>NC_067452.1:26704182-27304182 GCF_025434085.1 Hippocampus zosterae
TAATAATAAGATGCCGCACAGGTATGATCTAATTGTATGCCGTGCTAGTTCTCTCAATGCCAAAAACATTAACCGTTTTAATGGGCCAACTTTAGTAAGGGGTCCATGTTTTTCACCTTTAATTATCAGTGCTTTGTTAAAATACTGCAGTCACCTGATTCGTGTTGATCACAGTCATTGCTTTCAAAATGTTGCAGCAATATGAATGAGTATGCTTCTTTTCATTGTAATAGCACCCTTATTATGACGAACTGCAATGTAGGCTAATATGTCAACACAGACGCTTCCTGCTTGATTGTCGGTCATTAACATCTGTTGTTGTTTTTGCCAATAGGTTCTGATGTGGATGGTTCTTTTGGTCGGATTTCCCTGACTCCCTGCTTTAAAATCAGGGGGAACTGCATTTCAAGCTGAGTGTGGAATCCTCTGGTCAACATCATGTCCAAAACCAAGAGTTCTGAGTCAGTGAAAGTAGTGGTCCGTTGTCGCCCTATGAATGAGAAAGAACTGGCCGCCACATATGATTGTGTGGTGTCTGTTGATGTCAAATTTGGGCAAATTATTGTCAGGAATCCTCGGGAAGCTTCTGCTGGCGAGCTCCCCAAAGTTTTCACATTTGATTCAGTCTATGACTGCAATTCAAAGCAATTAGATTTATATGATGAAACCTTTAGGCCCCTTGTGGATTCAGTTCTACAAGGATTTAATGGAACCATCTTTGCATATGGACAAACTGGCACAGGAAAAACATACACCATGGAGGGTGTAAGAAATGACCCAGAGAGGAGAGGAGTTATTCCCAACTCTTTCGACCACATCTTCACTCACATTTCAAGATCTCAGAATCAACAGTACTTGGTGCGGGCATCATATCTGGAGATTTATCAAGAGGAAATCAGAGATTTACTTTCCAAGGACCAATCACGACGTTTGGAGTTGAGAGAGAGACCGGACACTGGTGTTTATGTGAAAGACCTATCATCGTTTGTCACCAAGAGTGTGCGGGAAATCGAAAACGTCATGAATGTGGGCAATCAGAATCGCTCAGTGGGCTCCACCAACATGAACGAACACAGCTCCCGTTCTCATGCCATCTTTGTCATCACTGTCGAATGCAGTGAATTGGGACTGGATGGGGAGAACCACATCCGAGTTGGCAAACTCAATCTGGTGGATCTAGCCGGTAGCGAAAGACAGACCAAGACTGGGGCTCAGGGAGAGAGGCTGAAAGAAGCTACTAAAATCAACCTGTCACTTTCTGCTTTAGGGAATGTCATATCGGCTCTCGTGGATGGCAGGAGCAGCCACATCCCTTACAGAGATTCTAAATTGACCCGCCTTTTACAGGACTCTCTCGGAGGTAATGCGCGCACTGTCATGGTCGCCAATATTGGCCCAGCCTCTTACAATGTTGAAGAGACTTTAACAACACTACGCTACTCAAACAGAGCAAAGAACATTAAGAATAAGCCCCGTGTCAATGAGGACCCCAAGGATGCTTTGCTCAGGAAGTTTCAGGAGGAGATTGCGAGACTGAAGGCGCAACTGGAAAAGCGTACAGGGAAGAAAAACAAGAGGAAGCAAAAGAGGAGGGGTGATTTTAGCAGTGGTGATGGTCGCGATGAAGAGAGCGAAGGCGATGATGATGCTGAGGGAAACAAAGGTGATTATTGGAGAGAGCAGCAGGAGAAACTGGAGAAAGAGAGGAAAGCCATCATGGAGGATCACAGCCTGGTGGCTGAGGAGAAAGCTCAACTCCTGAAGGAGAAGGAGAAGAAAATGGAAGACCTAAAAAAAGAGCAGGAAGCAGGAGACATGTTGTCAGCCAAAGTCAGGGTAAGTGCCTGTCTGTGGTGAACTGATTCAAACGATTACCAGGTATAAATTAGTCAAGAGTCCAAGATTTGGACACATTTGCTCATGCTATGAATGATAATATTGTGCCCAAATATTTGGCCGTTCAGAATGAAGACTCTCCTATAAAAAGACCGTCAAATTTCAATGGTCCTCTACGATTCCATTCCAGAATGTAATGATGACTGCATGAAATATATGATTTTGGTTGATTATTTTTTTCTCCTTTCCAATCTTTCCAGGCAATGGAAAGTAAACTCTTGGTTGGGGGGAAGAACATTGTGGATCATACCAATGAGCAGCAAAAGATGCTGGAGCTAAAAAGGCAGGAAATTGCTGAACAGGTATAAACATTATGTTGATGTTGTAAATCTAATTTCACCAAGGAACAAGAAAAACTCATCAGTGGTGTTAGAATTGCAGGAAGCAACGACTGTAGAATGGCAAGATGCTGAAAAACACTCAGACATGTTTGACTGTATTAGGCACCACATCCTGGAATCCACTATAGGTTCCTCTTGTTCCTCTTGTACGACAGAGCTAAAGGTTTTTAATACACAAGTGATGTCTCCAACAAAGACCTGCCTGGGAACATGTATTTTAACAAAAGACATGCATAGGCCAGTCTGTGTTCTTGATGCGTTTGTGTTTTTGTAGAAACGGCGAGAGCGAGAGATGCAACAGCAAATGGAGTGCCGAGATGAGGAGACTCTGGAGCTGAAGGAGACCTACAGTTCTTTGCAACAGGAAGTTGACATCAAAACAAAGAAACTGAAAAAGGTAGCAACCACAGAATTAGTGAGACGGAAATTTGAGAACGTCTTTGTCATTAGACAGTTGAGAAGGAAACTGGAGCTTTTTGGGCAAGTCGCTTCAGTTCTGTGCTTAGAGACACAAAAATGAAGCATACCGTGAAATCTCAAGACTCAAGTTTAAATCTCGGCTGGAGGTCATGGCTCACCCAACGGGATAATAACCACCATTCAAAAGTCTTCAACTTTCATTAGTACTGTATTCTTCTAGTCAGTTTTAAGTTTATTTCTGCGGAAGTTCAATTGGTTGCTCCAAAGTCAATTTGTTTTATTTGAGTTCACCAGTTGATCCTTTCTCTGTGTCTCTGCTTTCGTTCTAGTTGTTTGCCAAACTACAGGCAGTGAAGGCAGAAATCCATGACATCCAGGAAGCGCACATCAATGAGCGCCAGGAGCTGGAACAGACCCAGAATGAGCTCACTCGAGACCTTAAACTCAAGTACGCAGTCTAGACGTTACACTACTGAGTCAAACTGAAAAGATGGCATGCTTTTTCGTGTCACCAGTATGTCTGCCACACACAAAATGTTTTGTTTTCAAACACTCGCTCAAAACCAACATCATCGAATATGCATCATAAACGTGTACAGACATAAAATGTCCTGACTAACTCATGAGTTAGTTAGTGGACAGTTCTTGATTATTGTTGACCACTACCACATCAAGAATCTCAGGTTAGATAATCGATGGATGATCTCGGTGTGATTTAAACACACACACGCGCGCACACACACACAATCAGGATGGTAATGTCATCTCAGCTGACCTTTTTGCTTTGGTCTCTTATATTCGCCATGACTTCAACTTTGTCATTGTCTTTGTCTAATCGTTTTGTTTTTCAGGCATCTTATCATTGAAAATTTCATTCCATTAGAAGAGAAGAACAAAATAGTCAACAGGGCTTTCTTCGATGACGAGGATGAATACTGGAAGATGAGGCCCATCACACATATCGAGGAGTGAGTTGCCTAGTCCTTAATTTCTTATTCGCGCCATAATAGATACTGTGCCCAAATGGATAGCCTGTTCTATTGTCCACTTGAATAATATAGCCAGCAGTGCCATTTATAGGAGTGAAAAAAATACAACTGGTTCATGAAGCAAATTTGAAGTTTCATTTTCAATGAACATAATGTTATGGCTGGTGGATGTATTAAATGTCTGTCGAGTGTTAAAACATATAAAACCTAATATTTGTTTTGGGTTCAGTGACCATCAGATGATGAACAGGCCTCAGTCTGCCATTGGGTTCAGACGGCCTCTCAGTAACCATGCTCGGATAGCCATGAAGGATAGCCCTGACGTGAGATACAAAGTAAGTTTGTTTCTTGAAGTGAGAATTATCTCTTTGAAATATCAGTTCTATGACAGGCCCCTTCTATCTCATCTGTGTGTTGACAACCTCACACCACGTTTCTATGCTGCTTTATTCTTGAATGATTTCTTTGGACTCAATTCAGAACACAGCTGCAGTCCAATGTCTCACCTTGACCCTCAAGTATGAGTGCTACATTAGTGTATGAGCCAATAGGAAAATATTTGCAGTTCCTTATTCATTACCCAGTAATTTTAGAATAATTTTGCACTTAATTTTTTTTGTTTCTGAAATAGTATATGCATCATAGTTTGCATAAAATATGTAACAAAATTGTGTTTTTCGCATCCCCCAGGCTGAGAATATCCTTTTGCTAGGCATGGATATGCCATCTCGGACCACCAAAGATTATCAGCGGCCAGTTATCGCCCCAAAGGTGGCAGCGGCTCTGGAGGACGCTCTGAGGAATGAAGAGGATCTTCAGGTTGATGCCTCTGGATTTAATAGTAGCTTTGCACCACTTGCCAGTGTCAGTGGAAGCCTCAGGAAACCAAAGTCTGGGTAAGTTGTGCAAATACTCATTTTGACTACAGTTCGTTCCAATATGTTCCCATTGAGATATCATGAATTGAATTGTCCTGGCTTCTTGTCATTCAGTCGACCAAGAACGGGCAAACAATCAAACGCCTGGACCTCTTCATTCAGTGTTCACAATCCAGCATCCACAATTTACCCACAATCCCGTGGGCTGGTGCCCAAGTGAAACCTGCAATCTGCCAACCTCTTCTGAGCACCTTCACAATCTGGAGCACGACTCCAAGAAGAGAGAAGAATGCTTTTTATTTTGCCCAAGGCAACACTATCGTGGAATCTGCTCAAGGCTCAAGAAAATATAAGGATTAATGCTGCTTTGCAGGAAAAAAATGACATGCCATGAGATGTAACCACTACTTGTTTCTGTCAGGTACTTTTAATCTGTGACTATATTTAGCAAACCTTCAACTAGTTCTGTTCTACTCACAAACGTCAAATTGTGCGACAGTATGAGTGATATTTGTCCTGCTGAACGGGCCCACTGGCGCCAGTCAGGCAACGCGGTCTGCATGAAGGTGGTCCTGATGCAAGTGATGAATTTCTAGTTGAAAGCATAGCGCTCGCTTCACCCAACCGTTCATCTGATGAAAAATGCACTTTTGACACTAACTGGTCAACAGCTCCACAGCGAGCTGTGATGCGCCTCAGCATTTGTGTTCCGGCTCCTTTTGTGGGATCTTTCGACACCGAATTGGAGCTTGTCCTTCCCACGCACATAGATGAGCCTAAAAGCTGTCACTCTGTTGATGTCTCACAAGTTGACCTACTTCAGGCCACTTTAGGAGGCATGAATAACGGCGTGCAGATCAACAGTTTAGATGCTGTTATAACCAAGCCACATCCTTTTTCTTGCTCACTCGCTGCCGAAAGGCTCACCCACCAACAGGTGCTATGGTAACAACATTAACCTTCCCTTTACCTATCTGAGGTTGTCTGCTTTGGCTGTTTGGGCTACATTCATTTGGTCTTTTAAGATGTTACAAAATATGGATGTTCATCATGTTACACATTTTTAAAGGACTTTTTTCCAGCTTGCTGGCATGTAATAAAAAATGAACACTAATGAGCTAAACTTTATTTAATTGCTATTTTAATTTCTGCACATCAGAAGCCATTCAATTGTGAATACTTGCTTTTTCCCTTTTAAGCATTTCCCTCTTTAATATTCCTCCAGACATTCCAACAGAGGTGGTAAGATTAACATGTGGAACTGTTATCTACAGATGGTAATGTAGCCGATGGATAAAATTGAAGAGATGTAATCATTTTGATGGTTTAGCTTGCTGCAAGTCTTCACATGTCACTTTACTAAAATTGTATTAAAAAGACATAGCTTTTTTTGTGTATTTGTTCAAAATGTTGGCAATGAAAATGAGTTATAAAAATGAAGAATGAACACATTGTCTGGGTGATTTGAATACAGTTCTCATCGCTGCATTCAATAAATGTGTTTATATTCTGCTTATTGCCTAGAATTCACACAAATGTCAGAAATAGGTAGTCAATTCGAAAAAATATCAACTGAGAAATAGAGCAAAGCTTTTTGGCCATCTTTTTACTTTGCATCAACAATTGATTCACTGGGCCACAATGACTGTTGGGACATTTTTTCCCTGGGCTTGAAGGCGTTTGAGAATTTAATTATTGCTGGCCCCAATAATAGAACGACAGTGTTTACTTCAGTATAATCCACTTTATTACAGCAGACAGTAATACAGCTCAATCCCCCCCACCCAAAAAAAAAACCCACCCACACCTTTCCTCATACATCATACAAAAATCTCATACTCAAAAAAATAAAGGGAACACTGTTATATTGTTCTGTTTTTGTGTTCCCTTTATTTTTTTAAAGCCGTTTAACACAATGACATACATTCAGGAGCAAATCATCAAACTGCACGACGATCAAACAAGATGGGACTGTTGAGTACTCGAATCTACAGCAGAGGTCGCCAGACATGACGGCCGAGGGCACCATTCAGCCCCCAAACCTTAAAGTAGCCCGTAGGGCTCTTGAGAAAATGGCTCACCACTGATGGGACATTGTGAAATCCTAAGAATGCTGTAGAAGTGATTCATAGTGTTGCACATTTATATTTATCACTGTCAAATCATCATTGATAAGTACTGTAAGAAACCATCATCATTGAAGGTAACATGAGCAATTCCAGAAGCATATAAGAAACTGTGAAGCCCATGAATTAAAAGTAGCTCTCTGTCTCCTAAAAGTCGGTGACCCCTGGTCCACCATGAGGCAGGGCTAGAGGACGTCAGGCATGCTGTCCTGCCTTCTACAGGTTGGCAGGGGAGGGGGGGGGGGGGTCTTTAGTCTCTGCTGGCTTTGTTGCTCACTTGTTTCTGTAGTACAAGAGGAACCTCTTCAAAGGCTCAGGCAGCGGAAGGCCCAGGATCCTCTCTCGCAACACATTGACAGCAGGCTGAACTTGAAGCAGCTCTCCCGTCTCCCTTTCTTCCTCCTGCTCCTCTTCAACCTCTTCCTCCTCCATCTCCTCTTCCTCCATCAAGCCCCTTGCCCCACGAGCGACCCTCCGACTGCTCGTCTCTCGCCTCGCCGCCTCCTCGTCCTCCACTCTCCCTCCCTGGTTATTGTTGCTGTCCAGAGGAGCGGGGCTCATACCGCTGCCGACCACCTGACGGGTGGCCAGGACGAGGGCGTTGCAGCGGCGCCGATGCACACGGCGGCGCTTGAAGCGAGGGCCGTACTTGTGGAGCCCGGCCACAGCCAGACCCCTGCCCACGCTGAACGAGGAGCCACGGCTGCGGGATTGGCTTTCTCCTCCGTCGGTGGTCATTTGTAGCGTGTGGCGGATGCAGAAACGAGCCAGCTCCTGTAGTGTTCGGACCTCGTACTTTGCTGGAAAATTGAAACAACGAAACGAGAGTGAAGGGGGAAGGAGGGACAGACGTAAGTTAAAGTAGGGCTGATTTTTTTGGGTTTGGTTTTTTTTTTGCTTTTTAGACCTGTCCAGATCTCATAAAATCATGACAATACTTGCCTTCACTGGTATGACCTAAAATGACAGCAACATTAAAATACTGTCATAAAATAACAGTCCAGGGAAGGTAGTAAAGACGAAAGAAAAAGAATCAGAATTCTAAATGCCCATTTGAAAAAAAAGGACTTTTACTTTGAATACTTAATGACATTTAATATCGTTTGATATTTAAGTACAAAAATGTGTTTAGTCTACTTGAACCCTTTCAGGGACAGCGGTTACTTCAGTGGACAGCTTCACATGTTATCAGATTACAGGGTGCATGAGAGACTTTTACGTTAATAGTTTGTTATTGGTGATGGAAACAAACAGGGGGTGCAAATATGACATCAAGGCATAAGAAAGTGACTTTTGGCTTTTCTGCAGCAAGTTGGGTCTATGAAAATGGTTCACTGCCATGTACTTTTTGATGCACTGTTGCTTAAAAGATAAAAAGTGACTTACGCAACGGGACAGTCTTGGGTTTGCCGTTTGCATTGTGTTTTGGAAGTATGAGAGGAGCAAAAGACACAGAAATGATCTTTTTGGTCTCCCAGGTGTTTGGTCCTGTACGGGTGATCTTGGTCAACTGCAGAAAATACGGTCGGCGGAATTAATTTCTATACACGCACTGTCCCATCCAAAAGTATTGAAACGGCAAGGTCAATTCCTTTGTTATGCATACTGAAAGCATTTGCGTTTCAGATCCAAAAAATTGACAAAAGTTGATCCAAAAAATTGACAAAAGTTCAGAATTCCAGCTTTTATTTCATGCCATTTATATCTAAGTGTGGTTAAACATCTCAGGACAGCATCATTGTCTTTTGTTTGAAGCCACCAACAATTCAAATGAACAGAAGTACCGGTATTAGGACATTGACGTGATGGTCGTTTGTCGTTGCTCAAGTGTTGCCTTTGAGTGTGATTGCCTCAAACATTGGTGCCCAACCCCGGTTCCCGAGGGTTCCAACCCAGCATGTTTTACATATCTCCCTAATCATTTGAACCAGCTGTGTTGCAGGAGGGAGACATTTAAAACAAGGCGGATACGGGCCCTCGAGGACCGAGGTTGGGCAACCCTGGTTTCAACATTAGATAGTGGTTAGTTTTGGCTTTTGCGTTTTATCTGTGTAAATGGCATTTTGCTGTCAAGCAAACGTGAAGGCCAGAGAGCTGTGTGTGGGAGAAAAGCAAACCATTTTAGAAACTGAGAGAATGGGGGGGACAAAAATCACTGCTGGCACAAACACCGGGCAAAGCCAATACAACAATTTGGAATGTCCTGCTTGGGCTACTGGTGCACTGTAGCCCGAACCAAAAGTTGTAAAAATATCACGGTTACGGGTAAAGTATGAGCCTTAATGGAGACTTCTTTCTTCTTACTTTTTTCTTTTCTGATTGATATAAAAATGATTTAGTAGATATAAACACATAACGGGGTAGGACTAGATAAGTTTTTTACTTCTTTCTACTCCCTTGAACATAATAACTGTGTTGAATGAAGACTGATTTCTTTCTTTTTACTTTTTTATCTACCTTATTTCTGTCAAATAATTACTGTATATGTTTTATGTTCAAATAAACAAACAAACTCGAAACACTGTGCAACAGATATCAAACAGGTCGGCCAAGGCTCTTCACAGGAATTGATGACGGAAATAAAAGCTGGACTTGGGATCTTGTGTCTGATATTCCCCTTTTGATCTGAAAGCCAAATGTCCTCAGCATGCAACAAAAGCAAATGATTTGACCTTGCTTTTACAATACTTTCAGAGGGGACTGTTTGTACATCACTGTGCTTTCTGAGGTGATTTGCGGGCAGACGAACCTTTTCCTCAAGTGGCATGACGAGGATGCCCCCAACCTTAATTAGGTTCTTCATGTATTTCTCGTGATCCTTCTGCACCCCGGCCCCACAGTACACTCTGTCATACTGACGGCTCTCCGGAGGGATCTCCAGACAGTTGCCCACCACAAAAGATGGCTCGCAGAACTCAAATCTGTTTGGAGGCCAAGTAACAGCAATGAATAGTAACCCCTCACCCTTGAGTGGGGATTTGGCCAAAGCTTCCTGCTATTCAGATTCGGAATCAGAGTCCCATGTCGTGCTAATTGCTTTTCCGTGCAATTTAAAAACTAGACAATGTGACAAAACCATTTTGATACTCACTTGTCAAAACTGTCACTGGTTTTGATGAAGGAATCAAGCTTCTGGTAGGCGTACTCAATTACATCAGCATGTAACTCAATCCCATGATTCACTCCGAATGGTCCTGTGAAAAAGTTGGATCGGGACACCCCTAATATTCAGTCAATTAATTAATTACTATGCCTACCCCAACATAGCACGACTGAATGACTCCCTTGGAATAAATCCTGTGGACCCTGAAGTTACAAACTAATTGGTTCAGTGAGTCCATTTGTAAACTAGAGTGTTCAGCAATTGAGGTAATGTTTACCATTGAAATGAATGGAAATGCAATTAATCTGTGCCAGCCCGAAAATTAAGTTCAACATAGTCATTTTGTTTTTAACCAGCGTGTGGAAGGCAACTTAAAAATAAGTGAAATACCCTATTATCATGAAATAAAACACTTTCAATTTAAAGTTAATAAACAATAAAAGTTAATAAACAATAAATAGTTATCATATTTTTTAACTTTAACTATCAACGGGGAAAGGGCGACAACTACAGCTAGATCACTGAGCGTCTTCTTTCATAATCACATGAGGAAATGCTGAGGCAAGTTTTTTTTTTCCAATTACGTATGTTTCTTTTCTAATTCACCGGTTGATTTTGGCCTACCGATCCAGGGAAACCTGTCTTTTTCTGCTAAAACAAAAATCATAAAATCGCATTGTCATTTAAAAGATAAATTTGTCACAAATGTCTTTTGATCATTTTCAATTTTTTTTTCACTGTCTTGCTTACGCAATCACTAACAAGTGATTCAGTCAGTCAAGTAAAAGAGGAAACCAACAAAGTTTGCATACCAGTGCCTCCTCGCCTTGCGTGATGCAACACCTGGTTACACAACGCGAGAAGATCACAGATCTGCCTGCTTATCGATGACTAGCGATTTTGAATAATCCCTTGAGAAGTTTCTTCTGAGGGGCCATTCGGACTGTTGTTGAGTGCTTTATTTCCATAGTTGGCAAAAATTCGACACGTCAATGTGGTCCCTACTTCTGCATTCATTCATAAAACGCGTCTGGCTCTGGCATCTGTGATTAGGTCAATGTATTGTGCAAAGGTGAAACTTAGTACGTAAATAGAGGTACATATTCTACAAAAAAATTGTGCATAACTCAAATTGTTTGTAAGAAAGGACGTTCATAACTACAGGTTCCACCGTATTAGTTACGTCTTTCTACGTTCAAAATAGTCAAACTGTGTTTATCATGCTGCCTAATTCACATGATGATAATGGTGTATTTCACCACATGAGCTTTATTAGGGTCACGCACATTTATTTCAATCACCTACCGAGTATAAGGCCCACCATGGTACTCAGATAGCCTGTCCCACTGCCGAGGTTTAGGAAGGAGATACGAGGGTGAAGGTCCAAAGCCTCCATCACCTCAGAGTAGATACACGGAGCTGATAGGTGAATGTTTCCATGACGCCAAGCCAAGTCCTAAATATCAACAAAAACGAAGCAGGTGAGCGTTCTTGAAACTCCAACCCAGGTCAATTTATTATATTTTTATACTATGCTCACCTTATAGGCGTTCTCCCTATATTCATCGAGGTAATAGTCGGCGCGGTCAATGGCACGAAAAGCCCGCTCCACCAGGTCTGAGCGGATATAGTAAGCCTCCTTGAGGTTGTCAATCAAGTCATCATTGTCCTCTCCTGCACTCACAGCTCCACCCATGATGCCTGAAACAAAGAGAAACAAAAACATACTATAATTTACAGTGAGTCCATTGTGTGAATCTAGGATTTTTTTTCTTTGGGGCTATTATGGAAATACATTATAGGACAAAAGCACGAGTTATGCCTGAAACTGCCATTATAGAAACTTAATGATCCTTTGGCAAATTAGCTTGTTTGGCTTTATGTCTTTTGTTACCATGTATTTAACTTTGCTGTTCAGTTCATAAAATCCTAAGCAGCGGGGTAAAACAAACTTACAAAAAATGCAATCTTGCTTATCTTGAGCGTCAACCTCTATGACTCCCATGCAAATGACAACAAACATCATCATCAAGAGGGAAATATAGAAGAAAGTGTTTCAAGGAAGTGAGTTAATATTAAAGGACTGCAGGCCAGATACCGCCCTCTATATCCTTCAAATAATTTTATATCTCCTGGTCTGCTTGGAGCATGAAGCCCTTCATTCTGGAGGGCAGCCATATCAACAATTTTGGCTGCAAACAGTGTTCCCATGTGTGTTTTCTTACCTTACAGTAAGTTTGCGCCTTTAATACAGGTTTGGGGGGCGCTTGGGGTTGAAATCCTGCTTTTGGCAGCATAGGTAGGTGTGAATGAATGCAGCCTTTGTGCTTCCGAGCGGTGTTAAAAACAACAGTAGAGCTCAGGGCAACAGGACAAAAACATCACAGGGAGCACAGGCTGACCACAAAGCCATAAAAGAACAAAAAAGAATGTGAATTGCACCGTTTGGTTCCACGGATCGTGAGACACTGCCACCCGCATATAAAATCTGGCCTTGATAAGTTACCTCCGTCAAACAAGAGGATCGTTGGATATTAAAGAGAGGCCACGGAGCGGCGCTGTGACCAATTCCTCTCTTGGCAGCACATTTTGGTTATTAAGCTAATACTGTAGTGGAGCGCTTCTCACAAAGCTCTGACTAAAAAAGCAATTGATAGACGATTCGGTACAGTACCTTTCGCGTCCATTTGCAGGACGATGTCTTTATTATTATCGAAATGCAGACGTTTAATCTAGTTCCAATTCACAGCATTTATGCACCACTTTAGCTAAAAACGTACGTCACTCAGGTGCTAGATTGGGAATGAATATTCACATCCAGGATCGCCGTAACCACCACCAGCAGACCAAATAATTAAACCTGACTATGCTCCGGCGAGAAAGTCAAAACAATCCAGCGTCGTCGTCGACTTCGCATGAAAGTGGAACATAATAGGGACTGAAAAGATCCAGTTAACTGATTACAAACGAGGACATACGTACCTCAGTGGGCCGCTGATGGAGCCTTCCTGTTTGTGATCTCGTCAATGGCCAGCCTCTTGTTGTTCGCCGATCCAGTCAAAAACACACCACTGCTGGATGTAAACATTGGGCCAGCTGACGTTCTGACGTCAGACGTAAGCACGCAAAGACACCAGCCAAAGCGGTACGCCACGCGGTGATGCGAGCCAGTCTTGCAAGCAAACGTTCTCAAACTTTGCGGTCTGAGCCAAGAAATGTTGCTTCAACAGCCTTGGAAAGTCGCACACGTCATTTCTGCACGTTCCCTTGTCTTCTTCTTTTCGTGACTAAGTTTATCAACATCACACTGACGAGTGCATACCACGTCTGTCTCTCCAAATTTTGTTCAGATGAAGGGTAACTGGAAATCGATAGTCACGTGACATTGACCACAACCAATCATCGGAAGGCTGCTCACTTGACGGAAACACGTTTTTACTCTATCCCCGCCTTTTTTAACCAAATCCAAAATAACATACAGATATCAATCAGAAATGCACATTGACACACTGATGCTTCGTACTGCTTTTAAACGGCACTGCAAATGATCGATTAGATGAAAGTTCGATGGAGTGGTCATGCTGTCTGCTGTCCATTGACCACACCGAAGCAAATGCAACGTTTTTCTCTCTCTCTGTCTGTCTCTCTCACTCTCTTCTAATCTTTTTATCCTCACGAGGGTCTCAAAGTGTGATTGTGAGTGCGAATGGTTGTTCACCTCTGTGTGCTCTGCGATTGACTGGCAACCGGTTCAGGGTGTCCCCCGCCTATTGCCCGAAGACAATTGGGATAGGCTCCGGCACCAGCACCCCCCGGCGACACTGGTGAGGTAACAGATTAGAAAATGGACGGCTGTATGGATCTATCCATTTGAAAACTTTACTTGCTTCTCCACTAGAGGTCAATACAGTCCATGAAAGCGGTATGTACTGCAACTGTATTCTCACTAACAATCCGAGGCCCCATTTTTGACGAGAGAATTGTGCAATGTCATAGCATACTGCTTGTCCATAATGATATTCGTCATAATTGGCAATTTAATTTGTCAGATACAAATGCTAATCTTAAAATATGTGTTTAAGATCCCCAATGGCTCAGTTGTTGGCCACATTGAAATCATGTGGATCAATTGTACAGTGATGTGTAGGCAAATACACACTTCTTGTTCAAACCGCATGTGGTGGTGTCAATCGATCAATTTTCATGAAATCGAACCCAAACGGAACACAAAACACCGAGAGACAGAGCTGTCCATGTCTATGAGTCTTTATTTGTGTTTCATAGAGAACATTTAAAATGATTCATACGCCCACAACAACTGACATCACTTCTCTGGGTTAGAACACTGACACAGGAACATGTACACAAACACACAATCACAAATTCGGCCAAACTACAGTGTCTTACTTAAAAATATATAAGTAAATAAATTAAATAAAGCAATCATATTTTAAAACCATAAGAAAAAGAGACCCCGAGGACACACACACACACGCACACACAGCCAAGACCTGTCCCACTTTATAAAATGGTGCAGTAGCAAAGTAACAACCGTATCTACAAAAGTAACAAAAAATACCATACAATCTATCATTGTGGAAGTGCTTGTAAGTTTGGAAGTGTTGCACTTATTTAAAAGGATATCAATATCAATGCCTAGAAAATCACCAGTAAAAATAGCTCATCTCTGTAAAAATGTGCTAGCAGGACAAGCCTTGGCTGTGGTTGCATTTTCTTTTGTCAGAAACGATTTTTCACCAATTGTCTTCATTACAACAACTATAACACTGTTTCCTCTTAATAGAAATATCTACAGACGTCCACATGTTTTAAAATAATGCCCTGCACACTGTTGCAGTATCTAAGGGTGGTGTATGTGTTTTTTTGTTTGTTTGTTTGTTTGTTTGTTTTGTTTTTGTTATTCCTTCACAGCTACTGTCCATGCAGTTTGGTACCTGAATCAAATGATGAGATCACAGTTTCTTTTGCCTGAACAAAAAGTTTGCCTGTATGTTACCGTTTGTTATAACACCCCCTCAAGTAAAGATATCCAGTCCAAACTGTGTAGCAGTGTAAACATACCATTATTTTTGAATGGGAGGCATGAGAAAGGCACGCATGATAAGACCACACATCTTGAAACTACAGCGGGAGGGAGTTGGGCTCTTTTGGTTTTAGTCAGCTGAATGAAATGTGCCACACAAACTTTGTTGTTCTGCTCCTACAGGTTCACACTGTGTGTAGATGAGAACCTGAACTAAAACCAGAATGCAAATATCACTTCTTATTTCACTTTTGAATTTGTTGCTGGATTTGGGTCCAGGCTATTTCCCTGAAAGTGACACAGCATCCCCGAAAAAAAAGGGGGGGGGAAAGTAGTGTGACATAGTGGGCCCTGGCCGCTTTTTTTTTAAAGACATTCCCACATGTTTAACAGTCATCATGCAACTACTGACTCCGTCACAGGGAAATTTCATTTAAAGAAGCAAACATACAATGTGTGGGCACCAAGTCAGCACCCTTAGGCTACGGCGGCTGACATTTTTGGAGCATGGTACATTTTTTACGGCCTCTGTGATCATCATTTACATACCTCGCTAGACAATTTCATCAAGCAGTTTAAAAGGGGTCATTCCATATCAAATAAATTGGGGAAAATATTCACAGTCATAAATAGTATTCTCGTGCATTTTGAGAAAGGGGGGGGGGGGTGATGCTGTACTTTGTTAACTAATGCACCCAAATCATATTTCCCGAGGAAAGGTTACACAAGACGTGGGGGGGGGGGGGGTGGTTCTTTGAGGGTAGGTCAGAAAAAGCGTTGACATTCTTTTAAGTGATGGACTCATATTTATGCAACAAACAGTTCCAAAAGAGAAAGATTGTGCAGCCTGGTAAATCAATTTCCCACTCCTACACACACTATGCCTTCTTGCTTAGTGCTCCAGGCCTCAGCTAACTGTTGACCTGTGGTGTCACTCAGTTGAGAGACAAACTCAGCTAGAAGCCAATCTCTTTATTTGTATTTTATGTTGTTATTTTTTTAGAAGGCGGGGGGGCGGTAGGGTGGCTGTGAAAGTATTTTGCTTCCTACTATATTTCTGACAGCACATCAAGGGGGAAGCTTGTTTTTGGACCAAACAAAAATTAAATGCTGGCATTTTTTTTTCAACAGTTCTTCAGAAAGTGCACATCTGAGTTCCATTCTACATTGGCTAGAAGCACACCGACAACATGCCTTTGACATCATTTACACACGGGGATCATAATATACACCACAGTAAGCTGCGACAGACCACTTAGGAGGCAGGGTTAACACTAAAAGTCTCCTTGTTGCTTGTTTCAACATTATAGAGGACCAGCTGGTGTTGACCAGTAACAATACAATAATTGCACAACATTGCCAAACATTATGTGCAGAACGTTATTCGGCGCCATCATCATGTCCCCCCCTTTCATTTTTCTTTTTTTTTTCTTCAACTCTACAGGAACTTACATGACACCCAGAAATAAAGAGCCAAACATCTAGTATCAATCTTAGATTCAGTACGACGTACAGGGAGTAGATGTCTCTCTGTTAACATCTATGGATTAAGGACAAATAAAATACAAGCGGGCAGAGTGGTCACACTTTTCCCGACAACCCTAACGTATTATGTTTCCTAATTGCCTTCAACTCGAGCGAGTGTTGTATTTAAAGCCACAGTTGAGCAGGTCTGAGTGTAACTGCCTCCTATTGATACACAGCCCTCACATCTCTTCTCGTCAGCCAGTGATGCTTTGATAAGGAGTAGAAGCTCAAGTCCACAATTACACTGGAAAAATATATGTATGTTTATATTCATATATATATATATATAGCATTTTTCAAATCTATTTATACAGAATGAATATATAGTGTACTCATGGCCATCTTGGCAGAGAAATAAAGGCATCTGAAACAATCACCACTCTCTTGATGCTGTGGTCTTCCCATGACCAGACATAGGAACATTGCAAAAATGCCAAGAATTTGGAAATAAGAGTTTTATTTTCCCATCTTCTTTTACCGGCACTTTGTGCATCAATAAATAAATAAATAAAATTAAAGATCTACAGTAAGGCTACAAGGGTGTGTATTTTTGTCAAACGGAGGCCATCCTACAGTTTGGTTTGTGTAAGTGTTTGTATGTTTCAAAGCCAACTCAAAATAACGCAGCCGCCACAGATGCGTGATTGAGCTGGAATGAAAGAAGTACAATTTTTTTTGTGTTGTTTTGTTTGCTTTTTTTTTTTTGAAAGAAAAAGAACGTTTCCAAATGCATGATGTGTAAACATATATAGTACATTATAAAGGTTTGGGGTGAGTTATGTCGGCTGCTACAAAATGCCTGCGTAGGTCACTTTTTTTGTTTGGTTTCCTTGTTTTCTTTTTGTCCCAAAAGCAAACATGAGCTGGCAGAAACAAAACAGAGAACAGATAGCAACACAACAGTGACCGTGTTCAGTTTTTTTTTTTTGAATCACCTGCTGGCAAACCTACGCCATCAAACAATACCTGTGCTGATTTTTATTTTATTTTTGTCTTTATTTAAACATTGTCAGTGGATCTGTAAGACTACTCGGACTCATCATAGTCACATCACGCACATAAATAACAAAATAAATATACAGCCATCAATCAATTCCTTTCACGTTAAATAAATAATAAATACATATTTTCTCTTTTTTTTCCAGTAGTGTTTTGTAACATACCAGTACCAGAAAGAACAACCGGTAAACAAAATTTTAAAAAAAACAACAAACAGGACTAATTGGAAAAAAAAGAAAAAGGTGACTTTTTGTTATAAAACATTTGTTTGAAAAAGTACTCAACAAAAATATGCATTGTTGTTTATCTATAAAGATTCTTAAAATATTGATGTAAGACATCTGCAAATTGTTATTAATCAGTAAAGATGCATTCTGCTTGTGTTACAAAGTCAATAAATAAATTGCTTCAAATAAATAAACCTCAATAACATAAATGTCAATAAGTTACAATTTAAGTTCACAAATTTAAATAATTCATATACAGTAATCATTGGACCACAAAACTATTCATTGAAATGAAGTGCAATTCCTATGTTGATATAAATACTATTGATATGACTAAGTGAAGTCGAAATGCGTGCGCACACTGCGACGACGCGCACGTCCGTTTTTCGAAAACGATGAAAGAAAAGTTGTTCATCTGCTGCTGTTTCAACCCCGGAAACAGTCATCACACGCAAGAAAGAACACAACCTTCGCTGATCCTGGATCAAGCTTGCCACTTGAATGCGTTCACAAAATGGGATCAACATTGTGTTGACTCCTTTGGTGCGGTAGTAACGCAAAGCAAACACACAATGAGTTTAGTGCATGCTCCATATTGCTGGGTTTTGTTTGTGTGTGTGTGTGTGTGTGTGTGTGTGTGTGTGTGCACGCTGGGGTTGTTAAGAGCTGGTGAAGACACACAGACTTGCCACAGTGAATGCTACGCAACTAATGTTGGACTCCTCATCCTTTTCAAGTTCGCCATTGTTTCAAGCAATCAAAGCAAAACAAAACAAAAACAAACCCAAAAAAAAAGAAAAACAAGCAACCAAACAAATAGGATCATCTGGGCAACAGTGAAACTTGTCCTCATACACATCTCAGGACACACAAGAGATAACATGAGAAACCATACGGCATACGGAACGTCTCAGATGCAGTAGCTCATATCGTAGCCTTAGGCTACGTTGCCATCCATTCTGCCTGAAGGATTCGTTTCCTCTTCACATCCTCACTGATCCCAGAAGCAGCATGGTGGGGATTTTGGTCCGCGTCCTTTTCTGCTCATAGATTACTCCCTGGGTTGTGTTTATTTAAATAACCTGAATTCCCTTTTTGTTGTTTTTGATTTCTATTATTTGACGTATTTCAATATCCCTGTGGCTCTCTGTCACACTTATTCGGACAGCTTTGCTCTTCCGCACGTGCGCGTCTCAGACTTTGATACCCTTCACAGCTTTGTTGATGCTCTCCAGTAGAGCCTTATTCTCGGGACTCTGGAAGCAGTCTTTGTTGGTGTACATGTCGGTCAGGGTGCTCACGTAGCTGTCAAAGTTCTGCTCCGTGATGGGCTCCTGCTGTGGTGAAAACGACAACCAATCGCAACTGAGTCCGAGAGGCAAAACTAATCTGGGAATGGCGACGAGTCGTCACTACCTTTGCTAACCAACGAGCTCAAGCCCGTACAGGCGCCTATGTTTGTAAGCATGTGTGTCATTGTGCCAACGTGTGCATGTGTGGACAAGAACTCACCATGTGCGGCACGCGAATGTTAGCCAGGCTGTGGATCAGAGCCCGGCTCAGCCCGGACAGCTCCATGAAGAGAGCCTCGTTCTGCTCCTCGATCATCTTGTTCTCATGCTCAATGTTCTTCAAATTTTTTTCCATTGAAGTGATCTGCAACACAAATAGTCGCCCAGGTTATGCTCGTTCAGCTCCTTCTTGTTACTATACAGAAACGTTCACTTCCACGCCACAAAAAAAAGGTTTTGGGGTGCAAATTCTGGATGAGCCAAAAATGCACGATACAAAATGCACTTCTACAGGTGGGTCTAGTTGACGTCTAAACCTTTGAATGCACATGCGCACTGTTCAATACATCAGTGCTTTTTGTACAACTTGCCGATCTCTCCTAAGGAGTTGCAAAGCAAAATTCACAACCGGTGGCTTTTTTTTTTGTCCTCGCAGATGTCAAGTTTGATGCCTTGGTGTGACTCTCCCAGTCCCTCTGTATCTTTGCGGCAACTTGCTGATGACAGTCTGTGACACTCTAAGCTCAGTGGCCTATTATTGCCTTTTGAGAACATCCCATCGGAAACCTTGCAACGGCAAAGCAAAGTACTGTTGACTTGTCAATTATTGGGTGTCATCTTGCTGTCAACATTTGAGCAAGATGATGAAGAGGACTGTTAAAATAGCAATGGTGCCAAAGCAATATTATAAAATAATGGAGGATCTGGTCTACAAAAATACACCACTAAGCGAATCGGTTTGACTGAACTCATAGAAGCCATATCCCCCAAATATTAAGTATATTACATTAATTAAGTCTAAACATTAATATTAAAATCAGTGGGCTGAAGATGTAGTTAAAGAACAGAGACACACACCTGAGTTTGCAGGTTGACTACATCTGCCTCCATTTCGTTGTTGGATTCGTTGAGGTCATTAATCTCTTTGTTGAGCTGTTTGATGTCCTCGTCATTGTCCAGAACTAAAAAAGGAAAAATGAGATCGCATCAACTACTTCATCAGTGTGCATTTGTTTAAATATAATTCTTGGCACATAAACATTTTACCATCACCGGCTCTGAACTTGTTGCTCAGATAGTCCTCGGTGGGAAACTTAGCCTTTTTCTTGGCATACAATGCCCTGGGGCACCCTGAGAGGCTGCACAAAACACATTTACACACGTCATGAATTAAATAAGTAAGATGTGAATGCACACTTTTATTTGTGGTACATCATACATTCACACTGCTAAGTAAAGGAGTTATTTTGTGACAATTGGAAGTTTCAAATCTGATCGAATGACCATGACATGTGGGGTCCCACAAGGGTCAGTTCTTGGACCTCTTTCGTTCCGTCTGTATACTATATGATATTCTTGGGTAAAATGCTTCAGAGGGGCCATGTCGACTTTCATTGCTCTGTGGATGTCACATGGCTATATTTATCAACCTCCCCAGACGACAACAGTTCAATTCATGTGTTGTGCCACTGTTCGAATCAAATGTGAATGAAGTTAAGTTTGCTTCAGCTAAACCAAAACAAAACTGAACTGACATGTTGGCATTTAGCGTGCTGTATATGAACTAACATTTTGCATGAACAATGTAATGTAATGTCCCGTGAGGAAGATCACCTGTTGTGTGCAGCTTACCTGCGGTGTGTGAGGAAGCTACCGTTTGCGTGTCCGGAGCCGTCACATCCCGGGGTTGGACATGTTGGTCCTTCTGTCTTGAAGGCCTTCCAGTTAAAGGGCGTGCCATTCAGGAGTCCCTCCTTCTGCCTGCGCGCTGCCAGCGGACACCCGTAGGCGCTACGATGCGTGGCGTACTTCCCGCTAATGTGTCCCAGGCTGTCACATCCCGGCACCGGACATCTGCTGGGAGCAAATCGGAGGAAAAAGAAGAAAAACAGAGAGGGGGAGAAACAGACAGATGTGGAGAGAGTGTTGAAGAGAAAAGAGTGAGGGGGCGGGAGAGGGGGGTGCGGGGAGGGCAAGAAGGTTAGATCAGAAGAAATAAATAACAGAAACTGAAGGTAAGATTGAAGTTACACACCCTCATGGGGCAAAAAACAATGACTCGGTTCAGTCATTTACATTATGTCATGCAAATACCACTACTCATCAACATGTTGACATTACTGTTTTGTGCGCAAATGCAACATGAGGCGCATGTATTTCATATGTATTGACAATCTGCTGTGCATTACTTGACTTTCACAGTCACTATGTGAAGCTCAATGTCTTTCCCCATGAGTCAGGGGCCTGACTGATGCAGTCACGTGGACAGGTCGCTACCTCGGCATATGACTCACAGTGACTTTCCTCGCTCTCCCTTCATTGCATTTTACGTAAGTCTTGCTAAAAGCAGACATTAAGGCTTTCTTTACGAACTTTAAAAGCTCCGAGTCCTCCTGGTTGTCCTTGGTAGGAGTTTTAATTCCACTTTTCTTGGCACGCGGGCACCCAGAGAGACTGAAAACAGAAAGTATGGAGTTGATAACATAAGGTTGAGAAAGGGCTGGTCAAGTGATTTCTTGAGAAAGAGAAAGAACAAAGGCAAGGAAGAATATTTTCACAGAGGTACTTCAACCAAGTCAAAATCCCATTTCAACTCAAGTGCCAGATATGAACCAAATCATAGAATTATAGCAATATGTGTGTGTATGTAGTCCCTGTCTAATTCTGTCATGAACTGTCACTGAGCCTCTCTGACTGACAGTGTATGTGCATGTGTGCGTGTGTGTGTGTCTGTGTCTGTGTGTGTGTGTGTGTGTGTAGGATTATTGTCTGTGCAAGTGGCTGCGTGAACCTTTCTTTGTTTGTGTGTTACCTTCTATGGGAGGCGTAGTTTCCCGTGATATGACCTGAGCCATCACATCCTGGGGTGGGACATCTAGTGGAAAAATACAACAATGAGTGACATTGCCAGAAATGTTGATGATGAGAGTCAGCTTGCCATTGTAAATTGCTTTCAGTGTCACTTTGTGTGCTAACATCTTTTCACTCCACACTTTTCAGGGCTTGCTATTGCACATTTACATCGACACTAATTGAAATCCAAGCAAGAGTAGCCCAAGACCAGATTGAGCAGAGATAGCGGCAAACCACGGAAGATAAGCAGAATCAAAGCCGTGTGGTGTTTGGGTGTCAGTAGCAGTGCTGTGAGAAGACAGTGAAGGTGTAGCGCAGACATACTTGAGTTCAGGGGTGTGTGCTGCCATGAGGGACCGTAGGCTCTTATCAGCGAGAGGACACCCAGATAGACTGAAGGGACGGTTGGGGGAGGAGAGCGAGTGAAGGACAGGCAGAAGAAGAGGATGAAGACAGAGGAGAAGGTACGAGGGGAAAGAGACGTGAGTGAAGGGGAATCAAGATCGCAAGGCATACCAAGGTCATTTAGGAAAAAGAGGACAGGCGGCAAGGAGTCAAATCACTGATGCATATCTAAGTGGCGCTGGCCGTCTCTGCCTCTTCGTGCTACACAACATTATTGCCTTTGGAGCGACAGCTTCAAATAACATTTGAATTAGTGCTTTAAATGCAACAGAATGGTGGAAAGCGGCAGCATCACTGAAGTCGTTTTGTCGCCATCCTCAGTGCCAAACAGTGAGCCAATGACAAAATGTACGTATTGTTGTATAAACAAATGCCCATCATCCTTATAGCATTGTTTTTGATGTCAATCATTTTTGGGCAGTACATTTAGTGGCACAAATAAGTCGTGCTCCAGTTCATAGATTTTGCTCAACAATCAGGTCATAAATACGAGGCAAATACGACCAGAAAAGCCGTTTGCATTATTTGTAGTCTAACACAGTGGTTCTCCAACGTTTTTACAAGTACCACCATAAAACTCTCACCAAGTACTAATACGACCAACTTGAAAGTGTTCATCAAAAACAACATAAATCATTCATTTCTAGGAGGTGTATTTATTACTGTCGGCCACTGTAACATGTGTATAGTTTTAACATTAAATATTGGAAAATAAAACACTTCACTCAAAGGTAATGTGAGTAGAATTTAGTGCCTTCTAGTGGTGAACCAATAGAATGCAACAACCTAAACCCAACGCGGGCGGGCATTTTGAAGAACCCGGTGCCTCATGGAGACCACACTTTGCAAGTCTACCATCACTTTCTTCAGCAGAGGCGCACACAAGACGTCATCTCAAACAACTTCCATTATTCCCACAAGTGACGCAGGAAGTGCATGGCATTTTTTTTTTTACACATGCTGTACTCATGACGTTGAGCGACTACGTTCGCTAAGTTTGTCAACTTTGGTTATCCTTAGCAGAAAGATGGCGGTGAAACATGACAGCCTCCTATAGGGGAGGCACGCCCTATGTAATTTAATTCACGATTACTTCACCTACAACTACATTCAGAAATAATTACATTGATGTAACTTTTTTTTCACATTATGGAAATTAATAGTGTTTAAAAAAATAATGAACAGTGAAAAACTCAAACACATTTTTACAAACTGTCCCTTTAAATAATGATTCAATTAAAAATTAATTACACCTAAAACAATTGCTCTTCATTTTCTTTCTGAAACAGTTCTACAATCCAATATACCTTCATATAGCACTTTCACAACAGCTGTAGCTGTAACAAGAACGATCAAATGTATTGTGCTGACAACTTAAATGCAACTGAACTGTGCCAAAAAACATACTTGACGACAAATTACTAATATTTAACCGTGCTGTATGCATAATGGCTACACGCTTCATTCTGATAAATTACACTGTGCAGTATTTCATGTTTTAAATGTTGAATTTGAATGTGAATTGAAATCGACGATTCTCTCAGTTGACCACTAGAGAGAGGCCAATTGCTCCCATTGGTACTCGCACCACACTTTGCGAATCACCGATTAGAGTGCTGTAAAGTGCCCCACCAGTTTGACTCAAAAGTTCACGAAATGAGACAGAAGCAAATGGTGTTCACTGCACTGAGGCATACCTGCGATGAGATGCATAATTCCCAGTGATGTGGCCACTGCCATCACACCCAGGTGTTGGACAGCTGAATAGGGGGAGAGAAAAAAAAAAAACAAGGGTTCAACAAGACAACTCTTTGCCAGTTTTTCAGAACAGCGCAGACCAAAGCACTGTGCCGATTGTCGGCGTAGCCTCACATGGGAACTACCCAAGCGTGCTTTATGGGGAGTCTCTGTCGTCTCAATACTTACGAGAGCAGCTCCTTCTTACTGTCCTTGGGCTGGAACTTGACCTTGAAATTTGGGGTTGTGACTTCTCCAGGGTACTTCCTGTCCTCCATTAAGTCCTGCATCATGTCACCATCCTCTGGGTCGGATGACACATATGACTGCCCGGCATGATCCGTCTGGAAAATGGAGAACTCAAATTTAAAAGCACAGTCATTATCTCGGTCATCATTGTTAATGTGGGTGGCCAGAGGTGCATTCCTGTTTTTAATTTTTTTTTTTTTAGCGGTTTTCTATTGAAATATTTGGAATATTTAATAAACCCAGGAAATACAAATGTTGGGAAAAGGCATATACTTGGAAAGGAAGCGGACAAATGCTCCTTTCTGTCAAATCGGTCCATCAGATGATTAAAAATCAAATCATGCTGCCATTTGCACATGAACTAGGAAATGTCATTGCTGAAATTACCACATGACAAAATTTGATAGATACTCGATGATGAACGCTGATCATTTTTGGAAAAGGAATAAATGTTACCAGCTTCTGATTTAAAAAATGATCTGAAGGTCACGTTCACGCAAAGCTCTTCAGAGTCTGACGTGTTTAGGGCAGTGTTTGCAATCACTTCTCACTTTCAGCACATTTGAGTGTGGTACTCAAAAATGTGTCCGCTTTTTTTTTTTTTGATAGCCATCATTTAGACTGGCCAGATGGATTTGTGAGATTTTAAATTCTGACTCGTCCGTATTCTGTACAAGCGTTAACTTGCACAAGTTTTCTAATCATGGTGCGCTCACTGTTTCAAGTTGACTAACTTTCTTTTTTGTGGCAAAAAAGGGATTTTTCGCTATGCACAGTATTGTCATTAAAAATCCGTCCCTTTGTATTTCTTTTGAAAAAGTTCAAAGCAGTAGGGATTGGCAGACGGAAAGGATGGTGCAATGCACCTGACACACCACCTCTGTTACACAGTGCAATGTTTTAACCGAGCAGTAACTCGTTCTGTGACATAAATGAACAATAGAAAGAGGAAAAGGCTACAGGAAATATACTCCTGTTTTTTTTTCCTTCATGTGTCTTATGGGATTTCTTTATGTTGCAACAGCTCCTCTGTGATCAGCAGCACAGGAAATACTGCATGATTTTTATTCATGTTTTTCTTTTTCTTTTTTTTTTTTGGTAACATTAGCAACATACTGACCTCATCCATTTCCTCCTCCCTTTGGCGGTTGGGTTTGGTAAAATCCAGAGGCCCCTCCCACTCCTCCTGCTTGTAGCTCTGTAGGTTTGGTGATGTCATCCCACTGCTTCCCCCGTGATGCAGAGACGAAGACGAGGAAGAAGAAGGGTCTGGGGAACGGACCCCCGGGCTGGTGCCAGACAGACTGCCTTCATGTTTGATGGGCTTCTTCATACTCAGGTCCAGAGTACCGTTCTCATCCACCTCGATATCCATTTCCTGTTGAAACACACAAAACGTGTATTCTTACGCAACAAAAAAACAAAGATTTTAAACCCTCCCATAATTAATTAGTTTAAGTCTCATCATAGGCTCATCCGAAGCGCCTTTTACTTTGTAAGGCTGCTCCAATTATGTAAATAAGTCAGTGACACCGAGAGCATGTCTTTTCTCTGTTCTGTGACCAGTTCTGTAAGTGAACAGATACAGTGACACGCTGTGTTGTTTTCTTTGATTTCTTCTAAAAATGGCAGCAGGCATGATTACAGGCCAAAAAGAATATATAATAAAAGGGATAGAGAAGAGGAAATGGGAACTGTTCCCAGAAATGTCCCATGGTGACGTGCTCCCTGCTCCATTATTGATTTTTTTAACTGGCTCAATGTCAGAATCCGCGTCAGTCCTTGTTGATGTGAGCCATTGTACTACATACACAGCTAGGTCACATGACAGAGACAGATACAGTTAGGACTGCTGTATCGTCAAACATTCACCATCCTACATTAATATGGCAAAGACATCCTCCTAAAACCAAGACGGGAAATGGAAAACGATGAAGCCGTGAAGGAAAACTACTGAAAGAGTCACAATACAGGCCAAAGCGGCATTCCAATTTCACCACCTGAGTGCTCAGAGAGGGCAAACAGTATCACGGGGTATCGGCCGAGTGGAGATGAAAACACGGGGGCAAACATTGACTCCGGCACAGACGAGAGGACCGGTGAGAACGGATGAAAAGAAACAGCGAAAAAAAGACAATGAAAGACCGGCCGGGCGGCAAGTAGAAGACGGGAGATCTGCGCTCCAGATTGTTCAACCAAAAAAGGCTACCTGGTGGTGTAAAAGTAATTCGTGGAACTGGCTGTGGGCCAAATTCAACAGCAACATGAGGAGTGTGTGGGATGTCAGGATGAAAGAGAAGGGGATAGGTGATGCAAGTGCATCTCAACCACCGCTGTTGCTGTGAGTCAGCGCCCGGTTTGATGATACACAAGTGGTGGGACGGCAGAAACGAGAAGCGGCGAAAGGAGACTGTTGTGCCCTGCCGCGTCTCATGCTACAATGCGCTAGTAATTGCTGAGATTTGAGCAGAGATCAAAGGGTTGATCTTTACAATGATGACATACCTTGTAAACAATGTGTTTTTGATCCTCGCCTAAGAAGTAGGTCATTTCAACAACACTTAGATGGTCGTGGCATACCTTGTTTTGCAGTTTGGTGCTAAGGTTCTCAGGTTTCTCCCAGCACCGTGTAGACAGGTTAAGGATGGCGGTGGCAGCCATGTGGGCAGCTTCGGCATCATGGGAGTAGTCGTAGGCCAAGGAGGAGGCTTTGCCGTAACCGTGCAGGCTAAGGCTGGGCGATGACGATTTGGGGAATGAGGACTTACCTGCAAAGAAAAGGGTGTGCATCAAGAAGAATCAAGGATCTCAACATGTCATCAAAAGGGTGTGTGCCATTTGAGTGAAAAAAAAACAAAAACCCCTCTAACAGTGTTCAAACACAGCATTCGTAGTGGGCCAAGTGGTACGTGTACATTCTCTCTCACTTTTGAAGGCTTTGGGTGAGGTTTCGCTGGTGGGCATCTTTGGTGCAAGCATACGCTTCCCGAACACTTGAGCATCAAAGCTTGCATAATCGAAGGACACCTTGGAGTACTTCTCTAGCTCCTTGGCCAGGTTGGCGCGGGGTGTGGTCGGCGCCATGTTGGGCCTGTAGCTACCGTACTGGGGCATCTCCAGTTGCTTTACGAAGCACATGGGCCTACGAGGACGACAAGGAGCACGTGTCAGGGTAAAACACAAACAAGAGAAGAGAGGCAGAAATGGAGTCTAGGATCACACAATCAGCAAGCACACAAAAAAAAACAAACAAACACAAACGAGAGAATAAGAGAGGGAGGAGCAGCGTGACAGCGAGAGTGGGAAGACACGGGCAACAGCGTACTTAGCGGGAGTCTGCTGGATTAAAAGCTCTCTTATCAGCAGAGGGCACATTTGCATGCTGTACAGCATAGAATTTATGAGCTTTAAGCCCTCTCGTTTTCCTAAAGAGCCAGCGCTTTTGTCAGACCTGTTGGCGTAAATCCACCGATAGAGCCAAACCAGGCAGAAGGGTGAGGGGAGACGGCAAAAGAAAAGAGGAGGAGGCTGAGGAAAAACAGAAGGGGGAGTGGTAAAACAAGAGAGGGAGGCCGTGGAGGGGTGGGGGTCACCTTCCTCATCTTTTGCTTTCTTTTCATCCATCCCCCTCCTGAGCTCCCCCGCCCCTTTTGGTCCAGCCTCCTCTTCATCCAATATCATATGTAGTCCACAGTCTACCATCACATGCTGATTCATAATAAGCTTCACGCAGGACGTAGCCTGAAGTCACGATGCTGTCAAAGAGGTCCTCATACAGAATGCAAATAAAGAGGGGGGCCTAACAAGACCATTTTACGAGAGCCTTTATCACAGGGGATTTGATCTTTTTTTTTTTTTTTTTTTATAATACATTAACTTGAGTTCCATGAGAACGTGGCTTGAATGTTGAACACTTCGATACCATGCAACGCACACGTCTCAGCTGTCTTCTCACCAAGGGAAGACTCGACTTGAATGTGACCCCCAACAATGCCCCTATAGTTTGAATAATTAGCATCTTCCCCGCATTATTCATTAAAATACCAATGAGGAAGAACGTGGACTTAGCATAATACAGATGTCGTATTTAGGCTAATCATCATTCTTTTGGCCATAATGAGGGTGCCCGGCCAGCTGGGAAGATTAACGGCGAGAAAGAGACATCCGTGTTAACACGGTGGCACTAATGATTAGACCACCCGAGTGGATGCTTAAGGAGTGCCTTGAATTCAACTACCCACAAGGCAGGTCCTCCACTCACGAGGATCCGAGCAACAGTTGTCACAAAATAAACACGTCTGCCTTTACAAAGACAGCAACGCGACGGTTTTAATGAACACCGTCAGTGATGTATTTTTCACAATGTATTTGTAGTCTAACGGGGAAGAGAGAGGCGACGTATTAGAAACAATTGGTATGATGCAGTGTTCTAAATCGATAATTAAATTATAATTATAATAATTATAATAAATATTAAATTGTAAATTTCCCCAGTGTGGGACGAATAAAGGATATCTTATCTTATCTTAAAAGCACAGAATTTAAGGTTGTAACCTTAAAATAAAGCGCTAGTATAGAATGTCATTACGTACGGATTGGGGATCCAGGTAGCCATTGATTTACATACCCGTGATTGCATCAAATTAATGGCACCTCGGGCAAAAGCATGCCTATAAGAATGCATGACCACTTTGGACTTAATATTTGAATAATGAATCAAAATATGCAACAGTCATGATAACAGCACATTCATAGCCGGTTTCACACACAATGAATCAATTCATGTGTTCGGCTGGACGATGTGACGTGACGTCTTTGGCCACACACCTGAGCACTCTGTCATTGGGACTTCCTTTGAGGAGGTCGCTGCCAGGCTGAGAAAGCTGCTTGTCTTGGCTCTTGGACAGCTTCTCCGCCGCTGCAATGGGACATCCCGAAAGACTTGAGAGGTTGGAGGAGGAGAAAGATGCATATTTAGCGAGAGAATGCTGACCATGTAACTCCACACTGATGTGGACTGACACAATTGCTGTCCTGCAGACATAAATATGTGAGCTTGCAAATAACAAAAAAGGCGGAAAACTCTGCCTACGTCTAACAAAAACAGATGTAAGCACATATCCGAGGCTGTCATGTATGCATACCTGCGGTGTGTGTTACGGTTGCTGTTAACATGGCCCTGACCGGTGCAGCCGGGAGTTGGACACTTCAGCACATTCTCATGCATGGCCAGAACTGAAAGAGACGTGAGCATACAGTATATGCAGAATGACACATAAAAATGTAGCATTTCTATTTCTTGGCATCCAATCATTATTTCTTGTTTGTGTTATTGACGCCAATGCAAGAAAAATGGTGACTCAGGGCCTCTTCAGCCTCAAGTTGTTCACCAAACACCTCGTAATGAGCATTAAAGCAAACTACAGGATGGGAGTGGTTTTTTTTTTCTCACTTTAAACAATTAAACACGTGTCCACTACAATAATATTCAAAAGATTTTACTAGGACGTCTGAAAAGAGGAGAATACAAAATAAGAATAAATCTCCTTTAAAACACGGTTAAAGGACTGGCCACAGCCACGTGCACAGTTGTCAGCAGACTTGAGGAGTCACAGAATATATGTAGCGGCCTTATGTAATTAGGTTACAAAAAGAGTACCGGTAACTGTAATCCATTAGTTACAGAAAAAAAAATGAAGTGGTTGCTGAATGGGCCACCAATGTTCGTCCTCAGTAAGGTTTTCCATTCCGGCAAATGGCACTGGCCACTGGATTTTAAAGTAACCCTCGTAACACAGGTTGATCCATAGTCAGAGTGACTATGGATCAATCCCAACAGTCTGCAAGGTTGTGTGTGCTGCCAGTAGGTGGATGGTCTACCAATGTGAGACTTGGCAGAATAGAATTCGGTGCCATCATGAAGAGGTTTCAATTGCACTCGTTCTATGTTTGATTTCATCTCGAAGGAAACTCACTCTCAGGGGGGATCCTGTCCTTGTGAGGGCAGCCGGACAGGCTGCGGTGGTGAGGGTAAAGTCCGGTCACGTGACCTGTGCCATCACACCCCGGGGTGGGGCACTTGATCTCCCTCTTCTCTGGTCGAATACTCTCTAAATTGACAGACGATGCAGGGGTTGGATGAGGAAGAAAGGGAGGCGCAACAAAAAGGAGGATGACATGAAAAAGGAGGACAAAAGCAAGCGGTAATGCCATCAGACAGTCTGCTTGGCTGAGCATGAAATCTAGACATACACTACTGTATTTTGTGATTTGACTGTGCAAAGGCACCATCTGGATCTGTTCGTTTTCTTGTTGTGTGCGTCTGTTCACAGGAAATATGACATTTTATTGCCTTTAATATGAGGGTCATTCAATAAATAAGGCGACATTTTTTGGTTTCAGGACTTCAAATGCAGATAGTAGCTTACTTTTTTCTTCAACGTAGTCTCTCAGCAAAAGTTTTTGTTTTTTTTTTACCCAGTTTTCCCATCTGTGCAAAGGCTCCCATATTCCCTCATTGTAAAAAATCTTTGGACTGACGTCTCAGCCGGTCGCTCGCAACACTTTTGACTTCATCGTCACTTTCAAACTTTGTCCCTCTCGTGAATGCTTTTAAGGGACCGAAGAGGTGAAAGTCTGAAGGGGCAAGGTTTGGGCTGTAAAGGGAATGATGGAGCAGTTCATAGCCCAGATCGTTGATGGTCTGCACCGTTTGGGCCACTTTGTGAGGCCTTGCGTTGTCATGATGTAAGATGACCCATGACCCCTGCGTTTGTTCTTTGCGTCTTTCTTGACCTTCCTCAGCAGTTCACAGTAGTTGGCATAAAGTTTGAAAGTGAATGACCCTCGCACCTTTGTGACATTGTCTACGTCATAAATACGACAAACACGAGGAAAAATACACCACTGCATAAAAAAACTGTACATCTCAAGACGGTCAACCAGAAGTGTGCTTGATTACATTTTACGATTCACCTTTCGTTTTGGATCCCATGACGCTGTTCAGGCCTACCCAACAAAGTGTCTGTTGAGAGTATGCCAGGCTCTCATTAACATGCCGTACACAATTAAAAACTCGTTTGACTTTCCTGCTACTGGAAGTAAGCAACGAGGCGCCATTGACGTCGGCGTAACGAAAGAGCAGAAAAAAAGTGGTGCGAAGCTCTGTTGGCCTTCAAATTGAATGTTAATGAGACACGCATCCCCTAATTAAGGTTGAGCAGTACAAGAACGTCACCGCGGGAGGGAGTGGAGGCCAAGGAGAGGGCAACACTCGCAGGCATGTAATAACACTGCTGCTGATAGTGCGAGGAGTATGGCGAGAGGGCAGTGTGCCAACTGAAAAATGTAAGCCTCCATCACCCGTCGACAAAATAACCTGCGCTTGGGCCTTTCCTTGAGTTTTCTTTCTTGCTCACGTGCCACCGCCTCTCTTAACCCTGCTCTTGTCTTCTTCTCTCATCATCGTAGAGGAAGGTTGTCGAGCTTGAAGCAGGCTTCGGGATTCAGTACCGCGCCTCAAGTTCAGCGAGCACTGTGCTACTGCTGTTCTTCAGCATTTTGCTGAAGAGAATGATGGTGATGTCACAGCCCAGCCTGGTGGTCTGGTCTCACAAATCATGTGATCATACGTGCTTGTAAAGTTGCACAAAATCTCAGACGGTACAAGCGGTACATTGACTTACAGGTTTTAGTCATTCTGTGACGTTCCCCATTGAAATCAATTAAATTAACTCGTAAAGTGGAATTCTCTGGACTGGAGACCACTTGTGGTAGAAGAGAAAGGGTGAGACATTGCCCTTCAGCAACTGTTCAGCTGCCACGCACAAACCATTTCAAGGCAACGATCAGGGGTGTGGGTCGGGGGGGGGGGGGTGGTCACCAAGTGTCCACTTCACGGGACAGATGTGCTTGCAACACGTCTCTACCATTGAGCAATTCCAGGACTGGAGGGCGTCATACAACTGTGCAGTACTTTGTCTTACGCGATACACCAACAGATATGCTTCAGGTTGCCTATTTACACGTATTTGTATGAGTTTTGAAATACGTATTCAGGTTCTACAGTATGTATTTCATGGAAAGCCAATGATCACAATCATACGGAGTACGACCGACTAACAAATTTCAAGTCTAAAGAAGTCCCTGCTTGTTTTGTGCACTCCATCCTACCTTTGAAGTAGCTCTTTCTGATGACCTCAAGGTGCTTGGGCCGGTCTTCCATGGTGAAGTATCGGTGGTGCTGTATGTCGGGCACGCCCAGGAGCTCTCTGGGCCCAGCCGGCTTCACCTGCTCTGCTTTGAGGGCAATGGCTTGCTCGAGGAGGCCCAGGTTCCCTCGGGTCATGTCAAACATCTCAGACTCATCGGTGACAGTGGAGCGCTGGGAGAGGCTGTCCTCGTCATCGTGTTCATCGTCACCATCCACATCATCAAAGTCTTTCTCATCTGACTTGTCAGAATGCACCTCGATAATGTCGGATGAGGCAGAGGGCGAGACTTTGTGGATTTTAAAGTTATCGCCTCTGAGATTAGGTGAGTAGTTCTCGAGTGGGCTTGCCATGTGGGACAGGTAGTTTAAAGGAAGGCAGGTCTTATATTTATTCAGTGGTTTGTGGGAGTCATAGTGGTCAGGCGGACTGGTTTGCGTAACACTGTAGTTCTCATGTGCGTTGTAGTCCTCCAGAGGACTAACCCTGTGGTCTTCAGTCTTGATATGTGGTCCCTGAGCTGCTGTGGTGCTGGTGATAGTGCGGACAGCAGTTGGCACATTCGGGTGCACCTCCTCATCCTTTTCATCCTCTAAGAGTGTGTTCTTTCTCTCATGTGCCAGCTCTGCTGTCTCTTCCTCTTCATCTGCCGTGGGTTGATGGTGGACCTCCTTGGCGAGAGTCGCAAGCTCGCCTCTGTCATCCACCAACTGCTCCTCTGCTCTTTCAGTTTCCCCTCGTCCGTCTCGACCTCTGCCTGCGACGCCTTCCACTGCATCAGCCGTTTCCTGATCTTGCTCCTCCTCTACTTTTTCACCGTGTTCGACTGCCACTGTGACATTCTCTTCAGTCTCCATGGCAACCAGCTGCGGGGCGGCCTCTGTTGGAGCGTCGATGTTGTTACCCGTAGCAGGGACTCGGCCGAGGTGGAGGAGAGAGTTGGCTACTTCTTCAGCATTGCGAGAAGGAGACTGATACTCTGGTGTCATAGGAGGTACAAGGATGTCATACTCTTCTTCTGTGAAAACAAAGACATCTGTGTGTGCCACATAAACTGACTAACGGCAACTCATGCAGCAAAGGCAACACTATTAGTGAATGGAAGTTTTTTTTCCCAAGAACTAAAGGAGGAAAAGAACCCGTAATGATGACATTGTGATGCCATCAACATTTTATAAGCTTTTTGGCATTTACTTATGGTGTAAGAATCAACTAACCTAACTCTGTTGCTTCTTCCCTGTCCTCTTCTTCCGTTTGTTGACCCAGTGTCTTTCCAACCTGTCCGTTGGTCTGTCCCCGTATGAGGTCTTTACCAATCTTCTCTTCCTCTGCGGCAGCCTCCATCTCGTCCCCATCCTCCTTGCTCTTGCTTCTGTTCTCGCCGTCCCTCTCGCCGTCTCCCTCGGCTTCACTGCTGGCATCACTTTCTGCGCTGAAGCCGTCATCCAGGGTCAGTTTCAGGGGGTGGGACTTCCTCTTGGATGATGGCCGCTCCGTTTCCGGTTCCTGCTCGGCCTCCGCCTCCTCAGCTCGCCGCTTTCTGGCTATGGGGCATCCCAGAATGCTGACAGGAGAGATTGAGAAGAAAACGAGAGCACATTTGTTTATGATTGAAGACGTGCTGGAGAATGAATGTGAGTGGAGCTTGAGGAGGGCGCCATGCTCACTCACGACCAAATATGGCAACCAATCTCAGCCAACTGACTGAAACGTTTAATGAACAACATGTATGGGGAGAGCAGCGGGGAAGCAACGGAGGGTGAAATCCAATAAACTCCCCCTTATTCTCACCTGGGAGACGGCGAGTAAAATTGAAGGAGAATCTATAAACAAAGTGCATTTGAAATTGCCTGCTGAATGACTACACATGTAAACAGATAGCTAATGTCTGTGACACAATCAAGAGGAGTCACAAGCCAGTGAGCCGCCTGCTCTCTGCAGCTCTCGTGAGAGTGAGCGTCACACGCGAAGAGGATCGCAGCTGGATGGAACCTGAAGAAATCACTTGCACACCTGCTCGAGAGTTTGTGCCCCTTTTCAGTCTGATTTATTGTATGTAAGCTCCTTCGGCAGGTAGAACTACTACTCAAATAACACTTGTCAGCAAACGTTGCAAATGTTTTCAATTGGAGATTCAAGTAAACTTTTCTAAATGATTTTTTTTGTACAGATTCTGGAACTGGTCTTGTTTTTTTCTCTAGCACATCAAATTTTCCTGACCGTATTAATAATTAGAATAAGATTCTGGATCTCGTCTTGTTTTTGTTTCTCTAGCACATAACATTTTCATGACCATAATAATAATTGGAATAATAAAATAATAATTTGTAATGATCATTTGTAATACACTGACACATTTCATAATAGTTATGAATTAAGTATTAGGCTCAGTTACAGGTGGATTTTTTTTTCTGAAACATAAGCTATAAATTAAAATGCATGGTAAAATCCGCAGTGAATCAGCATTTCTAGGTCAAACATAAAAAGCGAAAAGGAAAATACTGTACCATAAAAGCTTAATGTGCTCGAAAAAAAACATGCTAAATACAACAACAACAAAAAAACAACCCTGGGGTACATTAGCGTACTGCAAAATGTACCATGAGGGACAGAAACCAACTCATATTTCCCCTTACTTCTGAGAGTGCATGATCACTGGTATCTGTCATAGCCCATGTAATACTGTAAGTGTAACCGTGATGTCATCGAAGGAAAAAAAAATCCCAAGGAAGCAAGATGGGATGGATCAGCAATGACGAGGACAGACAAACAGACAAAGAAGGACAGACAGAGTTTGTTTAATCTGCCCTACCTTCTGTGTCGTGAGTATCTCCCACTGATATGGCCAGAGCCATTGCATCCAGGGGTGGGGCAGCTGGATGGGATGGATGGAGGGTAAATATGTTTAAGACATGGTGCAATGCACTTACCAAGCCAAATTATGATAATGATAGCAATTGGAAGCAAACTCCCCTATAAAAAAAAGGCATGCAAAGCAAGCACACACGTCACAGGGATGCACATGCACAAAGGCACACTTGGACGCTGATATGTATCCACATGATGCATGACTGCAGGTGGCATCAAACCGGGAGAACATAATATTGTGTGTCGTACATCAAGCCTGGCCTATATCCTGTTACCATGAGCGATAATGATCACCCAAGACCTGCTGTAATTTCCCCTGCTCTGCGCTCCTCACCATCACCATCACCCCCGCCCCCACCCCCCCATCGCCACCCTCATACCTCTGCGCCCCCCGCTCGTTCGCCCTGATTTAGGTTGCTATGACCCCTCAGGATGGCTCATTTCAATTCTCATTAACGTATCCCACCTATTGCCCTTTATTACTCCAGTTATGCTTATTATCAACTTTATGTTAAAAACAAAACAGCATTTGCATTTGATCACAGTGCTTATTTCTTTTTGGTGTTTTGAGGACAGAGCAATGATTGGGGTGAAGACTAAGATAATATGGAGACGTGGAAATCATATCGAGGGAAGGATGAGGTGAAAGGACATGGCGCTGTATGACTGGTGAGCCCCTAAAGCCATGACCTGCGTACAATGAGACGAGGAGTGTCCTTGCTCCTCCTGCATCCTTCATCCTTTTTTGCAAAGACCATGAACCCCCCTACCCCCACCCCTCCAACTCCCATCCGATTGGATCAGATCTAATATGTGTTCATAGTAGGAAATACAAAATGCAGAGGAAAATCAATTTGCCAGTTTGAGGCACTGAGCGCAAGCTAAGAAGAGGCAAGAACTCAAAAAAACAATACTGTACTAATATGGAGCTTGACTTGCGTAAACAAGCATTGTTAGTGTCTATGAGCGCCCAGGGTGCTTTGCTATGCACATAAAACAACTTTATGAAAGATGAATGAATGTGTTGTCTTACCTCAGCTCCTGTCCTACATGCTCAATAGGAACTGGAAGAATTTGGGGGGTGGAGGGTGGGGAGGTGAATATACAGAAGGAGAGGGGGGTGGGGGCAGGGGGGGGGGGGACAAATGTGAGCTCGTGTTTCCGAAATCAGTGGTGCTAAAAGAAATTCAGATCAATAAATCACAAATGCATACGAATCCCTTGAGGCTTTCACATACAGGCCCACACACTCCTGAGGGAAACACATGCACACTCTTCAGTTCACATGTATACACACACAGACTGTGTCTGACATAGGCAAGCATTACAACACAAGTATAAGCAAACAGGAAAACGCGGGAACGTGACAATCATATGCAGACATCAGCAATTTACACAAATTGCATTTCAAGTGGTAGAAGTGGGGAAATTCAATTGAAAGCAAAATAGCATCCAAAATGACCCCCCCCCCCCCACCAAAAAAATCCCACTTTTTTTTCCCCAAGGAGCAACTTAAAGTTATCGCAGAGAAAAGACAAATCAAGCAGTTGTGCCCATCAGCACACACATTGCTGTCGGCCGGCTGACGCCATGGATTGAGAGTTTAGCAGCAGGATGGGTTCGGAGAAATATTCCATTTTCATTTGGTGCATATAAGAAAAAAAATAAAACCCTGGAGAATTTAGCCAGGGCTCCAATGTCTCATGCATTAATCACATGTCAAAAATACCCCATATCCCATATCACTTTCTCCGACTTTCATCATTCAGTAGCGATGAATCTGAACTGCAGCGCAGCCACCTTGCTTCTTAACATCAAATAAGCAGTAAACCTTTTATGTTACTCCCAGGAAGAATGAAATTAAGTGCATTAGATACGGAACTTATGCTACAACCTCTGGGCCGTTGACATGTCAGGTTGGACGACACTGTAAAAAAAATGTTGGGTGAACTCAAAGCGCCCTATTTTGATAGAATGGCGTAAAGATGAGCGCAACTTTCTTTTTGTGCCAGAGCAAGTCTAGTTGACCATGTTTGGGAATTGGGCAGACCGTGTTGCGCCTATTTGGGTGTTCCCCATTTTTATGGGTTGGACATATAATCATTCAGTTTTCACTGTTCAATATGACATGAACATTTTTTTTGTTTGAATGCAAACAGAAATGATTTGAACCAATAAATAGAAATTAAGCTCACCTCTGATTCCCTTGGACCGAGTGCGAGTTCGCTTGTCATCACTTTCTACACTCATCTGAGAAAGAGGGGGGAAGAGGAGAGTCAATCATTTCTCAATAAATAAAGCAGAAATAATGACAGAAATAAACAATTCTGTCAATCCTTCCTTGAGCTGGGAGGGATTGTGGGACAGGGGGTGGAGTCAAGATATACCAATGTGCCTTCGCACTGTATGAATAGCCAGACAAGTGTGGGCCTTCGGAGTGGGAGCACGAGCTAATTTTAAAATTGCCCCCCTTTCCACACCCTCCATTACGACCCCCTGTAATTTGCAGCGGTGAGTGCTGCTGAACATGATTGTGTGTTGTATAGGAGGCAAGAGGCCTTGGCTGCACAGGGGCCACAACCATTAGGGAGAGGAAGCATTGGAAATGACAACTTTGAATATCAGAATAAAGAAGCAAAAATCACACAGCCTCTAAAAGCTGCTTTAATAACACTTCCATGAAGGGAAATGGTGTGTGTGTGTGTGTGTGTGTGTTTGTGTGTAGGTGTGTGTAGGAGACACCGTGAGCATTGCTTAGTCCTAGCTTGGCTTTTAAGCCACAAAAGAGCAGGTGTTAACCCGGCTCCAGCAAACACACACACACACACACACACACACACACACACACACACACACACTCTGACAGAAGGCCACACCTCCTTTGTACTGCACTCGAAGGCTATCAGATGCTTTTTCTTCACAATGGACCTTTTAGCTTTGATTACTTGAATTTATTTTATCACGGGTTTAGCCTTTGCTTTTTCTCTCCTTTTTCCTCGCTCTTCCGAAGTTCCCTACACAGCCCACCCTAAGTCTCCTCTTTGCCCAGTCACTTAGCCGCTTTGTGTTCGCTCGAGCGTCAAGCTGGCATCGCCACAGTAGGGATTCGAACACAAGGCCCTGTTTCTCTTCTTAGTTGTCCCCTTTTCCCTCTCTGTTTTTTGGCAAAGACCCTTTCCTGCTCACAGAGAAAGAGGGATGAGAAGAAGACGAAGCATACTGTCGTTGCCCATTCATGAGCCTTTCGTGTCAGGCCGGTGGTACAGGTGCAGACAGAAAAAGTCCCTCCCTTCCTGTGTGAGGCCTCCACGGCCTTGGCCTGCGACCGCTTTTTCTGCCGCTCTCTTAGATCAGGTGCTGTCAGTGCTGAAGTTGTGCAACAAGCCGCAGCTTTGTACACTGCCTGAAGAAAGTAGTCAACTCTTGTAGTCACCCACTTGCAACGAGGAGCTGAGTGGATAAGAGCGCCGCGCGGAGTGTTGCCGTGAATGTGCGCGTGCTCCCTCACACAAACGGCCTGTTCGGCGTACCCGACCAATCAATTTGCAGGGTTTGGTAATGCAGGTTAAAAACTGATGATTTAAATGTTATGAAGACCGAACCGATGTAAACAATGTCCGTGAACTCATTAAATGAGTGCGAGAGAAGGTCTTTGCATGCATGTTTTTCAACGGCACACGTGTGTGTCAATGCATAAAAATTGTCATCCACTTTGCCCGCTTTCTTCCAAATGGCCCCTGTTCATACTGATCAGTCATCAGGAAAGGGCGCCTAGCACTTTCATGTTTGTGTAACCATAGCTACGCACATTTAAATTGGTAAGCACATCCGAGTCCTTCTCTTCTTCCTGTCCCTTTTTCTCAATTCCAGCTCATTAAATTTGTATGTGCACAAAGTCATCGTGAGTGGATCCAAACGCAGCAAGGCAGGCCTTCAGCCGATTTTCATAATCTCTTTGAAAGGGGCCGCTACTTAATGTACGTTCAAACTTGTCCTTTTTACCTTGTTGTCTTTTAAGCGAGCCCCCTTCTACTTTGTACTTTCAGAATGATCAAAATGCCATGCATAAAAAAGAGAGTAGGAGGGGAAGAAGGAGAGAGTATTGAGCCCAACTGTGAATGGAAATGTGCCACACTCGCAGCGTGAACGACTGTATATCACGTGTGACTTCAAAAACTGTGAAATGTAATATGTAATGGTGGTGGAGAAAGAAGAATATAAAAGTGCAAGGTGGAATTCAAAGCTCATCCCTACAGGCTGTGTGGTACATTCTCAATTAGTTTTTTTTTTTTGGGGGGGGACGCTTTTGGTGTAAGAGGCCTTTGCTCTACACTGTGACAGCCCTATGTAAATGTCACGCTGGGGGCAATGACTTCAAAGAGAAGGTCACCCTTCCTCTCCTGACTCAAATTAATGACTCTTTAATTCATTTTTAGCTTTACAACAGAGAGGGAGTGAGAGGGAGACGGACGGAGTTAACGGCAACTGCAAGTAGTGACGGGAGACTGATATCACCAAAAATGACCTGCAGGCACCAGCTGTCAATTAGAGGGGTGCTTCGCACTTCTCTCCACCGGGCTGACCATGGCAGGCGACATCCATGTTGGATTGCCACACGGAAAGCCCTTCCACGGTTTCAAAGTAGTCATTCATACAAGACAGAGCAGTTGAGCAGCAGGAGGAGGGGTAAGCGCGCCTTTCTCTCGTCATAGAAGAGCAAGAGCAAAAGAGCCTCCACCGAGGCCAAGCTAGCCGCCCTTAACTACCCATTACTAACTGAAGTGGGCTTTCCTAATGGGCCACAGATGCATAATTATGAGGCAGTTCAGCTGATTTCTCACGTCCTCATATTGAAATTTGAAATGAAATAAAAACATAAGATTAAATATGCGTTAAAGTGCAGTAATTACAAAAATAAACAACGTTGCAATGCTATAAAACGCAACCATATCGGTTTATAGCGAACATTAAACACAAGTTGGTGGGTTGAAGGGGAAAAAAACGGTTTTGCTCACTTGCCAAGGTCACGCTTTTGGCAAAATTTAAAATATGTAAAATAATTCAATCTGAATCTGCACCTGACCTTGATGAGATCTCAGTTTTAACCACAGCATCTTCTCTCCTCCATTTCTGATAAGACGGTTCTGTGACAGGTGTCATCGGGAAGAGAAGATTAGCACCTCCCTCCCTTTCTCCTCAGCTCTCCCCCGCCAGCACCAGAAATCAAACCAAATCAATAAACGTCATCTTCTTAGATGAACCTGAGCCATCATGGGGGGAGCAAAACTACTTTTACTGGGCCCACGGGGGAACAGCCCCCACCCTCCCCCCGTCGCTTCCTCCTCCTTGCCCTTACTACCTCTCCCCACACATCTCTCTTTCATTCTCCCCATCAGCCCCCTCCATCTCTTTGTTGTGCGTCACCCTCAGTTGTGATGCATGGGGCGAGAAAATAAAAGAGACCAGCTGTTTTGTGCTTGAGGAAATTACCTCCAAATGATCACAATTTGGGAGCGTCTGTAAAATTAAGTCGGGAGCTACGCAAGGAATATTCGTTTCTGCTGATATCAAGTCGGAGCAGCTCAAGGCCATCCTTTTGAGTTCCTTTATATTGTGTTTCAGTATAATCGAGAAGAAAAAAGTGCCGGCGCGAGAAGTTAACTCAGCAGAGGCAAACCGCTGAGCTTAACTAAATTGAGCTAAGCTGAACCGGGCAAGAGCCGACCGAGCACGGCCAGGGCGGGGCCGAGCGGGACATTTGATGTGCTGTTTGATTATGTTTTCCACCTGCCATCATCTGACCTCCTCCCTCAGCCAAAGCGCACCCTCTCCTTCTTACATTTCATCCTCCCCCCTTTCTTGATGTCCCTGCTGAGTTAGGAAATGCCCAGGAAGCAGAATGAAGTGGTTGGTGGAGTGTGCGGGCAACTCTTAGTGGTGGTGGGTGTTTGCGGTGGGGGTGGGGCTTGTCACTCACCATGATTGGTCGACGGCTCTGCAGTCTCAGGGAGGCCTGACAGCGGCTGCTGGTCCTTTCGCCTCGTGTCCACCGCTGGTTCACCAGCTCGCCATGAAATTCATTTTCTAGTCGGGGGGAGAGGGGGGGGGGCGAGAGACATTTTACATGATCCGTACCAGTGAATGCGCAGTAGTTTGAGGAGGGGTGTGGTCAAAAAATACAAGGTTAAGGGGATGGGTTGATGGTACTCAGGCTTGGAGTACACACGACCCTATCTCTAAGGAACAACACGCACGTACACACACTCACACACGTACATGGTTAAGTGCGCCAGCTGGGGTCTCTGTCAGTCTACTAATAGAATCAATCAAATTTGCGCATTTTTATCGAGCTTTTCAGGGCACGTGTAGGAGAAAATGGGGAAAGAGGGGGAGGCGAGGTTGCCAGGGATGAATGGTCAGTAAATAATGAGTCATCCATAAATCAAGCTTCTTTTTTTTCCATCCTCCCTTTTTTTCATTAAGGTAATAGCTCTTCACTTCATTGCCCTGATCACCCAAGAGAAACTTTAAGTCTATTCCAAATCCCCACTAGATTCGTGTTATTGTAACAGATGTTGTCATGGTTTGTTGCAACGGGGAGGTGAGGTGAAGACAGATGCACTGAATGAAGATGCACTCATCTACCTTTGTATGTTTAAAACGACTCAGTTTTGTGACAAAACACAACTGGAAATGGATATTATGGTCAGTCAAACTTATACCTCGTGATGAACACTGTAAAAAACATAACGTGTATTTTGCTGAGCTAATACAGTTATTTAAGTTGGAAAAAACTTACTAATTCAGTCTTATCTCTTTCTTGTGAAATGCAGGAAACACAATTTTCACCGAAGTAAAACTTAAAATATTTAGTCGAATTATCCAACTTTAATATGTAAAAACATTGTGAAGTTTATTGCCTTGTAATTTGGAGTTCACGCACTTTGTTGTCAAAGAGTGGACTGTTACTTATTGTCCAGTTCATGAAGCTGTACTCCAAAGAGAATGCAAACCAAAAGCAAAGATGAGAAGGACTGAGCGGTCCTGAACCCCAATCGATGCCCTTCCTGCAGCCTCTTACCCCCAAACTTTGCCTCTCATCCCAAGTTTGCCCATTACATGCAAAACTCACCAACGCCATGCCAGCATTCTGCAGAATGCTTGTTTATCAACTTTTGCTCCCCCACTCGACATGAAAGTGATGACAACAGCAATACTGTTGGCCTACATCTCTGTCTCAGCTGTCTCCAGACATACCCGCGAACATCCATGAAAACACTTCAATCTCCTTCAGGATACCCCCCTGCCCCACCCCCCACCCCCTTTCCTTGAAAGTAAAGTGAAGTGAACATTTGTCCTGGACTGTTAGCTGAGAGGCCAAGGAACTGCGAGCACTTACAAAATGCAAAATGTATAACAGTGTTTTAGGACACTTTTTTTTTCCTCAGATAAAGTCACTGTTCTCTGAGTTGAGTACTGAGCAAATGTTCCTACTAGAGCGATCTACCGTTGATCTCCCTCTATCAAATTCCACATTTAGTCATTAAGAGGCAAAAAAAAAAAAAAACCTGACACATTCGAAGCTAAAGCTTTTTCTGTGTACCCAAAAAGACTTGCATCTCATTATTTCACTGCAAAACTTGGAGGTGGATGAGACAATTAGTTGCTCACTGGGGTTGGTTTGTTTAATTAGAAGCAAAAGGATGTGAGATTATCTGAGGGACGCTTTAATGCACAGTGAATGGATTAAAAGAAATCTGATCTGACAGAAAACATGCTTTATTTTAAAGCTCGCAAATTCCTTTCATTGCGGATTTGCAAATACATCCACTCACAAGACACGTACACTGCATAATCGAATGAAATCCAACACAACGGCTGCATCAAATATTTATTAACATGATAATAATGCTCATTTTTGTTTTTTTGTTGTGTCGTGCTGCGGGTGCAGTATTTGTAGTACAGTACTTTAGTTTGTTCATCTTTTGACATTAGGGACAAAATATTCAAAACACTTCAATGATGCAGTGCAGCATTACGCCACAAGGTGCAAAGAAAAACATGATTTATAGTAAGTCATATTTGTCCACGGTGTCAACATTATTATCTTTGTGAACGCAGAATTTTGTATTTTCCCTCAAAAGAAAGTTTATGCAAGGGTAATACCATTACTTGCAGCTTACTGTACTGGGACAACGGAGCAAAGAGCCCTAAATCCATAGTTAGATTAAATACCAGAGTGGGCTGACTGTAACAGTATTAAGTGTACACACAGGGCCAAGCCAGCTGTACACTCCTGCTCCCGTAAAGAAGGCTTTAGTCACAATACAATGTGATTAGAGTTGGCAAAGAAGAAAGAGAATCACAAATCAAAAGTTATGGAGGAGTAAAAAGATAAAAATCGCACAGAAAAGAGAGCGTAGTCGTTACATCCGAATCATTTTGTTGCTGTTTTTAAGGGGCTCGGTGCAATCTGGAGGTGAGACAGTGTGTAAAGAGAGCCGTGAAAAGGCTGGTATCAGGACAAATGCCTGGTCCCGGCAGTTATGGGACAGAGGCAAAGCGACGGAGGAGAGTAAAGTAACAGCTTTTGGAGAAGCTCCCCTGAGGGCCACCCTGACCTCAGCATCTAAAGAACAACAAATGTGTCACTGCTGCTTATCACATAAAAAGCGTGGCACTGCCACCGCACAGTTCTGTGTCACAAGATTGTATGTTTTGCATTCTTGTCGTCAGAATTCATTTTGTTTGAAATTCATTATTTCCAAGCATGTCATTTGAAATGCCTGCTCTCCACTGAAAGCCTGCAGGACCCTGCCCTTTGCTTGTACGGCTGAGATTTCTGATAGGCTTTGAATGACGAGGGTGCAATTTGGCCCCAGCTGCTCCTCCAACATGTTTATTACACTCTCTCCTCCGGCACCTGCTGTCCTCGCCAGAGTCCATTCAGTCCCTAATAAATTGAAAGGTTTGCCATTAAGGTACCTAAAGACACAGAGGTGAGCTCAAACTGAGCTGCATGCAAGCTCGATAGTCTCCAGTGACAACATCAGGCACCAATAACCTAATTCTGTAATCCTTTGAAACTGGGCTACATTTCACAGGAAAACAAAACAAAACAACAACAACAAAATGTTCATCACATCTGTCAGCGGTGCATCACATCAAAGTCACTTTAAGTGGACAAATTTTCAACAGAATTTGAAAAGGAAGCGTCATCTTCTCTACAACATCACATGACACGTTGTAAGACCTGCAGCAACATTGCAAGCTTTGAATGCCTCAATAAAGTTGCTGTACTTTGAAGACAGGACTAAATTGAGTATTACCACTCCTTGCTATAACCTTGACCAAGCTGAGCCATTAGCACAAAATAACGGAAAAACTTTTTTCTAAAGTATTTTTATAGGAAATGGAATCAAATGTGCAGCTGCCTATACAGTGAAAGACACATATAGTGCGCTTCTTCACTGTCATCATCCTCATCATCATCATCATCGCTCATCTCTTTCCTCCATCTTAGGACGCAGGTGCATTGACAGACCGAGTTCCGCGCATACACACACACACACATTACGTGGCCATGTAAGGAAAGCAAGCAAAAGGAGGGGAGGATTGTGTTTGGGGGGAAAAACACAACACAGGTCCACATTATGCACCGCGGGTCGAGAATCCACAACACGCTCCTTTTATTTAAAAAAAAATCACCACAGAATATACAGCCAGTGTCCCCAACAAAGATGATTATTTCTTGACTCGACTTTTTCGGGGATGCACGCCATTTAAGACGGCTGACATTTGAAAAGAGCATCGCTTGTTTTTTTTTTCCACTGGAGAGGATCAAATGGCCAACCGCTCCCTCGTTAAAACGTTCCATCCATCCATCTCTCGCATTGCAACCAAAGCGCGGATTTACCAGCAAACTCCGCTCATCAGATTGCACACTTTGCACCACGAACAACACAAATGCAGCTAGTATAAAAATATGGCCGGGATATATTCGCCGAGTGGCGGCGATATAACGTATTGTAAACGGAAGCTAGAGGACAGAGTGGAGGATACATCTCAAGTACAGGACACCCTTCCATAAAAGAGCACTCGCAGAGGACAAGTACTATTTGTGAAACACACGCACACGCACTCATACACTGACACGCAGACACACACCGAGCACGTTGGCGAAGTATCAACAGCACAAGAAGTGGATAGACGCGCCATAGTTGTAGCAGGTGTCCCGCATACTGTTATTAAAACACACTTAGTTTCCGAGCTACAATTTAAATGCGAGGAAGTTCCAATTCAAGCGCGTGAGGGAAAAAAAACAACCGCGAACGATCGACGACCTGATTAATTAAGTATGCAAAAGTATACACGCATTAAAAACACCAAGGTAGTTCATTACCTGGAATCAGTAATATAGCGTCGCTGCCGCCTCCGTGTTCGAATAGTTGGAGATGAAGAAGTTCGCTTGAAACGACAACAACATCCGAGTAATCGTCTTAAAAATGATTATTATTATTTTTTTTGTATCCCGGTCCAAACGTCCAGATGTGGCAAGTAATGATGGAGAGGAAGCGAGCGGCCTCGGTCAAGCGCAGCACCGGCTCACGGCTTCGGGTGGAGGCGTGAGGGATGTTACTTGTTTGTAAGCAAAAACATGGCTTCATTTGCCTTTGTCAGCGAGAAAAAAAAACCCCAATATTGACTTACCTTTCCCTCATGAGCCATTGTATCCCCTCCTCCCCTCCACCCCCCCATTCTCCTCCCTCCGCCCTTTGCCATGACATCACGGAAGCTGTAGTAAAACCTCGAGCATCACATGGGCAGGGCTTGAGGACCACCCCCTATCAGTCTCCGCTATGCCCCCCCCCCCTCCACACACACGCACACACACACACACACACACACACACACGCACACACACACACACACACACACACACACACGCAAATTGCACGCACACTCCTCACGACACACTCTGGTACTTGAACACCCCCCCCCCCCCCCCGCACACACACACCCCACCCGCCTTTCGCTGACTTTCTCCCCCCACTCACTCGCTCCTAAACACATGCATGAACTGAGCCAATAAAGCTGCCGATTTCAAACAAGGACAGATGCATTTCAATCTGATGAACATATTGAAAAGGCCAAAAAGTTTTCCGCCATCCTTAATGACATCAGTCAAAGCAAGCATCTTCGAGTTTGACATACCACTCAACTCTCGGTGCTGTAGCCATAATTGAAACCTTCTCCTCCCTACGCCTACCTGAAAATGGTACAGTCCAATAATTCATTCAAAGGGGATTTTTTTTTCCTACTACGATTCAGCAGTGATGGAGTTACTCACCATTCGCAGAGACATTCCTTATTTTAAATCTAATGTCTCAGGCCGAACACAAGATGGCTCATAGACACGTGTTAACATGCTGGATTCAAGTTTGGAGCAGTGACATCACAGTCGCAGATTTGTTGCCAGATTCACTGAGAAAAATGCCAACTCCTAGCAGCAAAGAGAGCATCTTAAGTCACTTCCAAATGTTGGTGTGCTATTCTCTCTCTTTTTTTGCTTTGCTGTTTTGAAACCATTAGTGGAAATGACAACCATTCATTACAAGCCATTTGAGAATAGTCGCCACAAATGCCATTCTTTATCTGCCGTCTCCACGCCACGCACGCAGTGAATATTCAAAAAGCCCAACCTTCAGCTTTCAGAAATTCTATTAAATTCTTATCTCCTTGCAGCAGGCTCTTTTTGTGCAATCCCATTGTTATGCATTGGAGCTGAAATCAATCACCGGGCGTGCACATCGCATCAGTATGATTTCAGACTGTGGCTGCTTGCGTAGGAGAGGGGACTCACACAACAGGGGCGACAATCGAATAAACAAGGCGGGTGGGGGATGATGGTGAGGGGGTTATGAAATATCCCGGGCCTTGATCCAGCTGAGAGGAACAAGGTAGGAGGCCCTGTGCAAAGTTAGGCCCGGTAAGAAAGTGACAAAGTCAGGACTGCACATACATGAAAAAGACAGTCCCCGCTTTAAAATAGACTTGCTGGTGTAATTGGGCCTGTGGAGAGCTCCAGAGTTTTTGCATGTGATCATCAGTACCCTGGACAGCTCTCAGAGCGGCACAATCACTTACACAAGTTTATTGTTGAGGCCACAAAGGCTTTTGTCTTTCCTTCATTTGCTGTTTCAATAGGCTTGATGTCCAGATACAACGCTATTGGTGGTGCTAATTTCAAAGTCGACTTCATTGTTTCATCTCATTTCATGATACGGTGACAGCAGCTCAACTCCCGTGTTACACCGTAGATTAAAACATACAGAGTCTGGAAGAAAAAAGTGAGGTGAACTCAAAATGTCAATAATTGATAACATTTTAAACTGGGCAATTCATTTGACATTTTATGTTTTGCTGTTGTGGCAACTGGCTTTCTGGCACTTCACGACAAATAAATAAGAGTTTGCAGAACTGCTGTCCTCACAACTCAAAGATATAAGGAAAAACAACTCAGCACATTGTTTTGGAGTGAACACCTGCTAGCTTTGTTTTCCTAACCAAGATTGTTTTCATAAATGTCTGTAATTTATATTTTGAAGTTGTTCCAAATTAAATTACTGTTGCCCCCCCCCAATACAACTTGTGCTTTGCACATTGTATTAGTATTTCAATTTAAGTGAAATACAACTTTGGAAGTTAATTGTATTGCATGAATCCAGCTATTTGGGAAATGAAAAACATCCACCTGAAGGACAATTTGAAATTAAACGTTGATGTTTTTGGAACATTGTTTTATTTTAATCAAAATAAGAGACATACACAGAATGAAAAGTATATTTACCGTACTTTTACAGTTTACGTAATTAAAAAAAAAATGAAACTGGGAAAAGTACAGCAGTGTTAGAATTTTGAATTCATAATTGAGTATTTTAATCAATGTTATGTCCTGAAGTTGAGGAGCAGATCTTACTATTAGATGGCAATGTTAAAAGACAACTTTAAAGTGATATTGCTTTGCGGCAAGTGAATGTGGACTCATAAGATGAGAGCTGTGAGTGCAGATGGCACCGAGGCCTCCTACCACTTCTGAATGAAGTTGTATGGTGGTGATATTGTGCATAAATATTACATAGGGCAGCAGCTGACTGAGTAGTAAGGTTGGGACCCGGGAGGCCCCGAAGGGCTCTCGACAGATGGAACAAGCCGACAGACTAACGCAACAACAACAAAAAAAGTTTGTAATCAGCCCGCAGCTTGGCATTGTCCCCACGGTACCACAGCCACAAGGTCCCCCTCGGGGGATCAACTCTTTTGTCTGGATACTTAGAGACAAGTAGACAGAGGGAAGTTTATTTGGAAAACTATATGTCTGATTTTGTCATTTGTTGACGCCAAACTTTTTACAGGGGTGTGCTGATGCAAAACTGTAATCCCCCAACCACGAGCATGTGTTAAAAATAAATACATAAACAAATAAATACATAAATAAATAAAACCATCTCACTTGTTTAAAACATTCGGACAAAACATAAAATGATGTGTTTTGTTCACTGGGAAGATTGGACCGAAACCATCAAATACGGACAACCGCCGTTCAAATGAATGAGTTACTTTTACACACAAAGACTTTGGAAAGTTTGCTGCTAAAGTGAATACAAGTTATTGATACGAACCTAGGAAAGTGCGACACAGCTTCATCTTTGCAGCCATTCCGTCTGTCTGTCTGTCGCGTGTGGCGAGCTTCAAGTGCCGCCTCCAACTTTTTACAAGTGCAGCACAAACTTGCTCAAACTTTACTTCAATTTGCCGGGCCGGGGGAGGGGAGACGGGGATTGACAGCTACAGGGAGCCAATAGCGAGGCGCTGTGTTCTCCTACTGCTGGGAGCTGGCCCAAGGCCGAGTAACACCCCCAGCACACCATCATCATCATCACTGTCATCATCACCCCCCCCCCCCCCCATCACCCCTAAAGTCTCAGCTTTCAACAATAGCCTGCACTGCAACAAAGAGCATCTGCTGTGGCCGACAACTTCTCACAGTCACACGAAGCTCCCTCAGCAATGTGATTTAAAAGCATTAATACACACAACCGGGACTGACATCTCATTTCCTTTCACTTTTTACAGCTGATATATGAGCATGCTATACTTGGGGGGGAAAAAAAAAAACTCTCAAAAGAAGATTACTTCAGTGAAAAGTTTAGGAAAGGGGAGTATACATAATCATATTTGCATCAAGCGCATACCCCACTCTCAAGATCATATTGTTTTGTGTATTTTATTAATTTGCAAGTTGCACTTTGTCAAGGGTGCCTTGACTCCACTCTTTGGGCCACAAGGAGCACACATATAGCAGATGTACAGCTAATTTGGGTAAGTTAGAGGAACATTTTCACTCTAACTCCCGGGCCGGCCTTTTCACAATGTGTGAGTGTGTGTGTGTGTGTCTGTGTGTGTCTGGGACAGACAGACAGTTCCTCCCTCCCAATAGCAGATGGTCGGCCAGATAATGAGCTCTCCCATTGCTTGCTCCCATTATCCTCATCCCTCCAAGATGGAATGGGGGGATATACCGCCATCAACACACCACCTAACACTTCTCCTCTTCATTTCATTTCATCTCCATTCATTCACAAAAAAAAAGATTGTTTTTACCTCTTTGTTTAGAAAAGTTGCATTTGATTATAGCCAAGCAGGTGCATTTATAATCTGTTATTTGTTTGTCAACCAGCATCCTTAGTTCTGTATCTGAAAAAGCAACAACTCACTATATGAAGATTATGCAAAGTTCAGTTTTTACTGCAATCCAAAATTTAAATTAACATAATTTGAAGTGTACTCACAATTGCAAAAGTAATTGAACAAACAAATTAGTTTTAAAACAGAAAAAAAACGTTACTAATGCTGAGTCATCACAAATAACACTCAAATAAGAGTGTACAGCCCATGATACCAAACCAAATGTCACTTAAAAAACTTCGAAATAACTGTAAGCTTTGAATAAATTATGAACAAATAATAATAATAATAATCCAAACTAAACTAAACCCACACTTATGAAGTTGTAAACATGAACTAAACTATACTAAAACGACAGTTATTAAGTACTGAAACAAACAGAAGGGGAAAAAAAATCCCAAAACAGTTATGAAACAGAAGCCAATGAGCTAAGATAAACCAAACTCACAAGTAAAACACACTTCAGTGAAATTAAACAATAAAAAATAAAGCAAACACAGTCATAAAGTACAAAACCGAACTTTGTTCTGCTTTTCTGTGTTGTGCGCGACACAAATTTGATACAGCATAAGCCACCGTCTGCATTGATTCCCGTTTGAGAGATGATCATTTTTATCATAGATTAAACACTTTACTCAACTCAACTCAATTGGATTGTGTCATCTGGTTTTCTCTGTGGTGTCCAACACAATAAAAGTGTAAAATGAAGTAAACCAAACCCACAGAATTGCATTTGAACCCCACTTTATTGGCATTAAAAAGTTACAATAAACAGCTATCATTATTTCACTTCTTACTATATTGTGTTTTGGGGAGCTTATGAATAAAAAAAAATAAGGCACTGTTAATTAAGCAGCACTGACATTTTTCACTCATGCAAGTGACTTTTATATACAGTATATACATATATGGTAGACAACGTGTAGTATTCTTACTGACCACGGCTCTGTTATTAGCCTACTAACTGTACACACATTCTACAAGTTTGGCCATACGCAACAGCACCCAAATGAATACACATAGCATAGACTACCAACCCCATAACACACACACACACACACACACACACACACACACCATCCACTTTATTCTCCCTTCTGTTCGAGCAGGCAGCTGAACTCTGACACAGCCTCCAGCTGTCCTGGAGATGGCGATGACAATAAAGTTAAAGCAAATACACACACGGGCACACTCAAGAGAAGGAAACAAGTCCTTGTTGAGGAAAAAAAAAGGACCTGCGCAAGCTAATTAGGGGAAGATCTCAGTACATCTTCATTGTACCTATTTATTTATTTATTTCACCTTTATTTATCAAGGCAAGAAAATTCTAGCCCTAACCCACAATGCTGGCCTGGCTGCATACAGCAGATTAAAAAAAAAGCAAACATAGACAACACACTGTGCAGTTTAATATAGTTATACAGTTACATAATACATTGCATCATAGCATATGGTGAATAAAAAGTGCAGCAATCAAGTCATCCTTGTAATTATCCCTAATATTGCTCACATCACAAATGGAAATAACTTTTCAGGTGCAAGTGGCAATGGAGAGTCACATATAGTGTATGTTGGTTTGTTTGATTTCAGGAAAAAAAAAACTTGTAACGTGTAAAAGAGGTTTTTATTTTTCAAAACCTTTTTCTTTGTTGCTTTTTTTGTTCGACGCTTGCATATACTCACCCACCCACTCACGCATGTACAGATGGATATTAAAGATCAGATAGCCCCGCCCCGCCCCCTCATCAACACACACATGCACTTTCTTTCACCTTCCCCCAACCAGACTCTCTCGTCTCTAACATCCGTGCAGCATGATCTTGCCCATATCTGTCAGCTCCCATTAGACACAGGCAATGGATTTGGACTTTGTTTTTCATTTGAACATCTATCCAAGTTAGCACATTTGCTAGTGGAATCAACTGTGGGGGTAAAAATAAGCGCTGCCTCGCATGGCTGCCTTTTAACATAATAAAGGCTCAAAGTGCCTCTGGCTCTTCATTACTCACTTATTACACTGCGTCACTCTTTGGAGGGAGTTATGAATCCTTACCAGGCATGTGTGCAAACACTCAAAGGGAAAGGAGGGAGGAAGCCAAGAGACAAAGTTTGGTCTGGATGCCACTGAGGATGACCATCATCTCAAGAGACCCACCCCTCCCTGTCGTCTCCCCTTCCTGCTTACCCCATCCCATCACAGCTTGGGGAGAAGTTTTGGGGGTTGTGGGGAGGTGGAGAGGGTTGGGGAGGGGGGTGACAAGTGGAATGGGGTCAGCTCTGCCAAAAGGCATCATGTGGCCCCAATCCCCTACATCGTCTGTTCCTCGGCTTGCGCACTGTACCTTGATGTCGCTGTGTGTGGGTGGGGGGGTGGGGTGGGGTGGGGGTGGGGGGGTTGTCAGTTACACAAGTCTCTGTGTTTTTAATGCCAAAGCTTGGATCTCCTCATCTGCATGGACACGCCTGGAGCTATGTAGCAGCTTCACAGGGCAGTCTAAATAAGCCCCCATTTGCACCCCTACTTTTTCAGGCCACAGTCCAGACGGGTGTCGTAGCGCCCACCCTCCTGCTGTGACCAGATGACCTCTCGTCACCCTGCAAAGTCACAAGTCTTGCACATTGTTTTGTTTTTTTAGCTAGACTTTGCACAGGTAGATCTGGGCGTAACGGGACGTTCGCGCCTTTGTGCACTGTTGCGGGATGGAAGTAGTCTTTTTCCTGCCAATCCTCACACCATCCTTCATTTGCATAAAAATCAGGGTGTTCTGAGCGCACTACAACTGAGTGTGCCATGGTTGCAGAGTCAGAAATAGACCCGCTGGGCTTCATGCATGACTTTTGCAGCTACACCGCATGATTTCCCATTGCGGATTACGGAGTTGGTCATGCATGTGACAATTGGAGACCTCCTTGCGCCACCGATAGTGTGTCAGTATGTGACACTGGGACGTGCAGAAGAGACAGGTCGGACATTTCTTCAGTCGGGGATGAAGGTGCTGGAAGCAGGTTCATCCCGTGTGACCCAAAGCACCTCTCAAGCACGGTGCTATGCTCTGCTGCATACTGTATTTAGTGATGACAACATATATCGTCATGAAATGTGTTCAATTGGTTTCGTTTAATACATTTCATTACTTATGGTAATTGCTGAGAAATTTAAGATTCCAGTAAATCCCTGAATTTGTCATGTTTTAGTCCCAGCACTGCCAGAAAAACACAAATAGCCTGAGGGGGCGCTCGTTTGTTTGGTAGCTAAAACTTTATTGCCTCGCATATGTGCAGATGCTTGTGCACTTTACTTAATCTTTCCAGACTTTTCTTTACTGATCATCATTTCACTTTTGCACCTTCTCCCCACACTTGCCCCAAACCCACCATCTTTGTATCCCCTCTGTTCATCCCCATCTTCTCGGTTCAGGCCTCCCCACCACTTTTTTTTTGCTTTCTTTATACTTTCCCCATGTGACTTCCCTGCATTCGCAGCAGGCTGGGCAAATGTGCACCCATAGCGGTGGTAAATACAGGCAGCACTTCACAAACAAGGGCTGATTACAATGACAAAGACTGCCACACTTTTGGGAGGAGCTTGGAGCAATTTGGAGGCTGCGGGGGCCACTGAGCGAGTGGCATACTTAATGGGCTTTGTGCGCCAGAAGAAAAGGGTCTGAGCTTTTGGGCCCAGCTGTCACTATGGAAAATATCAGACTGACACAGCACCCGATGCTCTTTGGCTTGCACTCTATTCTTCCTTCAAACACCCTCCCTCCGTGCCTCTCCTCTCTTTTTTTCTCTAGTTAGCAAGCACAAAAAAGTGAAAGCTGCTGGGAAGAAACAAAAAAACACGCACACACAAATGAGAACTCTCTCTCTTGATCGCACACAAGCGGCGGTGAGACAAGCGTGTGTTCGTGGTCACACACAAACACACACACACGCACACACATGCTGGCAAATATAATGCATAGAAGGCTGACTCTGCAGCAATTATTCAAACCCTTAACCCGGAGGGATGAATGACATTATTACATTTCACTACTTAATTATCTGTGCGGATAGTTACTAAGCATTAACCAGCATGCATGCTTAATATGAAAGATAGAGTCCCTTCTGCTTCATAAACCGTCATTCATTTTCTAGTTTTATGCAGGAAAACCACATAGTTGCCGCACAGGCACAGTGGTAAAATGTTTGACAGACTCCAGGTGACTGCAGGTTGAATGCATCTAAAAAGTGAAATGCTTTACACATGATGCCAAGTGCTGTTTATTTTCCTACCCAGGATTGGTTTGACTTAAAAGCAAAATCTGAGAGATACTCTTTAGCTGCGCTGTGTTTGCCGTCTGTGATTTCCTGCTCGCAAAGAAGCGCTCACACTCCAGATCCAGCGGCATTACACCAGCTCTGTGACTTTATGCCACTGTAACACGGGGCATAAAACATGCACCCACGCACACACGCAGCAAACTTGTGGACAGCCAAGAGCGCACTCATGGCGCATTTGCAGAGGACTGACAGCACAAAGCCAAAGTTGGATGTTGTTTCACCTAATCTCTTTGATACCACTGTGGTGCTGCTAAGCCCCAGAAAATCAGCTTAGCAGATGTCCTGAAGTGTAGGTGGCTTGTTTCATGAGGCTCGAGAAGAAAACGCGAGAGGAAGAAGGAAAAGCGGGTGTTGGGGGTAGGGCTGCTAATTTTGAATGGATGGGAGGAGTTCAGCTCAGGCCCACCCTCTTTTTTTCCACTTGTTTCTGACAGGCACTCAAGTTCCAGCAAACTAAATTCAACAATCAGTACCACAAAACATCTCGGTTTCCTGCATGTTTCTCTCATAAGACCATTCAATACGTATTTGTGGCGGCCATTTCGCTCATTTCTTGGTGGATAAACTCTTGTTTCTAAAATGTGCGCACACGTATCGACCAGTAAGCATGTTAAGAGTACTTGCAAAATATAATGATATCCAACACAAGAGCTTCATTATATTGTGCATTCCAAAGATAATGACTCTCGATACATCACAATAGTAAACATATTGTTAAGTTAAAATCATACCTGGCTAACGGTGGCAATCGAAAGTGAGCATTGCTTTAAATTAATTTCAGGCAAAATATGTGATGCAGCTTCTGTCTTTGGATATCATGATGTTGTGAAAGGCCTCATAATATTGTGGCTTGTCAGTGTCTAACATAGTTCAACACATTCACAAGTGCTGCATACATTAGCCGAGCAAGTAAGACATCTGTATGCTAATACCCTCGGCTGTTTGAGGGAGGGGGTGGCGGGAGGGGGCTGAAAATGGGTGACTGATGTTATGATAGTGAAGGCAATCTGAAAGAGGTCAGGCTGAAGGAGTGCATGTGTCAAGAGCTAGTGCATATAGTGTATCCATAGCAACCAAGTAACCCAACTCAAGATAGCTCACTGATGTTGTCACCTTGTGGCTTTTTCCTCCAGCCTTGTGCTTATTTCACTCAACCACAAAGAAAACGTCTCACAAAAGCCCCCGAAAAGGAACAAATGTGCGGACTCCATTAATTAATGTTCGAACATACCTTCATGCAGATTAAGGTTCAGATACTCACTGCTGCTACATCCCTAATTATGAATCTACTTTCAAGTGACTGAAAGCGACAGTATTTCATTGTTACCATTCAATGAAATCTTTGGTGTACATTGCTCTGCCATCATGCAAAAGTCGCATCTACAAAGAAACATTTCATTCTAATTAGGAGTGGGTGAATATTAATATGCAATATCGTCTCGGGCCGAAACGGGCTGATTTTTAGATATTCAGTACTAGTGGATGATGACGAAATGAGACAATGACACTAAACACAAAGAAAATTTGACAGTAAATGCGCAAAATAAAGAAATGGTAAGTGTGAGTTGAACACATTTTAATCATGTACAACCAAAAACCAAGTCTTTTTTTTCGTGTACTGCAGCAGTTTGACACATTGGCGAATCACCATCTGCGACAGAGAAAAAAAAGGTCTAGTCACATTGTGAATTTTTATATGGTCAAACATTTTTGGGAAATAAGTGTGTTAACCTTTGAGCTTGTCTACTCAGATCAGAGAACTTAATTGAAGGGATGAGTTGTCATGGTACTTTTTATGCATTCATACTGTCGTGTCCACATCGAGTGCTGAACAAAGTGCCATAAAAATGAGACTTTCTGTGTGTCTTGAAAGACTTTTGAATTTTAGCAGAAGCACTTTACGGGATAATGTTGTGCAGTTCTACACCGCTGAAAACCATACCGAAAATAGTACAGAGATGTGGGAAGTGCCAATTAAAGGGATTTTATTTCATCATCATTATTGGTGGCCTCTGAGTGACTATTTTGTCTCAAATGGGAGGTCCCAGATCCAGGACTGCATAAATTAACTTTTCAAGCGACTGCTTTGCAGATGTCTTATGACAATGCCATTGTGTTATTAACTTTAACTCTAAAACACAGGGATCAAAGTTTAAATGACAGCTGTGATATACTATTTGTCACACAATTTACTTTTCTTTTGTGGTGCAATTAAAATTGTTGCCTCTGAGATATAATGACAATGTGTTCTGAGGCTTTGTACGCCTCTCCTGAAAAAAAAAATATATGTGGATGGGAAACCAGCCTCCCCTCCGTGAGCCGTCACCTTACCGTGGTGGAGGGGTTTGTGTGTCCCAATGATCCTAGGAGCTAAGTTGTCTGGGGCTTTATGTTCTTGGTGAAGGACCAGACGAAGCACGGCTCAAAGACCCCTTATGATGAGTAAAACTAATGGATCTCAGTTTCCCTTGCCTGGACGCGGGTCACCGGGCCCCCCCTCTGGAGTCAGGACTGGAGGTGGGGCTCGTTGGCGAGCGCCTGGTGGCCGGGCCTACACCCATGGGGCCCGGTCGGGCTTAGCCCGAAGAGGCAACGTGGGTCCCCCTTCTCATGGGCTCACCATCCAAGGGAGGGGCCAAAGGGGCCGGGTGCATTGTGAGCTGGGCCGCAGCCAAAGGCGGGGACCCTGGCGGTCTGATCCTCGGCTGCAGAAGCTAGCTCTAGGGACGTGCAATGTCACCTCTCTGGCAGGGAAGGAGCCCGAGCTGGTGTGCGAGGTAGAGAAGTTCCGACTGGATATAGTCGGACTTGCCTCCACACATAGCCTGGGTACTGGCACCAGTTCTCTCGAGAGGGGTTGGACTCACTTCGACTCTGGAGTTGCTCACGGTGAGAGGTGAAGAGCAGGTGTGGGCATACTCATTGCCCTCCGGCTCAGTGCCTATACATTGGGGTTCACACCGGTAGACGAGAGGGTTGCCTCCCTCCGTCTTTGGGTGGGGGGACGGGTCCTGACCAAACAGCAGCTCAGCGTACCCACCGTTTTTGGAGTCCTTGGAGGGTGTGCTATAGAGTACTCCTGCTGGGGACTCCCTTATTCTGCTGGGGGTCTTCAATGCTCACGTGGGCAATGACAGCGAGACCTGGAAGGGCGTGATTGGGAGGAACGGCCCCCCCGATCTGAACTCGAGTGGTGTTTTGTTATTGGACTTCTGTGCTCGTCACGGATTGTCCATAACGAACACCTTGTTCAAACATAAGGGTGTCTATATGTGCACTTGGCACCAGGACACCCTCGGCCGCAGTTCGATGATTGACTTTGTGGTTGTATCATCGGATTTGCGGCTGCATGTTTTGGACACTCGGGTGAAGAGACCTGTCAACTGATGACCACCTAGTGGTGAGTAGGCTCCGATGGTGGGGGAAGATGCCGGTCCGTCCTGGCAGACCCAAACGTATCGTGAGGGTTTGTTGGGAGCGTCTGGCAGAATCCCCTGTCAGAGAGAGTTTCAACTCCCACCTCCGGCAGAGCTTTTCCCATGTCCCGGGGGAGGCGGGGAACATTGAGTCCGAATGGACCTTGTTCCGTGCCTCTATTGTTGAGGCGGCCAATCTGAGTTGTGGCCGTAAGGTGGTTGGTGCCTGTCGTGGCGACAACCCCCGTACTCGCTGGTGGACACCAGCAGTATGGGATGCCGTCAAGCTGAAGAAGGAGTCCTATCGGGCCTTTATGGCCTGTGGGACCCCAGAGGCAGCTGACGGGTATCGACTGGCTAAACGGAACGCAGCTTCGGCGGTCGCCGAGGTAAAAACCCGGGCGTGGGAAGAGTTCGGTGAGGCCATGGAAGCCGACTTCCGGACGGCTTCGAGGAAATTCTGGTCCACCATCCGACGTCTCAGGAGGGGGAAGCAGTGCACCATTAACACCGTATACAGTGCGGATGGGGCACTGCTGACTTCGACTCGGGACGTTGTGAACCGGTGGGCAGAGTACTTTGAAGACCTCCTCAACTCCACCAACACGCCTTCCTCGGAGGAAGCAGAGTCTGAGGATCCTGAGGTGGGCTCCCCTATCTCTGTGGTTGAAGTCACCGATGTGGTTAAAAAGCTCCTCGGTGGCAAGGCCCCAGGGGTGGATGAGATCCGCCCGGAGTTCCTCAAGGCTCTGGATGCTCTGGGGCTGTCCTGGTTGACCCGCCTCTGCAGCATCGCGTGGTCATCGGGGAGAGTGCCTCTGGATTGGCAGACTAGGGTGGTGGTCCCTCTTTTTAAAAACGTGGACCGGAGGGTGTGTTCCAACTACAGAGGGATCACACTCCTCAGCCTCCCTGGTAAGGTCTATTCGGGGCTGCTGGAGAGGAGGGTCCATCGGGAACTCGAGCCTCAGATTGAGGAGGAGCAGTGTGGTTTTCGTCCTGGCCGTGGAACTGTGGACCAGCTCTACACCCTAAGCAGGGTCCTCGAGAGGACGTGGGAACTTGTCCAACCAGTCCACATGTGTTTTGTGGACTTGGAGAAAGCATTTGACCGTGTCCCTCGGGGGGTCTTGTGGGGGGTGCTTCGGAAGTATGGGGTACTGAGCCCCCTGATACGGGCTGTTCGGTCCCTATACTGCCGATGTCAGAGTTTGGTTCGCATTGCCGGCAGTAAGTGGGAATCGTTATCCAGTGCGGGTAGGACTCCGCCAAGGCTGCCCTTTGTCGCCGATTCTGTTCATCACCTTTATAGACAGAATTTCTAGGCGCAGCCGAAGCGTTGAGGGGGTCCATTTTGGGGGCCTCAGTATTGCATCTCTGCTTTTTGCAGATGATGTGGTACTGTTGGCTCCTTCAAGCAGGACTCTCCAACTCTCACTGGAGCGTTTCGCAGCTGAGTGTGAAGCGGTTGGGATGAGGATCAGCAGTTCCAAATCTGAAACCATGGTCCTCAGTCGGAAAAGGGTGGAATGCCCTCTCCGGGTCGGGGAGGAGATCTTGACCCAAGTGGAGGAGTTTAAGTATCTTTGGATCTTGTTCAGGAGGGAGCGAGAGATTGACAGTTGGATCGGTGCAGCGTCTGCTGTGATGCGGACCTTGTATCGGTCTGTCGTGGTAAAGAAGGAGCTGAGCTAAAGGGCGAAGCTCTCAATTTACCGGCCGATCTACGTCCCAAACCTGATCTATGGGTCGTGACCGAAAGAACGAGATCCGGATACAAGTGAGGTGAGGTGCAAGATTAAAAAAGGCCAAATGTTGGGCAAGGGAAACTCAAAAAGAAGATGCCATTTCATTTAGGGAGGGTGAACAACCAATCACAAATCAAACCCCAAAAAAAGCAGAAAAAAATATGAATATAGTTCGAATGAACCCAAATGACAAAGAAGAAAACAAAGGACATTTTTGCTGAAGTTTAGCATTAATTTGTTTTGCAAGCAGGCAATAAATTTCAGTTTTCACTAATTTCACTCAGTTTTCATTAACTAAAAAAAAAAGATTTTAAAAATCTTTTTCAACTTTACATTATTTCATTCTCTGGAATAACCATGACGCACACAACACCCCCCCCCCCCCACACAGTGGTAAATTGTCAATCATTTTCCATTCACAGATTACTGCATGCCCCAACATGTCACTGTTTTACACTGTCCCTGTTTCCACTTTTTGTATCTCCTTTGAGTTCTCAATCCTAATCGTTTTTTCCACCTCATTTCATACTCTCACATTTGCATCTTTCCTCCTGCCCCTTTCCTTGCGCGTATCTTGCATTTCCTCCAACTGTACTTCGGAGGCTTCAAATCTCATCTTCTGCTCTTTCGTCCCCGCTCATCTTCCATTTCCTTTGCCCCCCAAGATCCCCACCTGTTTGTCAGGCCTCAGGCAAATGGGCATCCCCCAAAGCCAATGCAGAAGCCTCCTCAGCTCCCGCGCGCCACAGCTTTCCTGGCATTCTTCCAGTTTAAACAGAAGGCTGTTCTGGAGGAGCGAGCGGGCCGCAGAGAGAGGCCAGTTGCTCGCATGAATGCTGAATGATTCGTGTTACCCTCTGATAAAGCATGTTCACTTTTTTAAGGGATTGATGTGTAATGGAGTTTCAGCGGCTGGTCTATCATTTCCTCCTAATAGCGCTTTTTTTAATGCCATGACCCTGCTCTCCAAAGCTCCCCACCTCATGTACCCCTACTGTGGTAACCACACATTACCAGGCACGTGCACACGCATGCATACATACAAGCGGCAATTACCGGCAGCTGCAGGAGTTTCTGAACAGCAAAAGTGGGCAATTTTCTCTGCCTTCCATTGAAACAACAAACAGGGTGTCAGATCAAAATTGGCTGTAAGGAAAGAAAAGCAAAATTGCGCTGATAAAAGTTATTGTGAATCAGGAAGACCGGGTTAGTGCCTCAGAAGTAGAATTGTGCCGGCAGCAGTGTTTTTGATAATTCTTGAGGAATACTTGGAAAGCCACAACACAAACATCAAAAGAGGAAAGGAAAATAATGATTTCCAGCACACAAATGAGCTACATGCATGTATTTATATTGTGCCTTTAAACCTAATCAAACATTTTATGGTCCACATAATGATTGATGTTGACTGTTGGTGTGTATATACGTGCGTGTGTGTGTGTGTGTGTGTGTGTGTGTTTGTGTGTGTGTGTGTGTGTGTGTGTGTAGGGGGGGACAGATTGTGCAGTGTGTGTACAAACCAGACCTGAGATTACTGAACAGATTGCACAGCTGGCAGGCGGCCCTCTCTTCACACACAAACAGACGCTCACACAGCCGCGCACATACATCCGTTCAGACACACAAATGCAAAGGGAACAAAACAAAACAAATATTAGTATTGGTCTTTGGTGAATTATCCCATATTGATCAGGCACTAATGGCAGAAATATCATTCTGATCCATGTGTTAAATCCTAAAAGGTGATTTTCACTATAATTCACAACTAAACAAACAGAGTTCAAACCACATTCCAAAGATGATGGTGTCTTTTGATGTCTAAAAATAACAAATTCCTAATAATAATGTGGAAATATTTTGGAGTCAGATATTTTCACCATTCATTCATTCATTCATTCATCTTCCTAACCACTTGATCCTCACTAGGGTCGCGGGGGGTGCTGGAGCCTATCCCAGCTGTCTCCGGGCAGTAGGCTGGGGACATTTTCACCATAAAAGCTCAAATAAGCTTCTGGCCTTGTCTTTAACACTTTTCAGTAGTTTACTAGTTTGGATCGAGCACTGTGACTTAGAAGTGAATTACACTTTGCAATTTACAACATCTTCCATTTGGTCATGTACTACGAAGGTAAAACTATCATGGTCCATTAACAACTTTAACAAGCTTTGTTAAAGTTGATAATTGATCATTATTACATTGAGAAAATAAGTCCATGCAAATACAAGCACTGCTATTTTTAACAATACATGCTTGTTTTACAGCCATTTTGGAGATATTATATATATCCATCCATCCATTTTCTGAACCGCTTGAACCTCACTAGGGTTGCGGGGGCTGCTGGAGCCTATCCCAGCTGTCTTCGGGCAGTAGGCAGGGGACACCCTGAATCGGTTGCCAGCCAATCGCAGGGCACACGGAGACAAACAATCATCCACACTCACAATCACACCTAGGGACAATTTTAGAGAGTCAATCAGCCTGCCACGCATGTTTTTTGGAATGTGGGAGGAAAACGGAGTACCCGGAGAAAACCCACGCAGGCCCGGGGAGAACCTGCAAACTCCACACAGGGAGGCCGGAGCTGGAATTGAACCCGGTACCTCTGCACTGTGAAGTTGACGTGCTAACCACTGGACTACCGGGCCCTATTATATATATATGTACAAAACTGTATATATATTAGAGCTGTCAAACGATTAAAATGTTTAATTAAAATTGCAATTGTCATAATTAACTCAAATTCACTAAAAATTAATCGGGATTACTCACGCATTTTTTATCGTTTCTGAATTTCCTTTGATATTTTTTTGGCCGGTTTTTCCCCATTTTAATGCTGTCATCAACATGGAATCATGAATCAGTTTTCTATGTGCAAAATGCAAATATTTACTGAAATAACAATTAAAATTTTCAATTTTACATGAACATTTTTCACTTGGAGCAATTATTCATACATAATCTCTCACACAATATTACTGTCCATCAAGTAAAATATTTCGTCACACAACCGCTGCTTTAACAGCTCTTTTATGGAATCAAAACAGAGCAATATAACATTAGAAAGTGCACATCCAAGGTAAACTAGTACTCAGCTTAGAGTGGATTTAAGCCATGGTTGCATACTACGCTTTTCTCAAGTTTGCTTTGAACACAGCAGTCAGGCTATGTTGATTCTGTTGGTCTTTCTTGCGCGGAAGTCTCTCTACGGTTTTGTGTAGACATCACTTCGGATGACTACACTTGGTTCGATGACAACACTGTAGATGTTTTATTTTCAGTGTGTTCGCAAGGTCACTACCACTGCACCACTGCACTCAGCGCACCGTCACTGTCAGACGAACACAGAGAAGCTCCACCTGCTTTATTTATATGGACACGGAACACTGTAACCTTCCACACAAAATAGTTCCAAACAAGTAACAATCACGTCAGTGGCATACATCGTATTCGTCAGGCTACCTGCTCTTTATTCACCGGAGGCTCATCAAAGTCTCTTATTTCTCTCCCAACAATGTCTTCTCCCACTTGGTGTACTTTAGCCTTCTCCGCTATGTACAATCTCTGTATACAGCTTGTAATGGAGGCTCTCGCTGGCAATCCGTAGTGGAGTCGTTAGAAGCAATGCGAATTATTTCAGCTTGAGTCGAGCTGTGGACAATGCTGACAGGTTTGCATGCAGTAGCCATACATTTAGCTATGGCTTCAGCAAATTTGTTCTTCGTAGTGTCATCCATTTTCTTCACTTTGAAATGATCCATAGCTGTCTGTTTGAGACAAGGGGGCGGAGTATTCACGTCAGCTGTGTGCTTGGCCATTAACTCATTCAGTACCAGCCAATTCTGTACCAAGTCTGAAAAGACGTTTAAAAACGTCTTTGGGAGTGAATGAGTTAAGTGGTATTTCAGACTGGACGTGCTATGATGATAGCTCAGTTTACGACTGCGACTGTGGAACAATATGGCAACTTTTTAAAAGTAAACTTTTAAATTAAATTAATGCCAATAAAAATGCACTAAACTGACAGCTCTAATGTATGTATATATATATATATATATATATATATATATATATATATATATATATATATATATATATATATTGTGTTTGTGTGATACACACACACACACACACACACACACACACACGCAAACGCGGCGCTCAACTTCAGCTCAACTTTTCTGTTAGTCTACTTAAATAAGAGGAGAAGTTGCTTTCAGTTTTCCAATCCATGGAGCACCTGTCCTTTCTTTGCCAGGGTGCAGTGGTAGCACTGTTGTTGTGCATTACGCTCTTTGTTTCCCCTTAATGCCAAAAGAAAGGACACTTTCCTCTGTATGGAACAAATAAACAGCACAGAGTGGGAAAGACAAAGACGGTCAAGGGAGCACCTGCCAAAGGCTTTGTGTCTCTTAACAAGGCATCCTACAACCCACGAGCTACACTTTTACTTGGTGGTTGTGCATTGTTTTGTGTGCGCGCGTGTGTGTAAAAGTTTGACAACTTCTCTCAATGCATTTTTGTGCTCTACAAGAGGTCATCTTTATCGGGTATTTTGTTTGTATCTTTTACACAAAATGTAAAATCACAATAACACAACAAGACCACAGAGAAGAGTGTTGATAACAGACTTGAAGCCGAGTCATCAATCAAGTCATTGTCTTTGCTTTCAAATGCTCTGCGTGGGCGTGCCCGCTGATGGCATAAAACCACACCCTGTTAAAAATGGATGCGACTGAAAACCTCTGAAAACCTCAGATAGCTGCAATGTTTCCCACAAAGTCATTTCAATTACCCAGTTACCCCGTGAGCTTAAATTTCCACGGCTCATCTTGTCTAGCGGATGGACGGCGGGCTTGTCCATGGCGTTACCTCCTCACCTCTGAATTGAAAAAATGACATTGAGCTATGTTCTGTAAATTGTGGCATCTAGGGATGGTGTATTTTGCAGATGTAGGCATGGGTAGCTAGCTAACTGCAAGCTGTCGTGGTAGAAATGGGCCTAGTAATAAGAACATTGCAAACACACCGAATAACCACAAATGCGAACAAAAGCGCTGAGGTAAGGGTGACTCAGAATCAGAATCAGAATCATCTTTCTTGGCCAGCTTCAGTGCAAAACTGGGCACCATTTTTGTCTTAACAAAAAAAAAAATCAGCAAAACTGAAATCATGAAAAGCAAAAGCTATCTGCACAACAGTCGCTATCCTCAGACCTGTAAAATTCACTTTTCGGGTCTGGTTTGTAACTGGGAGGGATGGCAGTTAATGAGTTTTCATGTCCAAGTGACATCATCACCACCAAGTCTTGTTCTGGAAGTTTTTGAAAAAAATATGGACACTTTAAGTTGGCAGCATGATCTTGTGACTTTTTGATATTAAACTGGGATTTAAAACTGGGCACAATCCTGAGTACATTGCACTGTCAATCAAGACTATAACTCTGCTTTCATCATGTTTAGCTCCTTTCACAATTTTTGGGTTGTGGCGACCTTTGTGGGCACAAGCAGATCAGAAAATAGATGGATGGATGGATATTTATTTATTTATTTATTTCACCAATACGAAAACAGGCACCACTGATACTGTTTGTTTATTGTTTTAACAGTGACAGACGAATTTCAATGAAACCATTTTCCCCCTAAAACTGGAGTTTTAAATAATTTTCCTGTGAAATTATGTGTGTTACCGCCTAGACTCCATTTTTGAATGTGAACCACAAAAAAATGAAATATGTCTTTGAAATGTTCAAATGAAACCAAGCAGAAAAATGTATCGCTGTAGTGATTTTTCATTGTGTTGTGACTTTTACTGCTACAGTAGCACTGTGGGTCTGATGCACCGGGAGGAAGAGACATTGTTCAATCTCTCTCTGTTGTATTTGACTGCTTGTGCATTTTAACACATAGCATGGTAGTTTTATGGTTAAAAATGACTAGCAGTCATAAAAGTGTAACAGCACTCATGTGAGCCACATAGAGAGACATTTCTGTGACAGGTTCTTTCTTTATAGAGATCACTGAGTGGTTAGGCCACACACAAATGGATTTCTTCATCTAAATCATCCAAAGGGAAGAAAGCTCAAAACAACAACGCACTGCAATATTTGCTGAGGACCAATTAGAGATGAGAGGGAGGAAAGGATGTTTTATTAACCGGATTGAGCACCGGAGCTGCAATTTCAGAAGAATGTTGTGTAATCCTGCCTTTCTCGAAATGAACCGCACCTACCAGGAAGTGAGAGGACTCACCTCAGAGGTTTTGCTCGTACTACATTTGACAGCAAATTGTCAGTGGCTCTTGTTTGAGTGGCATAATCATTCACTGGCATCACAAAACAAAACAAAACAAAACAAAACAAAACAATACAATACATCAGCTTCACTTCTGTTTGCGTTCCACTACTGTCCATGCAGTCTTTTCTCACCATTTGTTAACATCATTTGCACCTGGAAATTGATAGAAGCGTGTGTGTGTGTGCGTGTGTGTGGGTGCGTGTGTGTGTGTGTGTTTATGTGTGTGTGTGTGTGTGTGTGTGTGTGTGTGTGTGTGTGTGTGTGTGTGTGAGACCATGAATTCACGCTTGTCTCACCGCCGCTTGTGTGCGATCAAGAGAAAGAGTTCTCATTTGTGTGTGTGTGTGTGTTTTTTTTTTGTTTCTTCGCAGCAGCTTTCATTTTTTTGTGCTTGCTAACCAGAGAAAAAAGAGAGAGGAGAGTGTGCGTGTGTGTGTGCGTTTGTGAGTGTGTGTGTGCGTGTGTATGTTTGTGTGAGAGAGAGTGTTGTGAGAACATAATTTTAGGAGAAGAGACACATCAACACATTCTCCCAAGTGTTAATATTATTGTGCTATAAACAAGCAAAAAAAAGGGCATTCATATATCACGTAACACTCATGCTGCGAAGTTGGAAAAAAACAATTTACTATTTTTACTGCTAACACCACTACAAAGTTTTCACATTTGTCACTGCTAGGAATATTAAGATAGCTATGAGCATCATGACCACACTACTACCATATTGCAACTACAGATCTAAAATGTATTATTGGATTGGAATGGATAAACGTTCTTGTCAAATGTAACATACAGCATAGATGAAATTTCTTCCCTCTCAACATAAAACAAGCGGCGGCGCCGCTATCAAAAGAGAAGTTAACAAAAAAATGACAAAATAATACAAAACAACACATGATACACTGACAATCATGCACTCTTAACTACTTTCCTATTATTTATTATTATTATTATTATCTATTTACTATTATTATATTATTTATTTTGAAATGTTTAAGTAATTAACAATATCTGCGCTCTGCATTGTCCTGCTTCCTAGCTAAATTGGTAACATAAAAAGAGTTGGGGATCTCTTTCTCATGGCCAGCGCAAGTGTAGCGTTGTGAGCTGTCTCGCCGTGCACGGAGGTGGGTTAGACCGAGTGTTGGTATTCAAAAGTGGCAGTTTGTGCCGTTGTGGGTGGAAACACAGTCACAGTCAATCAAAGGAGCTTCTCTCATTCTCTATCAACGCAATGCATGAGAGGCACACTGATGGCCAAGACAAAACTGATTAGCTTGAGTGCATTTGTAAGAAACTGGAAGCAGGCCTCCTCGGGTGGATGATGTTAAATTGTCTTGGGAGATCTCAGATCTGTGAAGTAGGCACTTGGAGAGTGCCTTCCATCCTGATCTTTCGTAAGGCACCCATTTTGCAAGGAACAGTTGGGGCTAATTAACAACCTCATACCGATTTCAACCACCAGTAACCTGCAAGCTAGTTGCAGAGCCATAGACTCACTTTGACATGGTGGTCAACAACAATCATTTCAAATCGAAGAAAACTAAGCAGAGATGCAGTGCCGTCACATATTAGTAAACCTCTGATAATAATGTCAAGTCAAGTCAAGTCAACAGTATTTATAGAGCACTTTCAAACAGCCATCGCTGCATACAAAGTGCTGTACATGGAGCGATTTAACATATACAATAAACAGTAAGACGAATCAGTAATAAGTAATAAGTAATAAGGCGGTAGAAAGCACCAAGCAGTAAAATCAAGAGCAAATCTAAGTCATGCTGAGTCAAACGCCAAAGAATACAAGTGAGTTTTGAGGAGGGCTTTAAAGATGGGCAGCGAGGAGGCTTGCCGAATGTTCAGTGGGAGGTCATTCCAGAGAGATGGACCAGCAACAGAAAAGGCTCGATCCCCTCTGAGCCTCAGTTTAGTTCTTGGTACGTCTAGCAAAGACTGGTCCACAGACCTGAGGCGCCGGGCAGGGGTGTAGGGGCGTATGAGCTCAGAGAGGTAAGGTGGCGCGAGATTATTCAGAGATTTGAAAACAAAGAGGAGGATCTTGAAAATAACTCTAAAATGAATGGGGAGCCAGTGAAGGGATGCCAAAGTAGGAGTTATATGCTCCCTCTTACGAGTACCAGTCAAGAGGCGAGCAGCGGCATTCTGTACCAGCTGAAGGCGCTTGATGGAGGACTGGCTGACTCCAAAGTACAGGGCGTTGCAGTAATCGAGCCGGGATGTGACAAAGGCATGAATTACTGTCTCAAAGTGTTCATGTGAGAGGAAAGGTTATAATAATGTTTTGCTGAGCTATCAATGTAGAGGTGTTGAGTATTTAAATTAAAATGAGATGACAAATGTTGGCTTCTGAAATGCAACTCTTGTTTAGTGCAAAGAAATTGTAGATGGGGTAAAGTAAAAATAACAATGTCTCTAAATTTTTAGGGAAATTCAAACTCTTATCACTTTCAATACTATGACCTCAACTACCACTTCTACTCCCGCAACCAACAAATAGTCCTATTGTCAGTTTAATAACAATGTCGTTGGCACGACTAAAAATATGACAGCCAGTATTAATCTAACAATATATCTATTGCCACTTGTATTGCCCCTACTCATCCTGCCATCCGTGCCAACTAGTACGACTACTACTTCTACTACTACTACTACTACCGTATTCCAACCACTATTCTCATCCGATACTATTGCAGTTACAATGGCAACATCATGACCACTAAGACTCCTACAGGACTATCATACTATGTTAAAAAGATATTACCGTCAGTCGCATTGCCCTTACTAACGAGACGCTCATGACTACAAGTTACCATTATTACGAGCGTTATGAGTAGTGATGCTTACCGCATCTATTTTTCATTGCAACGGCACCTTGCACTAAGCATAACAAATGCTACCACGGCTGCTAATGCACCCCCAATTGCATCTGCTATCATTGCCCGCACAAATAATACTACAACTACTTTTTTCCATTCCGAATATTTATATATACACCTACTGTTTTATTCTCTTTCGACATGAGGGCTTTGTATCGTCCCATGAAAATCACCACCAATACTGCCACGGTGATTTACATCACCTTTAGGACTGAAATACTTCGACTGCGACCACAACCACCGGTGGAAAAATTGCGGCTACTACTACGTGTAACTAGTAGCAGTAGTAAAAATCGATATCCAAGACTGCATGAAATTTTTACACCCACACGCAAATCGAGCCACAAGTCTCAGATTAATAATGTAATTTTCTATCTAAATTCGTATTTATGTGAAGCAAAAAGTTCCCCTGAGATTATTGTATTATTCATAAGCATCAGTAAGGAGGAGGAAGTAAATCATTTAGTAGAATGCATGTCGATTTGCATGCGTGTGTTTGAACAACCGATACAAAAACACGCAAACGGCACAGTGTGTCCAAGATTAACACAAATATGTACATTTCCATGTATCTATAGGAGTCATTCTTCTTTTTTTCATGTTTGAATAGGTAATGTTTATGATAGCTCTATGCCTTTGTGGGATTGAAGGAGGAATTTGCATCTGTTTATGTGCGAATGCATGTATGTTTGTGCATTCAAGTGATTATCTGAGAGGGGAGCTCAGTGTGAGCATGAATGTTAATGTGTGTTTGTGAGTGACAACTGGTTGGGTAATGAATGTCTGTGTGGAGAAGTGTGGGATTGTGCGTAAGTGGCGAGAGCTTGTAGATGATCCGTGTGTGTGCGTGTGTGTGTCTGCGCATGCGAGTGTGAGTGCGGAGATACATTGGCTATACAATGTGTGCTAATATTAACATGCATTGCTACTTGGTATTCCATGCCGCTTGTTTCTTGTCTGTCAAGTATGTGCATTGGAATCGCAATTGGAGAGATTGAAAGTTTAAGGAGTCGTAAAGCCTGCATACGAATGACAAATCCGTATCAGTACTTCTCTTCTCCTTTGGCCCAATCGCACTGATTTCGATATGCCAACTATAATTTTGACACGATCCTGTCTGTTCAATTCCGTCTTTTGAATTGCTTTTGAAAATGAACAGGTTAAACTGAAGCAAAACTGCTGCCCATCCCACCTAATTGTCTGTGGTCTTCACTTAACGCTCTTGTCTATCTTGAACCGTGACAGGAATGTGGTCTCTTGCAAAATTATTTGACACGAAAAATGTGTTTTGTTGGGTTTACATGCACAGGTGAAGCCAAACACTTCATAAAAACCAAAAACTTGCGGATTGAGAGAATATTTTTTTACAGTATTATATTCCCTGCACCCCGCAGGTCAGCTGGGAAAGTCTCTAAAGAGGACAAGCAGTATAGAAACTGGATGGATGGATCTGCGCTTTAATCCATGTGTGCGCGGGCATAGCTATTATAGGTTAAATTTAAGAAACAACAATTTTAATCGCTCAAAAACCTGATATGCTACAGAAAAGAAGTATTTTTAAATCAGCATCAAAAATATGTTTCGGGACACATAAAGCCGTCTCCGATTAAAATTTGCTGTTTTTGTACATAATTATACATGGAATCTTTTTTTAAAAATTATGCATACACATGCAAAGCCCACAGGGGAATGTCAAATAAGTAACGACTTCCTCACACAAGGCACAAGCAGATGTACATACTGTACAAACATGCAAAAATAAATACATGAGGGGGAATTATTGGAAAACCTAATGATTGCATGATACAAGCCGAATAAATTGACTTTGCTTCACAATCTTGTGTGCTCACATACTGAGAGCAAGCAAAGCCTCTATGCACATAAACTAACAAGGGAAAACAGAGAAGAAAGAATTACTAGAAAACAACATGCTGTACATGCATAATTGCGATTGTTGATTACACATACAACCCAGAATACGAGCTTTCGGTTATTTTTTTCAATTCAATTCAAATGTATTTATAGAGCACTTTCGAACAGCCATTTCTGCATACAAAGTGCTGTACATGAAGCAATTTAACATATACAATAAACAGTAAAACAAATCGGTAATAAAGGCGGTAGAAAGCACCAAACAGTAAAACCAAGAACAAAACTAAGTCATGCTGAGTCGAATGCCAAAGAATACAAGTGAGTTTTGAAGATGGGCAGCGAGGAGCTTGCCGAATGTTCAGTGGGAGGTCATTCCAGAGAGAGGGACCAGCAACAGAAAAGGCTCCATCCCCTCTGAGCCTCAGTTGAGTTCTTGGTACTTCTAATTTGCAGGTAGACTTGTTTTTGGGTTGACAAACATTCAGAGCTTTAATTGTTAAAAAGAGAAGGACTGTACCATGACAGGCTACATTGTCCTATACTTAATACACACTGAAATAGAATATTACATATTTTCGTAAATGGATTTGAAGTGACACAAGAGCCTTGCAAATGTTTAGTTTTGCTTACCACAAGCATATTCAGGAAATAATAAATAAAAAGCTGTTTCATAAAAATGTATATGAATGCAGACAATTACATTCGAATTAGATTGTGAGCTATTTTTTAACTTTTCCCTCATCAAGTAGGCTATTGTAGAGAAAAAAAAACATCAGAATCAATATTTTTGGTACTTCGATAAATGTTTTGTGGTCCAGTAAAGTTTTTGTCATGCATGTATCTTACAAAAAGTGTTTTTCAAAGATATAATAGCACAGTTATGCAGCACAGCGGGTCAATGGTTAGCACATTTGCCTCATATTTCTGGGAGTCCGCGTTAGAAGCTCAGCTTTGGCACTTCCTATCTGTAATTTGAAGAAGAAAAAAAAAACACCACCAACAACAACAACAACAAAAATGCAGGTTAGGTTTACTGAAGACAAAATAGATGAGCATCTTCTCCCTACAACGACCAACAATGAAATGGCACAGAATTTCTTTACCCATGAATTGGCAGCTCAGCTGGGCAAAGATCGGCCACTTTCAAGCGACGGCCAAACAACAAGGCCAAACAGTGAATAGAGCTCTCGTCAGCTTTGTTAGATGGATAGCTTAGCTTCTGGCAACCTGCACATAAAAAAATGTTCAATGAAGTTGTCAAAGTGGAGCCTGGGGGTATTTGCTTGGGGTGAACAGATTTGGAATTGAAAACAAGTGAGTGTCACGACAGCATATAAAAGGAGCATCCCAGAAAGGCTCAGTTGCTCCCAAGCAAGGATGGGGCAAGCTTCACCACTTTGGAAACAACTGCGTGACCAAATAGTCCAACTGTTTAAGAACAATGATCATCAACTTACAATTGAAAGGAATTTTCAGATTTCACCATCTGCGGTCCATAATATCATCAAATAATTCAGAGAATCTGGAGAAATCTCTGCATCTCAGCGGCGAGGCTGAAAACGAACATTGATTGCCTATGACCTTTCATCCCTCAGGCTACACCGCATTAAAAAACACCATCACTGTGGAAAAGATATTGCCATGTGAGCCTAGGAACAATTCAGAAAACCATTTGCAGTGAGCACAATTCGTTGCTACATCTACAAATGCAAGTTAAAACTCCACCACGCAAAGTGACGGCCATATATCGACACCTAGAAATGCCACCGGCTTCTATGGGTCCAAGCTCATCTGAGATGAACTGACACAGGGTTGAAATGTTTGCTGTGGTATGATGAGTCCTCATTTTAAATATTGGCAGGAAATCATAGATGTCGTGCCTTCCGAGCCAAAGAGGAAAAGGACCATTCGGATTGTTATCAGCGCAAGGTTCATAAAACACCGTCTGTGATGGTCTGTTGGTGTGCTTTGTGATGCTTTTGTCTATTCCCTGAATTCTCCTTCAGCATCCCAAACATCAAAGGTCTTGTAAATCGCCAAATAAAGTGAATGATTAAATCACTCGTTTGGTTTTTTTTGGGGGTGTTTTTTTAAAGTTTTTTTTTTTTGTGCTAATTTCTGTTCTTCAGGTTTGAATAAATCTCACAGCCATGTTGATATTTTTGACATATAATCTAATGGATAAATGTGGTGTACATTAATTCAGAACAAGATAATGATTTTATTTTATTTTTTACAGGAACTACTTTATCCAATGTAATCTTCTGAGCCAATCATAATCAACCATGGTCTAATACTGTGTGTTCTCAAGGAAACAAGCACATTGAGAAAAATAAAAAATCTATAATTGTTTTTACATATTGATAATTTTTTGCTTTCTAAAATACATCTAGGGCGGCCCAGTGGTCCAGTGATTAGGGCGTTCACCTCCCAGTGCAGAGGTCGTGGGTTCGATCCCGGCTCTGGCCTTCCTGTGTGGAGTTTGCATGTTCTCCCCGGGCCTGCATGGGTTTCCTCCTAGTACTCCGGTATCTTCCCACATTCCAAAAACATGTAGGGTAAGCTGATTGAACACTCCAAATTGTCCCTAGGTGTGAGTATGAGCGCGGATGGTTGTTCGTCTCTGTGTGCCCTGCGATTGGTTGGCAACCAGTTTAGGGTGTACCCTGTCTATTGCCCAAAAATGGCTGTGATAGGCTCCAGCACCTCCCACTACACTTCAAAGGATAAAGCAGATCGGAAAATGGATGGAAAATACATATAAGGTAAGAGTATTGAACACGTGAATTTGTCTTGAAATTCAACGAAAAGAAGACAGAGGTGATATTGTTTGGTCCCAGTGGCCCTTGTACATTCCATCTTGTAGACTTGGGCCCCCTGTCTCCTTATCTTAAGTCAACAGTCTCAAACGTGGGCCTTAAACTGGACATTGATTTCAAACTCGATCGGCAAATTGGTGCCGTTGTTAAATCCAGCTTCTTTCACCTTAGACAGCTGGCCAAAATAAAACCTCTCCTCTCACATGAACACTTTGAGACAGTAATTCATGCCTTTGTCACATCCCGGCTCGATTACTGCAATGCCCTTTACTTTGGAGTCAGCCAGTCCTCCATTAAGCGCCTTCAGCTGGTCCAGAATGCCGCTGCTCGCCTCTTGACTGGTACTCGTAAGAGGGAGCATATAACTCCTACTCTGGCATCCCTTCATTGGCTCCCCATTCATTTTAGAGTTATTTTCAAGATCCTCCTCTTTGTTTTCAAATCTCTAAATAATCTCGCGCCACCTCACCTCTCTGAGCTCATCCGCACCTACACACCTGCCCGGCGCCTCAGGTCTGTGGACCAGCCTTTGTTAGAAGTACCAAGAACTAAACTGAGGCTCAGAGGGGATCGAGCCTTTTCTGTTGCTGGTCCTCTCTCTGGAATGACCTCCCACTGAACATTCGGCAAGGCTCCTCGCTGCCCATCTTTAAAGCCCTCCTCAAAACTCACTTGTATTCTTTGGCGTTCGACTCAGCATGACTTAGATTTGTTCTTGGTTTTACTGTTTGATGCTTTCTACCGCCTTTATTACGGATTTGTCTTGCCTTTTATTGTGCACGTTAAATTGTTCCATGTACAGCACTTTGTATGCAGCGATGGCTGTTCGAAAGTGCTCTATAAATACTGTTGACTTGACTTGTTTTCATACAATAGTTTCTATTTTTGATACTTTTAAAACCTGGAAATTTATTAAATCAAACTTTCGATACTTGGGTAGGAACCCTGTGTTACAACAGCCAACAGCACCGCTTCGTAGTAAAACAGTTTGAGGAATGGACTGGCCTGCCAGTAGTCCAGACCTGTCTCCCACTGAAATTTTATGGCGCATTATGAAGATGCAAAATATACAGAGGGACACAGTTTAACAACTGAAGTTGTACAACAGTTCCACTGACAAAGCTTCAACGAATAGTGTCCTTAGCTCACAATTAATATATCTTAATTGTTTCGTGCTTACTGAGTGTTGTTAAAAGGAAAGGCGATGTTACAGAGAGGTCAACGTGCCTTTGTCCCAGCTTTTCTGGAATGTTACCGGCATAACGTTCAAAATGAGTGAATGATTTAAAGAAAAAAAAGTTGATCATCGCTGACAGTGTAGTGGTACACTCGCCTGACTTGTGTGCAGACAGCGTGGGATCGGTGCGAGTGTGAATGGACATTTGTCTCGATATGCGCTCTGCCACTGATTGTGACCAGTTCAGGGTGTAGTCTGCCTTCTGCCCGAAGTCAGCTGGGATGGGCTCCAGTAACTCCCCATGACCCTGTTCAGGATAAGCGGTATGGAAAATGGAGGGAGAATAATGTTGATCAGTTTGAACATTATTTTTTTTATATTTGAATTGTATTTCACTGAATATAGGTTAAAAATGAATGTAGTTTTTAGAGATTTCTCTTTTTATTTATGTTTTACACAACATCCCAACTTCAATTGAATTGAGGTTTCGATGTATGACACCGACAACATCGGTAAATGGATGGTGCAGTTTTTTTGGAGATAACCAAAGGAGGTTGAAGGATGAGTTTGAAGTGCCATCTGACAGACGAGACAAGAGAGGGATGTAGGATCACTTTGTGCAATGTTCACCTTCAAGAATATCTCTTCATAGACAATTCACATATGCAATAACATCAAGGTTGGAGCAGTTGAAAAATGCTTGACACAAACGAGCATGTTGCATAGTTCCCTGTTCACCAGCTGCAGGCTCATCGGCATTGATTCACTGTTGCCTCCTCGCCTCCAGGTATAGCATTTGTTGCTCAAGAGATCACAAGAAAATCATGGCCAATTTTGCATCTAGCCAAATGTCAGTCACACTGAGGCTTATATCTCTTCACTGTGAAGTCAGGGAAACTGACTGAGTAAATTGACTGAGAGGATGAAAGAGGGCAAGTGCGCCATGTGCTATATTTTGTCACTGCCGGCCGTACTCTGGGGCTTTACGTTTAAAACCCAGAAATTGAGGCAACTGTTTTTTTTTCCTTTTTTTCAAAACAGGTTAATGTTTTTTTTTTTCATTCACAATTAAAACTACCAAATTAAACCAGGGCATATTTTGTTGTGAGTCTCTGTCTGGAAATGTATGCAATGTGGTTTATGTGAATGTGAATACTTCGAACACTTCTTCTGTATGTGATACTTTTCAACATACAAAAGTCCTCACTTTTTAATAGGGCTGTGTTGTAAATGTAGCCTAAATTTATATTATTTAAATGGTGTATGGGATGACTTCAGCAGCTCTCTTTTCAGCAGCATGTTATAAAATTGAATTAAAAAAAACAACAAAAAAAAACACCAAATGATATCACTGCCCATAAATACGGAATATTTTGTATAGACACATGTTTATATGTCTGGATTATAGATTTCATCATCAATACAATGACACAAATGCATGCATTCGTGCAACTTGTTTTGGGCAACTATAAAATACAGTTATACAGTACTTGCTCCATATTGGTGTGGAATGTGTAATTAGGGTACAGCATCACATCTTTTGACTTACAAATAGTTCCCCTTCATAAAATGTGACTTACAATGACAATCGAGTTCCTGCAGGCCTGACATGGCATGGATTGAAACAGCAGATGCACCATCATGGCAGCAGAGCATGGCACTGTGATATGACATCACACCCCCGCTTAGAGTGTGGCACAAGCACAGTCAGTCATGCCAGCCCGTGGACGCAACATGGCACTAACACACAGGCTGAATCAGAAGTGTGCCAGAGGACTGGGTGGATTCAGGATTTCCGGCACTGTTTCAACAGAGACTTGATGTTGAACCATTTCAATGTAATGGTCTTAAAAGTGAAAAAGTCAAAAGTGCATGCAGGCTGTTGAGATGCACATTCATAATTCAGAAGTGTGTTAATACTTGTTGTGTAAAATAATACTTCCAAGACTTGTTTGGAGAAGGTTCTTTTCAGCTCCAGAATGAAGCCAGGTGCATGAAGGCATACTTGTATGAGTTTGATGTAGAACAGCATGCGCTGAGCCCTGACCTCAACCCCATGAACCATCGTTTGAATGAACTACTGCAGACATTGTGAACCAGACCTTTTCATCTTACATCCACAACCCCAAAGTGCATATGTGTTTCTGGATGAATAATGAAAGTTTAATTGAATGTAGACTCCTGCTGCAATATTCTGACTCCAAAAATACCAAGCTGAACATTTGAGAGAGTTCGAAGTAGTCCTCGTCGTTATACTTTGGACAGTTTGACACAATGGTATATCACAACAGTTTATCACACCAACTTCTTTGTTTCCATTGGTTCACTCACTCACCCCCTCCCCACAGGCTCATTATGTGGGGCAGCTGGTTTGGGGGCCGGCTGGCTCAAGAGGAAGCAAAAAGTGGAGTCTAATTCACTTATTGATTCTTGTACTGTGTTGCAGGAAACTTCACATCTTTAATCAATGGGGGGCTTTGGGCTGCATGCAGGGGTGAAACAAAGGGTACTGGGCCACCAGATGCATTTTGCAGGTGGTACACATGACTTTGAACAGGGACTGACTGTCTCTTACTTACTGCTTCGGCTGTGGAACATATACACTCAACCAACACACACACACATGTGTATGTGCGGCTCGGTAGATATATAGATATATATATATATATATATATATATATATATATATATATATATATCTTCCGAGCCGCTTGATCCTCACTAGGGTCGCGGGGGGTGCTGGAGCCTATCCCAGCTGTCTCCGGGCAGTAGGCGGGGGACACCCTGAATCGGTTGCCAGCCAATCGCAGGGCACACAGAAACAAACAACCACTCACACTCACACTCACACCTAGGGACAATTTGGAGTGGTCAATCAGCCTGCCACGCATGTTTTTGGAATGTGGGAGGAAACCGGAGCACCCGGAGAAAACCCACGCAGGCCCGGGGAGAACATGCAAACTCCACACAGGGAGGCCGGAGCTGGAATCGAACCCGGTACCTCTGCACTGTGAAGCCGATGTGCTCACCACTGGACCAAAATGTATTTAACAAAAATACACACAGGAGTACAATGGAAAAAACTCTAAGTGGAAGTACTCACAAAATGCCTGGAAATCACTAGGAACAAACAAAACTAAGACAGGAACAAAACATGACACACTTTCCTTTATTTTTTATGCTTGACTTCTCTTTGTGCTAATCCAATTGTTCCTTGACAATCCAGCCACATTTTTATGTTTTCATTAAACAAAAATGCAGTTGCACCGCATCAGTATGTGTGTAATAATAATAATAATACATTTTATTTAAAAGCGCTTTTCATCATACTCAAAGACACGTTACAAGAACTTAAAACACAGGATAAAAATGTGCACTTAAAACAACCATACATAATTTACAAAAGCACATTTAGATGAACAAGGTACCTCTGCACTGTGAAGCCGACGTGCTAACCACTGGACTACCGGGCCGCCCCTATCTATCTATATATATATATATATATATATATATATATATATATATATATACAGACATATTTCACATATATACTATGCTACTCATGATATAATTAAGGTTTGAAGTTGCTTGAAAAAATGTGAGTGAAATGCAAGCCAAAAAATTAATACTTGCCCACTACTGAGTCAATGCCTTATGTAAGTAATTGTAAAATGTCAAATTGAGTGATCCAGACAGAGGAGCCCTGGCACCCTGTTGGTGGGTAATTCATGTGAGTAGTTAGCACAATACAACAGCAATTACAAACCAGCTTTTTGGTCATCTGCACGTCATTGAAACACCATGTTTTGTGAAAACAGATTATTTCCACTCGGTCTCTCAGCCAATTGAATCCCACAGGCAGCAATATAATTCCAGCAATCAATTAATGAGTTTGCCATATTTTCTTGAATTTCAATGCTCTGGAATGAGCAGTTGGCATGTTATTGGGAAAAAAACATAGTCGCATTGCAATACATGTTTATTTTCTTTTTTCTATATATTTTTTGTGTGAGCATGTTGGGAATAAGATCCAAGATATGATTACTGGTGCAGTATATGATAACACAAATCTTTGCGGCTTTTACACGGTTATTGTAAATTAAGACAAAGACCAAAAAACAAAACAAAACTGGGCATTCCGTGCGATGATTGCACCTTTATTCATCTTCTTTTCAGTGAGAAAAGGATGAGCCCCTAAGGGGACATGGAAGGAAAAAAAAAACTTTGCGAGATCTCGCAAAGTAATGCGAGATCTCGCAATGAAAGATTGCGAGATCTCGCAAAGTAATGCGAGATCTCGCAAAGAAGGATTGCGAGATCTCGCATTACTTTGCGAGATCTCGCAAAGAAGGATTGCGAGATCTCGCAATACTTTATTTATTTATTTTTAATGGTCGTTGACTTGCTTCCGGGTCATCGTACGTGCTTCCGGGTCATCGTACGTGCTTTCGGGTCATCGTACGTGTAAACGCAGACAACAGTACGACATCGGAGGGGGAGAGAATAATGGAGGAGGACTTGGAAAACTTCTTGCGATCAAGAAATGTCGCTCAGGTGGACATTACGCGCATGAAAAGCGACAAGGTGGGCATACACCCATACACTAACATAATAAGCGTAGCAATAGCAAAATGGACACTGGCTCCGACACGCTCACTTTCTCTACTGTTAATTTTCTGTTTTGTAAATACACTACTGTAGTGCAAACCGTTTGATTCTTTTGAGAAGTAAGAAAAGCATTACATAAATTCTATTATTATTATTAATCCTAGTAGTAGTCATCGTAGTAGTAATTTGTCATGCAGGCCTCCAAATACAGTGAGAAACTAACTTGGCGGGGAAAGTGAAGCTAGCATTTCAGGGAAAGTGAAGCTAGCATTTCTATATACTCTACCTGTACTGTTGATGTTCTTAGTTCTTACAATAATGACTTTATGTAACACAATTCTAAAAAGACATCACAGTTAGTAAATGTGCTGCTGCTTCCTGATGTATTATTATTATTATATTATGTAATATTGAATACAAATAATGATGACTGCTCTGTACCATCACTCATGTTACATTTGTTAAAAGTTATTATTAATCAAGTCAAAATTTCAAGTATTCATTCTCACAATTTATCTTTGCAGGTTGACATGGAGGTAATTTCTCTGATGACTGAAGAGCAAATGGGCAAATATATCACTTCCTATGGTGATCGAATAGCTGTCCTTTGCTTTTGTCAACAAAAAATGTCCAGGGGTGATAATGAAATGCTCCTCCAAAGACTGAGAGACAAAATAAGATCGAGGAAAAAAGGTGTACTGGGTGGATCTCCAAGTGTGCTACAAAACCCTGATGAGAGAATGGCAAGATTTAAAAATGTTTCTGCTGAAAAGCCTAACAGGAAGATTGAAATTGGGTGGCTCCATTTTGATAGAAATGAATTCTATCAAGTGAGGACAAGCAATGGTGGAGGAACAAGGCATGCCAACATGAGAAAAACAGCTACTGTGGCTCAGATTTTGGAGTTGGGAAAAGAGCTATTTTTCCCAGATGGAAGCTCAAAAAAAGGACCAGTTGGTGACTTTACTTTTGAGGTCTGCGATTTTAAAAGAAATCCGATTGCTCTCGATGAAACGGTTGGCAGACTCTACGAAAAGACCAAATTGAAGCTTCTTAGATTTTACATTTCCACAAAACAAAATCCTCCAACATGTCAACCGGGTGAATGCAGTGAAGCTCCTTTATCTGTTCCCAACGTGGTGGGAGAAAGTTCACAGAGTCTTGAAGATGGATCTCATCTTGATGCAAATGATGGACACTCGTCTGACAGTGACATCGGAGAACAGGTTTGTGCCATTTGGTGCAATTTTTGTCATGTTGGATTGAAGTAAAACAGAAGTGAAGTCATTTTGCTATTTCAAAAATTTAAAAACATTGTGTCCCAGCAATGAACATGTTCACAATACAATAAAATACATCCTGATTTATATAGCGCTTTCACAACAGTAGCAGCTGTAACAAAGCGCTCAACAAAACAGTTAACATAAAGTAAAATAATAAACACAACACATAACATAAAACACGGACAGTCGTGAAGTGTTTGCTTAAAAAATGCATCTGAGGGAAAATTAACAACAATCTTAAACTGGTTCTGAAGTTTAATCCTAATCTGTATAGTTTGCACAACATGTCTTTGTTGTATTTGTTTCAGAGTCTGCATTTGCAAGCAAGATTCAAAAAACAAAAAGGAATTACGGAGACTGGAACAGCAGAAGGGGCAGGAAAACCCCAACCGTCTCATTCAACGCCAACAACAAATAATGAAACAGACATTGGCGAGGGGCAGGACATCAACAAAAATGAACAGGATGCCGTTTGGATTAATCTGCCAAATTCCAAAGATTTCTCTGACGCTTGCTTTGACATTATTGACCTAAACAGAGCAGTTCCCAATGCCTCCTCACAAACAGAGATGGAGTGCATCTGTTATGACACATTTGAAGAAGCAGATACAGTTGTATGGGATCCAGATGACAGCCTTGTTATAATAGATCAGGATGAGGCGGCAGTAACCATTGGGGTAAGGTAGAAATACTAACGCGGGTGTTAAAATACATACAAGGTATTTGAGTGTGAAATACTCAGCTAATTAATGACAGTACATAGTTGTACTTCTCTGTTTCTGAAATATATTGTTTCTGTTTTGACATTTCTTAAAATCAGTATGGAATTACTATAACTTCCAAATGATTTTTTGTTTGTTCTGTGGGGAGGTGGGAGACAGGATGATAAAGAGATGTAAAATGTCCATTTGGAAAGACTTGCAGTGTACTGTAAATAACAGTCTTCAAACAGGCTAAGACATTTTATGGGTCATAAAATCATACATTTGTCATTTAACACATTGTTAAATTCATTCTTCAGAGTACTGAGATGTATGGAGGGACTGAACAGGCTTCACAACTCCCGTTACCTTCTGACAATGAACTGGCTTCACAAGTTGTACAGTCCCTACAAGAGGAGGGACCACAGACTGCACAGGTAAGCTTTACTGCAAGTAATCCTGAATGCTTTTTCTAAACTACTTAATGATTTTACACAACTGTTAAGTAATATAATAATACCCATTTCCCACTGAAACAAGTGGATGGTAGTGATCCGTGGCGACACGCAACCAATTGGCATACTGTATTGTCCGTTTCCCATTGACCAACAGAAGGCTATTCTGCGAACAACCATCCACGCTCACACTCACACCTGGGGACAATTTAGAGTGTACCATCAACCTGCCAAGTATGTTTTTGGAATGTGGGAGGAAACCGCAGTACCCGAGAAAACCCACACAGGCCCGGGGAAAACATGCAAACTCCACACAGGCAGCCGGGATCGAACCCACGACCTCTGCACTGAGGTTGAAGCGCTAACCGCTGGACCACCGGGCGGACCACAAACCAAAATACTATATATAATTTCAAAAATACCTTCCATGAAATCATTTGACACAGCTCACTTTAATGTTAGTCTTGAACTGCAATTTTCCCTTGAGTGCTTTCCGTAGTTTGTTGGTCCTTGCCAGGCATTTATAGGACCCGGCAACATTTCAATCACCTCTCTTAGCTCATCCGCCCCTACACACCTGCCCGGCGCCTGAGGTCTGCGGAACAGACATTATTAGAAGTACCTAGAACAAAACGGAGGCTCAGAGGGAATCGAGCCTTTTCCGTTGCTGGTCCCTCTCTCTGGAATGACCTCCCACTGACCTCCCCCTTGGTGCTCATCTTTAAAGCCCACCTCAAAACTCACTTGTATTCTTTGGCATTTGACTCAGATTTGATCTTAGTTTTACTGTTTGGCGCTATCTACCATCTTTGTTACTGATGTATTGCTTTACTGTTGTATATGTTAGTTGCTCCATCTACAGCACTTTGCATGCAGCAGCGATTGCTGTTTGAAACTGCTCGAGAAAAACAGTTGGGTTGAGTTCATATTTCACCTCTGCTACCTTTTTCATGTTTTTTTAAATGTTTTATTCTTACAGGACAGTGGAACACATCGTTTACCGCAAGACTTGTTCTCAATTTCAAGCAGTCCGCTATCCCCTTCAACCTCACCGAACAATCTAGGAGATCCAAGGACACCATGGCGTGCAGCCATTTGTAGGATCAAGGTTGTTGATGATCTTTTGTCTGTGTTTATGGACTGCAGCATAATGGAATTCAATTTAAAGATTAAGTTTGTAAATGAAAACGCTATTGACGATGCTGGTGTGTCAAGGGAGGCTTACAGTGCATTCTGGGAACAATTTCTTGAACAGTGTGAAGGGGAAACAGAGCGGGTTCCAAGGCTCAGGCCAGATTTCTGTGAGGCTGAATGGCAAGCGGTTGGGCGGATCTGGGTGAAAGGATTATTAGACCATGGTGTCATGCCAGTGAGGCTATCAAAGGCTTTCGTGTTAGCTTGCATCCATGGCATTGACTCAGTTGATCGAGACATCCTAATTTCATCATTCCTTAACTACCTTCCTCCCATTGAGAGGTCAGCAGTTGAGAAGGGCCTCCAGGGCACAATGGAGGAAAGTGATGAAGAGGACTTGCTTGACATATTTACAAGGATGGGTTCCCACTGCCTCCCGCCAAAGAATATCTTACAGCCTTCCATTGAAACAATGGCTCATAAAGCCCTTCTACAAGAGCCCAAATATATTCTTGATTGTTTCGCCACAATATTGCATCTTGTGCATTACAAATTACCGGACAAGGAAAGTGTGTTGTCCTTGTATGATTCAAAGAAGGCCACAGGCAAAAGAGTGTTGCAACTGCTTGAAACAACCAAGACGGTGTTGTCTCAGGGGGAGCAAGCAACCTTTAACTATCTTCAACGTTATGTGAAAAATGCTGATCAAACCAAAGCTGAAAAAATCCTGCGTTTCTGGACTGGTTCCTCTGTCATCTGTGTTGACAAAATTCTCGTATGCTTCAATGGTGAAAGTGGACTCAACAGAAGGCCTGTTGCCCATACCTGTGGAGCCACACTTGAAGTACCATGTACATACAGCTCTTACCCTGAATTCCGCACAGAGTTTGACAATATTTTGTCCAGTAACCACTTAGAAATGGACATCCTCTAAACCTGACAACTCTCCTGATCAGGCCTATATATTTATGTGCATGCGAGTGTGTATGTATACACACACACACACACATTTTATATATATGTATCTATAGATATATCTATAGATACATATATATAATCTATAAATGTGTGTGTATACATACAGTGCCCTCCATAAGTATTGGCACCCCTGGTTGAGATGTGTTTTTTAGCTTCCAATTATTTTATTTTTTTTCTAAATAATATGGGACCTTAATGGAAAAAAAGAGAAAAATCCAACCTTCAATACAAGTGCATTTATTCAGTGGGGAAAAAATCCCACATAAAGAAATAATTATTTGACATCAAATAATGTGTGTCACAATTATTAGCACCCCTGGTGTTAATATTTTGTACAACCCCCTTTTGCCAACAAAACAGCACCTAATCTTCTCCTATAATGTTTCACAAGATGGGAAAAGACAGAAAGAGGGATCTTCAGCCATTCCTCTTTGCAGAATCTCTCTAAATCATCCAGAGACCTGGGTCCTCTCCTCTGTACTCTCCTCTTCAGCTCACCCCACAGGTTCTCAATGGGGTTGAGGTCAGGGGACTGAGATGGCCATGGGAGGAGCTTGATTTTGTGTCTGGTGAACCATTTCTGTGTAGATTTGGCCATATGTTTAGGGTCATTGTCTTGCTGAAAGACCCAGTGACGACCCAGCTTCAGCTTTCGGGCAGAGGGCAACAGATTTTGATTTAAAATGTCCTGGTATTTCAAAGCATTCATGATGCCATGCACCCTAACAAGGTTCCCAGGGCCTTTGGAAGCGAAACAGCCCCACAGCATCACTGACCCACCCCCATACTTCACAGTGGGTATGAGGTGCTTTTCAGCATGCGCATCTTTCGTGGTACGCCAGACCCACTTAGAGTGTTTGTTGCCAAAAAGCTCAATCTTGGTCTCATCTGACCAAAGCACACGGTCCCAGTTGAAGCCCCAATACCGCTTGGCGAACTCCAGACGCTTGCGTTTATGATTGTGAGTGAGGAAAGGTTTTCTCCGTGCATGCCTCCCAAACAGCTTGTTGGCGTGTAGACAGCGCCTGATGGTTGATTTGGAGACTTTGTGACCCCAGGATGCTACCATTTGTTGTAATTCTGTAACAGTGAGCTTTGGAGATCTTTTGATTTCTCTTACCATCCTCCTCACTGTGCGTGGTGGCAAAATAAACTTGGCTCCTCGTCCAGGCTTGTTTACCACTGTTCCAGTTGTTTTGAACTTCTTAATTATTCCTCTCACAGTGGATATGGGCAGCTGCAGTTGAGTGGCAATCTTCTTGTAGCCTCTGCCTGACCTGTGAAGGTCGACGCACATCTGCCTCACTTGTATGCTGTGTTCCTTTGTCTTTCCCATGTTTAAGAGTGGATAAGAGAAATGGCCTCGGTGTCACGTCATATTTATACCCCAGGGAGACAGGAAGTGATGAATTACTAATTAAATGTTCCTACATACTCTGGTAAACTTTGTAAACTACTGTAGAAATGACAGAAATGCTTCAATTATATTTATTTCCTGGGAATTGTTAAGGGTGCCAATAATTGTGGAACAGGTGATTTGATGTCAAATAATTATTTCTTTATGTGGGATTTTTTCCCCACTGAATAAATGCACTTGTATTGAAGGTTGGATTTTTCTCTTTTTTTCCATTAAGGTCCCATATTATTTAGAAAAAAAATAAAATAATTGGAAGCTAAAAAACACATCTCAACCAGGGGTGCCAATAATTATGGAGGGCACTGTAAATGTATATAGATATATCTAGTGTATATATGTCTATATATATATATATATATATATAAAATCTATATATAGATATATCTAGTGTATATATGTCTATATATATATATATAAAATCTATATATAGATATATGGTGTGACTTGAAGCATTTTATTGGCTCTGTTGTTCATTTGCACTTTTGAGATGTAAAACATTCCATTTTCTGCACCACTTATTCACATGATGGTTTCAGGCAAGATGGGAGTTTACAGTTTTACCCAAAGGTCTGAAGTTGTACATTCCATTTAAAATGTTGAGATTAATGTTTGTAAGAATTTGTCAATGTGAATAAAATTTGTTCCAAATCATTCTTAACAGTTTTTTTAAACACAAGAAACCACCTGCTGACGAAAGTGAGGAGTGACAATTACGCAGTCATCATTTGCATGCAGGTGAAGATTCAATTGCCCCAGCATCCACGTTGGTTAAGTATTTGAGAATAAAGTCGGGAACCAAGAAAGAATGTTTATTTACACAGATAATGCTTTGACAGACAAACATTTTATATTGTAGATAATATATGTTGTCCTTATACTGTACAGGTAGAAAAACAGCAGATCAACAATGCTTTTAATTATGATGGGTATATATTATTTGTCATCAAAAGTGTTTCAATTATCCTTTGAAGGTGAAGTGATAAAAGAAATGACAATGGTCAAATTCAGGCTTCAGTAAATGTTACTTCTCACACCAGTTGAGGAGCCGTAATATAGTTTGGTCCAAACACCAAGCAATACACAGATTGCTGTAATTTATAAAGTGTATGCAGAAAATTGGTGAAGATTGCACGGCTGTCTGTCCTATGTGTTGTGTTATTTTGACTTCAAAATGGCGCAGTGAGAGTGGCTGCCTTTCCAGCAGCCGTGAGAGTGGCCGCCTTTCCAGCAGCTCCTATATTTCGTATATTTTATATTCTTCCTTTCATAAATTTGCTGCTGTGAATTAGGAATTTCTCCATTGCGAGTCTAATAAAGGTTTTCTTATCTTAAAGAGTAGCGGTGAGGGCCTCTCTGAGGTGTAAATACAAGTTCACAGCCTGAAATGGATCTTTTGGTGGCATTAGATCGGACTGGGCCATTAAAAAAGCACACAATGCAAATACATCTGGATCACAAGGCATGGTCAAACGAAACACACACTGGCTTTTGCACAGTTGAACTTGTTCATTGTCAACCGGGGAGAGGAAGTCCGTTGTACCATAAAGTTCAGGTAACGTATACATCACGTTGGGCCGACCACTGGGGACATTCATGTTCTTTGAGGGCCTGATGAGATGGCTGTTCCAAACTAAGGCCGTGTCATCCAACTCATCCTGTTGAAAATAATATACAGCCAGATTAAATAAGAGTTGCACAGTCATATCGGCTTTTACGAGCAAGAACTTTTAGCGTGAAGCTGCTTTTTTGTCTCACTCCTCCCCTCTCATGTGTACCACATCTCCCCAACTTTTCCTTCACCTTCACCACACACCATTATCCTCTTGGGTGTTCCTGTCCACTTTCCCATCAACTCACTCTCACATACAAAAATACACATTTAATTAACGAGTCTATCAGAATGTATGAACTCACCTGAATAAGTCCCATGCAACAAAATTGTAGGATGTTTTTGTCCAGAAATCCACCATCAAAGAAGCCATTGTCTCTGAGGTCTGTGAAGAGGGATAACCAGAACTCCATGCACTGGCTGCGAAGAAACCGCCACCAATATTCAATTCTTTGATTGGCGGTGCTGGCTCCATCCAAGTAACTGTCAAGAGTGCTGCCTGGCGGTATTGGCACGAGGAAACGCTGAAAGCCTTTGACGTGACCATTTTCAGTCCCAAGATCAGCTCGAACGATTCGAGGACAACCCCCCAAACGGTGCACAACGTCGATGTAGTAACCCCCAATCAACTTCGGGTCACTACTAGTTATGTAGGCATTGAGCCACATTATTTTCCTTGAAAAACCATCAATAGCCCCATTGATACAAATTCCAAATGGTTTCAGTTTGTCATAGGAGTCCATGTGCCATATAAAATTGGGCCCTTTGGAGAAGTAGTTTCGCCGTCTCAAACGTCTTGCTTGCCTTAACGACACTCCTCTCGGATCCAACTCTTTCAGGACCAGACGAACGTCCTCTTTCCTGACAAGAAGTCCATATTCTCTGCACTTACTGTACATCCACCTGTAACCGTGTAGTTGTCCGGAATGCTGCAATTGGTTGCGAATGAAGTCAACCAGGACTGCCAAGTCATTGAACGTTTTCCGACGAAATAGTCCTCTTTGGTTCAGCACTCGCTTCAAATGTCTTTCACTTATTTGGAAACCGTACTTAACATCAAGAACAGATTTAATGTCTTTGTATTTCAAGCCGATTTCAAAGTAAAATTCTATTAAACTCACGAACGGTTGAACACGCTCCATAACTGTTGTCTGCGTTTACACGTACGATGACCCGGAAGCACCTACGATGACCCGGAAGCAAGTCAACGACCATTAAAAATAAATAAATAAAGTATTGCGAGATCTCGCAATCCTTCTTTGCGAGATCTCGCAAAGTAATGCGAGATCTCGCAATCCTTCTTTGCGAGATCTCGCATTACTTTGCGAGATCTCGCAATCTTTCATTGCGAGATCTCGCATTACTTTGCGAGATCTCGCATTACTTTGCGAGATCTCGCAAAGTTTTTTTTTTCCTTCCATGTCCCCTTAGGGGCTCCGTAGATGACAGCCAAATAAGGAGAGAAAAAGCAGGAACAGAAATGAACATGCTGTGCAGTTCCTGGAGAAGAGGCACAGCTGGAAAAATCACCTGGGAATGTCATCACAACATAACGCTGCCATTCGATTTTTCATGTCGCACTCCACATTCAAAGGCTATGCTGATTGCAGCCCTGAGCCCAGGAAGCAAGTTAAAAAAATCTGTGATGCTATTTGTTGATATTTGATCCATGCATTTAAAATGGGAAAAGATACTCCCTGTTCACCATCTTTGGAGTTTAGTCTCAGTCCATCTGGTATCCAGATGGAATTATTTTATCTGTTTTCAAGTGTCTTTGAAAAAGGATTTCTGTATGTACACAACAAACATTTGAATTCACAGGACTGGACATGGACACATACACTACAGCATTTTTCCACAACAACAACTCCTAATACTGTGCAACGCAATTGGGTCTTTCCAGAATTTGCCATATGCAAGTGATATTTTCCAAAGAATCGAGGTGGACCAACTCTGACGTGGCGAAGGCACAAACTGACATGCAGGAAATTGAAGCACGGTAAGTGCATTTTAAAAGGAATTGTAAGCGGACCCTCACAGGTGGATGATGTAAAGTTGGCCAAGGTGATGACCGATTACTGCTGTAAAGTGGGCCCTTGAAGCCCGTCTTCCAACCTGATCGTTCCTGTGTGACATGATTCTGAGGATTCAATACATGTATGCTGTGGTCATATTTTTGAATGGAATATGATGATATTCACCACACATATCCAAAGAGCTCATAATCTGTCTGTCTGATCAAATTAACCAAAATCACGTTAATATAAACTGCACCACAACTTAGGGCTGGTTCTACAAGGCATATACTGTAGTTTAGTCTACTTTCAGGAACCAAATTGTCAGGTATGTCAGGGGCATGTAGAAGAAAAGTCCCCGGTCCACCAGAATGCCCAGTGCTGTCTGGCAAATCCCCAATCACATTATATGTGGCTTGCGGCAGAAAGAAAATCAAGTTGGGGCAGTTTTTACAGCTGAGTGTGCGTGCCCTGTCCAGGAATATAGAGTCCATGGTGTTCATAAATTATGTCATGTGGATTTAAACAATAACAGTACTCACATAACACACGCGCACTTACACACACACACACACACACGCACACACACACGCACACACACACGCACACACACACACAAACACACACACACACATGCACTCTGACCTGTGACCTTTCACACCAAAGTATCAGTTATCATGCTATTGATCTGTGTAAGTGAAAAGGCCTATTGAAAAGAATCAAATGAGAATAGCTTGCATTTATTGTTATTTTCATCAGACAACTCTCTACTCTAGACAGAAAATCTCTGAGGGATCATTAAATGAAGTGACAGTTGGCTGAGGGGAAAATCAGCAAATCGGCAAAGCTAAACCTCATAGAGCAGTAAAATAAGTTAAGACACACAAATGTTGCCGCTCTAAACAACAATCCGGTCACGCTATAATTTTCGAAGTATTTTAAGGGCCGCTCTGTGGCCACATCAATGGCTCTGATCAATTTCCATGCATTTAGACTGAGTGGCTGGGCCAATGAAAGCAAGGTGCCAGTGTGAAAGACTTGTTAGAGAAAAGATTATCTCGCTGTGACACAGAAAACACACACTCACACACATGCATGCACATAAACAGACAGAAATCAATAATAATGCTTTGAACAACACAATTTTAACTTTACTAGACCAGTGATTCCCAACCAGTGGGCCGGGCACATTAGTGTACTGTGAGAGCTTGAACGGTGTGCTGCGGGAAGTGATCAAATTTCACTTAAATGATGAGAAAACTATTCATAAAAAAATATATATTTTTTGGCCCTTTATGTATGCCAGCAAGTTAAAGTAAAAGAAAGAACAGATACATTATTAGATGGCAAAAAGTGACATGTGAAATTGACATATGTATCCTCTTTTTTAACAATTCTGTTTGGTGGTGTGCCATGCTAATTTTTCGAACTTGAAATATTTGCCTTTGCTCATAAACTCATTCATTCCTCATTTTATATTGACTGTACTTGAAAAGGGTTTGAAAGGGTCTGAAAATACAGTCAATACAATACAATACAATACAATACATGTTGATTTATGTAGCGCTTTCACAACAGAGGCAGCTGTAACAAAGCGCTTAACAAAACAGTTAACATAAAGTAAAATAATAAACAAAACACATAATATAAAACACGGACAGGTGTGCAGTCGTAACCACTTTTCCGTCACACGCTTTGTTGTTTGAAGCAGTTTGAGATGAAATGAAATGAAAAAGTCAACATAAAATGAGGAGTTGGATTAAATGTGTGGCGTCTGAAAATACATCTAAATACGTCTTTTGGAGTGAATGAGTTAAATGTTGGGAAAAATTGAACTACACAATACATACATTATTTTACAAAGGGTCAACAAGTACCTAATCGAACTGAAAACACACACACACACAGTCAGTTGCTGAAGCCTATTCCAGCCTGACATTCACGCCGTCACTGAGTGGGAACCGATCCCACGCTGCCTACATAAATTGCAGGCAAGTGTACTATGACTGACTGACGATCTCTCTATCTATCTATATATATAAACACACATAGACACGCACCATATATATAACTTTTTTTTTAAATCCTCGTCTCACCCCCCCTCAGGTGTTGTCCGTCCCTCATTCAGCTCGGGTCCTCTACCAGAGGCCAGGAATCTTGAGGGTTCTGCGCAGTATCCTTGCTGTTCCCAGCACTGCACATTTCTGGACTGAGATGTACGATGTTGTTCCCAGGATCTGTTGCAACCACTCATCTAGTTAGGGGGTCACTGCCCCAAGTGCTCCGACTACCACAGGCACAACTGTCACCTTTACCTTCTAGGCTCTCTCCAGCTCCTCTCTGAGCCCTTGGTATTTCTCGAGTTTCTCGTGTTCCTTCTTTCTGATGTTTCCATCATTTGGGACTGCTACATCCACTACAACGGCTTTCCTCTGCCCTTTATCTATGATCACGATATCTGGTTGGTTCGCCATTACCATCTTGTCAGTCTGGATCTGGAAGTCCCACAGGATCTTCGCTCTGTCATTCTCCACCACCTTCGGAGGTGTTTCCCATTTTGACCTTGGGGTTTCCAGTCCATACTCCGCACAGATGTTTCGGTAGACTATGCCAGCCACCTGGTTATGGCGTTCCATGTAGGCTTTCCCTGCCGGCATCTTACACCCTGCAGTTATGTGTTGGATCATCTCAGGTGCCTCTTTGCACAACCTACACCTTGGGTCTTGTCTGGTGTGGTATATCTGGGCCTCAATGGCTCTGGTGCTCAGGGCCAGCTCCTGAGCAGCCAGGATGAGTGCCTCTGTGCTGTCCTTCAGGCCAGCCCTCTCTAGCCACTGATAGGACTTCTTGAGGTCGGCCACTTCAGTTATGGTCCAGTGGTACATTCCGTGTAGGGGCTTGTCCTCCCATGATGGTCCCTCTTCCAGCGCCTCATCTACTGTTCCCCATTGTCTGAGACATTCTCGTACGTCATCCGTTGGAGCCTTCTCCTTGATGTATTCATGGAGCTTGGATGTTTCATCCTGGACAGTGGATCTCACACTCACTAGTCCCCGGCCTCCTTCCTTTCGGCTTGCGTACAATCTCAGGGTGCTGGATTTGGGATGGAACCCTCCATGCATGGTTAGGAGCTTTCGGGTCCTAACGTCCGTGGTCTGAATCTCTTCCTTTGGCCACCTTATTATTCCTGCAGGGTATCTGATCACTGGCAGGGCATAGCTGTTTATTGCCCGGGTCTTATTCTTGCCATTGAGCTGGCTTCTTAGGACCTGCCTCACTCGCTAGAGGTATTTGGCCGCAGCCGCTTTCCTTTTTGCCAGTTCGAGGTTGCCATTGGCTTGTGGTATACCAAGGTACTTGTAGCTGTCCTCAATGTCTGCTATTGTTCCTTCAGGGAGTGAGACCCCTTCAGTGCGGACTACCTTTCCTCTCTTAGTCACCATCCAACTACATTTCTCAAGCCCGAATGACATCCCGATGTCGCTGCTGTAGATCCTGGTTGTGTGGATCAGGGAATCTATGTCCCTTTCGCTCTTAGCATACAGCTTTATGTCATCCATGTAGAGGAGGTGACTGATTGCAGCTCCATTTCTGAGGCGGTATCCATAGCCTGTCTTGGTGATTACTTGGATTAGGGGGTTCAGTCCTATGCAGAACAGCAGTGGGGAGAGTGCATCACCTTGGTATATGCCACATTTGATGGACACTTGGGTAAGTGGCTTGCGCCATTGGCTTCAAGTGTGGTTTTCCACATCCTCATCGAGTTCGCAACAAAGGCTCTTAGGGTCCTGTTCACCTTATACAACTCCAAGCATTCAGTGATCCATGTATGTGGCATCGAGTCATAGGCTTTCTTGTAATCAATCCAGGCTCTGCACAGGTTGGTACGCCGGGACCTGCAGTCTTGTGCGACTGTTCTGTCAACCAGGAGCTGATGTTTGGCTCCTCTGGTATCTCTACCAATGCCCTTCTGCGCTTCGCTCATGTATTGATCCATGTGTCCACTTATCTTAGCCGCAATGATGCCTGACACGAGCTTCCATGTTGTGGAGAGACAGGTTATTGGCCGATAGTTGGATGGGACTGCACCATTTGAGGGGTCCTTCATGATCAGGATCGTTCGCCCTACGATTAGCCATCCTGGGTGAGTCCCATCCCTCAGCAGCTGGTTCATTTGCGCTGCTCGGCGCTCATGGAGTGCTGTGAGTTTCTTTAGCCAGTAGGTGTGGACCATATTCCGGGCCTGGTACTGTCCAGTTCTTCATATCTGAGACTCTTTCCTGTATGTCTGCCACTGTTATGGTAACTGGGTTCTGTTCAGGGAGGTTGCTGTGCTCCTCTCTCAGGGTCACCAGCCATTGTGCACTGCTGTTATGTGCAACCTCCTTCTCCCATATGCCTTTCCAGTACCTTTCAGTTTCCAGTCTTGGTGGGTCAGTTCTGTTGTTAGGACCCTGCCACTGAGCGTACACTTTCGCAGGTTGTGTTGCGAACAGCCTGTTTATTCGTCTGGCCTCATTCGCTTTCGTGTACCGCTTTAGGCGGCTGGACAAAGCTTGGAGACGTTGTTTGGCAGTTTCGAGTGCTTCAGGTATGGTCATCTGGATGTACCTCTCGGGTATCTGCCTTTTCATCACACCTCTTTGGGCCTCCGTCAATTGACTCACATCTTTCCGAGCCGCCTTGATCTTAGCCTCAAACCGACTTTTCCATGGTGGGTAACGTATCTCATGGCTTCCATGGTTGCTCTTATAGCCAAGCATCTCAAGGATCACTGATGCTGAAGCGTATATCAGCTCATTAGTTTCCGTGATCGTTACGGTAGGGATCGCCCTCAGTGTTGCATTCACACTTTCCATGAGACTTTCAGGTGGTACTTCACATAGCCGTTGTAATCGGTTTCTAGGTTGCCCAGCTTTCATTCTCGCCATGATCTTAGCTTTCAGGTCAGTTGCTGCCTCGCTCAGCATTTCATTCATTGGGGCTGGCCTCCCAATCTCATCATCTGCAGTCATTGGGGCTTGCCTCCCAATCTCTGGTATGACCTCCTCCTCTGATCTGGCAGCCTGGGGCCCTTCACCATGGAACCTGCGTTGTACCTCATCAATCTCAAGTTGTGACAGCAGTTGCCGTTTGTGGATGTTGGAACACTGAGCTACTAGTTGTTTCGTGGTCAACCGTGACTGTGGGTTTCGAAGTAACCATTTAGCCCACATTCTCTGCATGTAACCCCTTTGACTAGGGTTGCTTGAGTAGTAGCATTCCAACAGAGCCATGTTATCGCATCTCGCCCATCTCCGCTTTGTTCCAGTAGCCCATTTTTCATCAAGGTGCTCTGGTTCCCCAGCACCTGACGCAGACCTTGTTTGGCCGGGCGACGTCTGAGCCGGCATGTCATTCATTTTATTGTCTCTCATCATTGTATGACGTAGGCATTAGCGTGAAGGATCTTGCCCAAGGACCCACACTGGATGGTGTTATGTGCTCATTTTTTTGCCCCAAGCGGGATTCGGACCACCGTCTCCCGTATGCCAAACCGATGCCTTACCAACTGATGTATCCAGCCAAGAACATATATATATGTAAATACACATATACACACACATATATATAAAACATGCACATACATTTTTAACATACGTCACTTAATGCACTGCAGTTGTATCTTACCTTCTGTGTTGTTTTATCATCTCCTTTCATCATCTCCCTCCCATTCTGCTCAGTGACAGGGGGGATATGGGCACCCTACTTTGTTGCCATGGATACTACAAACACCCCACATAGAAAATTCTCAGCAGAATAATAAGTGGCCAATTGTGTCTGTTTACTATCCAACAAACCTTAGGATTAGAGACATTTTCTTGTCAGAGGCATAAACTATTTTTATGTTTGCTGGAGAAGAAAAAGGGGAGGATATGATGGGGGGAAGGAAAAAAGGGGGGGAGCCACAAGAGGCACAGATATGAAATGAGCATACTAATGTTGGATAGTGACAGGTTTCTCCCAGCTCACTGTGATGAGAGACCTCAAGAACAGAGGATGGGGAAGAAAAGAGATACTCGCAAAAAGAAAGGAAAAAAAACCCTCAGGGGCTCAGGGCTACTGTACCTGCGCAAATGAAGAAGAGCATGAATAGAGAGAAGACCATTTCAAAACCGGCAAACAGGGAACGGTGACATTTGTTAAGAGCGTTGGCGTTTAGTCAGGCATTCTGGAGCTAAATGTTTTGAAAAGCTCTCTGGGCTTTCGGCATGTGCATGCGTGTGTGTTGTTTAGATTAATTGACAGACACTTGCATAATACCTCTTCCTAATTTCTTCCTCTTGCTCTGAGCCTCAGACAACATAACCCCAGTGTGCAATGATGTCATTATGATACCATCTGTTTGCGGCGATGGCAGACGTAGTACACACTTCAACACAGGGCCGTGCACGTGATAATGGATCAGATAACATGTAGAGGGGCGAGAACCTATGGCATTTGTGCACTGCGCGTCCACACGCGTACACTGGACCACGCAGTCCTGGCACATATTAAATGTAGATTAAAGGTGATTGTTACGCTGCAGGCGGCTTTGCCTCTCTGGATCAAAAAGGTCGGGATTGAGCAGGTGCCTTTACTGTTCAAAGACTCGATGAGCACCTCGGCTGTCAAGGTCATAAGAGACAATGCTTGATGCAGATTGTCTGCCATTCCCCCAGCCCCCTCCCCCCATCCTATACAAGGACAGAAACTCACCCTAACACTATATTTCCACCTTTGTCATCTCCTCTTACGGTCAGCCATAAGGAGTCATGCGTGACATGACACGCAAGGGTTGATGGCTGCGTCCAAGCAATCACACAGTGTTGAACTCACATTTGGGCTGCTTGACAAAAAACTACTTCTCACTCTTTGTGTGTGTGGGAGAGGCTGGCAGTTGGATGGGTGGTCAAGGGTGGTATCAACATTCACAAAGACAGCTACCAACCTGTGAATACGTACTCTCATTCATCCAGGTCATCGTATTCCGAGGGAAATTGAATCAATCATAAATGGACTGTTCTGGTTTCACCGCTCATCCGAGGAGGCTCCATCCGTTTATGCACCAAATCGAGATGGGACTCATGCTCAAGCATGAGTTATGGTGTGGAATTTCAACTTTTTATTTTCAAAGAGAGAGGCACACGCCAACCAAGAATGGCTTCACTCTTTTGGAATACCAACCTGCAGTTTCGGAGATAGTGTACACAGAGGTCTCTGTCAGGCAGTGACAGCCAATTTGGTGGACCCATACTTGTTAGCATACCAATCAGTTGTAGAGTGGTCAACCATGCACCTCAAGGCTAAAATTGATGAATGTCTCAAATTTATTTGTTGCCCAGTATGAAGTATGTTCATGTCGGCTTGCATCCTAAAAGAGCAAAAACATTAATGGTTGGGACATGCCTTTAATGTCGAGGAAAAATTCTTGACTTGAAGTCTGCATTGAAGCCGAGCAAATTGTCATCTAAGACCTGCTACGTCGAACACAAGTGAAGTGGTCCATTGCAAAAAATTTCAGTTGGCGACTCGCACCCACATACCAAGCAAGTGAGAAGTACACTCAAAACCTGGGGGGACCGAGCCTTCTTTGTCGCCGCCTCCACCCTCTGGAACGCTCTACCACAACACATCCGCAACTGTACTGACCTCCAATCCATCTCTTAAAACACATCTGTTCCGTAATGCTTTTAACACCTTTTAATCTCTTTTACCCATTTTTGCTTTTCTTGTTCATCTAAATGTGCTTTTGTAAATTATGTATGGTTGTTTGAAGTGCACATTTTTATCCTGTGTTTTAAGTTCTTGTAAAGTGTCTTTGAGTATGATGAAAAGCGCTTTCAAATAAAATGTATTATTATTATTGATACACACATACTGATGCGGTGCAACTGCATTTTTGTTTAATGAAAACATAAAAATGTGGCTGGATTGTCAAGGAACAATTGGATTAGCACAAAGAGAAGACAAGCATAAAAAATAAAGGAAAGTGTGTCATGTTTTGTTCCTGTCTTAGTTTTGTTTGTTCCTAGTGATTTCCAGGCATTTTGTGAGTACTTCCACTTAGTGTTTTTTTCCATTGTACTCCTGTGTGTATTGGTAAATCCACCTTGATCCTCCCTGCTTTTGGGGTCCTACTACAACTACCATCAAGCAAAATGTGAAATGACTGTTATCTTCATGCTTAAGAGTTGAGTGAAACTGTCTTATCAGTTCCTTTCCTGTTCACAAAAGTCGGGTAAACTGACAATCAATGAAAAGCAGATTTTGATGATGTACAACGGCGAGTGGTTGAAAACAAGTAATTTGACCATCAGCAGTATAGCTCCATGTGATTAATTACACAGATCAATAACACTATAGAGGTGATTAACTACGTGTACTTCTGCCTGTAACCATATCTGATGAAGAGTTTTGGCTTCTATCTTTGATGTAGACAAACAGCAGGTACAAGTGAAAGCGCATGGGCAGGCGGTGTGCAGTGCATGCATGAGCAGGCAGAACCAATGTAGCAAATGAATTTGGAGGGCCATAATGAGAGATGGCGCTGGGCTCCGGCCTGATTTCACAGCCACATCATTAGGGCGAGGCGGTCCCGGCCCCTGAATGAACACACACGCACGCACGCACACACGCACGTACACACACAACAAAGCACGGCAGCCCTTGCGGAGACGAACAAGGTCAGTCGCAATGCCGCAGTCTAATGAGAGTTGACATGTTGAGAAGGAGATGTTCCAAACTTAAAACTTGAATATGTGCGGAGCATTTGTGTGTCTGAATCAATTGTGAATCATAAGAAAATCCTGACATAACAAATATTGTAAATGTTGGCACTGGCACACATCACCCTCTATTTGACCTTAATGTACTTCCTAGCATGCAGGTGTTGAGGTTGCTGGGGTAGGGGGGGGCTGTGTTGGCGAGGGTGTTATGGAGTTATCAATAGCATGTCCAGTTGTCATAAATGAGTCTGACTGCTGCAGGCTCACAGTGTTGCAGATTCTGTTGTGTATGTGTGCAATCGAGATCCAGTGGAAGTAGTAGTTGTCACGTTGTACTCATTCACTTGAAAGGAGCATATGTCCTGAGCGGGGCCAATTCAGAAATAGTTTAAACAATTATCACCTACAGATAAAATGCTGCACAGATTGTGTGTGTGTGTGTGTGTGTGTGTGTGTGTGTGTGTGTGTGTGTGTGTGTGTGTGTGCGCGTGTGTTCAGTTACTGATACACTGTAAGAAAAATCATTAGAGCACTGACAAAGACATGAACCGATATGGCATTGCACAAAGGGTCGATGACTAAACTCAACTAACTCAACTGTACTTATAAGAGCACTTTAAATCAACCCCCACTGTATACAAAGTGCTTTATGTGGAGCAAAAATAAGTTGTACGCCAAAACGTAATTCATTCATTCATTCATTTTCCGAGCCGCTTGATCCTCACTAGGGTCGCGGGGGATGCTGGAGCCTATCCCAGCTGTCTTCGGGCAGTAGGCGGGGGACACCCCAAATCGGTTGCCAGCCAATTGCAGGGCACACAGAAACGAACAACCATTCGCACTCACACTCACACCTAGGGACAATTTAGAGTGTCCAATCAGCCTGCCACGCATGTCTTTGGAATGTGGGAGGAAACCGGAGCACCCGGAGAAAACCCATGCAGGCCCGGGGAGAACATGCAAACTCCACACAGGGAGGCCGGAGCTGGAATCGAACCCGGTACCTCTGCACTGTGAAGCCGACGTGCTAACCACTGGACTACCGGGCCGCCCCAAAAAGTAATAAAAAAATAAATTAATAACGAGGACAATACATATCACGAAAAGAGTAAATGAAGTTAACAATGTTGTCTCATAGCAAGAAGTCAAAAAATGTGATTGAGGGGGACGCAAGGAAAATGTATCGCTAAGCAGTCTATGAAAACATATGCCAAATGTGTTCATGTAGGCATGTATACTATATTTTGTGTATGCTAAAATAAATATTAGCTGGCCATTTACGTTTGTGTTGTGTTGTCTTTGAATTCCAGTTTAACTTGTTGGCACAGTGTTGGCAGAAGAGGTATTTTAGTGCTTCATTTACCCTGTTCCGACCAGTGTGGCTGCTTGCAGAGCCACACACTTCGAGCTTAGTCATTGGCGGTGTGCATTGATGGGCACCGCGCACAGACACTTGTTATTAGTCATTCTTAGTTGGTTTTCGACGTCTTCCAGTCGTGAGTGGGCAGCGGGAACGGCCCCACAGACGCGCAACACCGGCGAATGACCTTTGCAACCCGCCAGGCCCCATGAAAAGCTGCTGGGTGCCCACTTTAGCATGGGGCTGCGCGCAGTTGATTTTTTTTTTTTTGGTAGTTGTTCTTATCGTGAAAAATTAAAATTAAGTATGAGAGGGTGAAATAGGACAGAACTGTGTGAGACTCATGCTCAATGTGTGTGTTGACAGCCCTGATCTATCTATCTATCTATCTATCTATCTATCTATCTATCTATCTATCATTTGTACAAAGGCAGACAGTGACGTGGTGTGAGTCCAGATGGCTTACCTTAAAGACAGCAATGTACAGCTGCGCTCGTTCCCACAACTCATCTGATGACTAGTAACATGGGATACATCTGACATTTGTGGCGACAGCCTGAAGCTTGGCAAAGAGGCACGGATGCTTGGTAATCACCACAGTGACACCATTAAGGCGACGTTTAGAGACCTCCCTCAGACATCTAAAGATGAAATGTATGAGTAAAACCCCACATCATTGTTTCTTCTCGGCTGTCATTGGGAAGCTGCTTCCATCGTCGTCACTGACAGCATGCTGGTAACACAAGCATCACATTTTCCCAGGGCAGCACAGTGACTAACACTAAAAGGCTTACGCCTTTCATTTGCTCATACCTTATCTCAGACGTTACTCTGTATCCACAAAGGAGCATAATTTAAAATATTTGTTGTCAATAAATTCTTAAAATGTCTTTTGTATCATATTCACAATTCAGTTCAAACGATTTAATTGTAGAAATGATACAACAAGCAATGTTTCTAAACCTCAATGTGACATGCGCATTCTTGAGTTGAAATTTCCCTTCAGCGGATGAAAATACAAAAAGCCAACAAGGGTGCATTTGGGTGAGTTTTCTATCCTGTTAGTCACTGCTGTGAAATCAAACAAGCTCCTTGAATTAAACGGAATGAATCAATTCGTGTTCAGGAGTTACCATTTTAGGCCATCCTGTTTTCTGTTTCTAAGTGGGTTGCAAACCACAACTTATTAAATCATATAATTGCATTATGTGTGTATTTGTACATGTGAGTACGTCAGCTCTCTGATGGATTTGCTCTGAAAATCAAGTTAATCACAGCATTAAAGGCAATAAAGACAGTAGTATGCCACTCAACAAACTAACACACCCATTGACTCGTGTACTTGTCTCCAAATCCAAACATTCATTAAACAGTAATTTAGAGCATAAATAAGATTGAGGTCCTTGATGCTTTATAAAAAGGAAAAAAAAACAATGATGGGGAAAGGCAAGACATGATGAAAAAACAAATTTGTAATTTTGTCCACGACAAAGAAATATGATTGATAATAAGTTTGAGATGGAGAATCAGACTTCAATCTAATCTAACCCGCTCAACCAAAGTCTGTAGTGAGTTTATATAACTCCAGGAGGCAATGAGGTGAAAATGATGTATTGAAATCATTTTGCAGCTTTGCAGCCATTGCTTTGGAGAAATAGGACAGGAATGCTGAGTAGCAAGCAACACCACTTTTAATCCAATCTCGAATGAATGGGCTCCGGTTGGTTGTGGGTGATAAAGGTGTCTTCTTAAAGCCACAGCACTGTCAAGGCTCTTAGTAAAGCTGTCTGTCGGGAAGGCCTGATATGATATGATATTTGATTCAACACAGGGACCAGTTTTCCTCCTCTCCTTGCTTAAGGTCTGTTCCATGCATCTTCGAAAAGAAAAGAAAAAAAAGAGAAACAGCCACCTGATCCTGTCCTCGCCCTGCCCTTACAACCAATATCTCCTCCATCTCCCTCATTTTAACAGATAATCTTTCTCCCATCAGCCCACTCCCCTTTACTCCTATCCACTGTATCTCTGGTCAACCTTTCTAGGCATCTTGACATCCAAGCAGCTTCAGGGGCGCCCGGTCACTGAGCTGTGTATCGTTTGTAATCAGGCCACAGAGAGAGAGAGAGAGATGTTTTTATTCATTTGAGTAACATTAGAATCTGTTGAGTCTGATATTTTGGTCAATAGATAGGCAGGCTACTGTAAATACTGTTTAAAAGAAAATACCATTGGTGTCGTAATAATGCAATATTGTCACGATTTGTGCCTTTAGTAGTGACAAAACAAAGAGCTAGTAAAGTTTATATTATGAGTGGAATTCACCCAAATGAGGAACCTCACTGAGTTGTATTCATTCTGGACAGTGGTTCTCTGGTGAAGCCAAAATGAGATTTTCACAAAACGTGGCTGCATGTCACTTGGCGAATGGCTAGAAACCGTCGATATGCTGCACATGAAATTTTGAAATCTTTCTGTACTCAATATCAGAGGCTTCAATATTGTGCCAGAGTGGTTTCAGTCTCCCACTCTCTCCAAAGACAATTTCAGCTACTGCAATAACAGTAATGGCTGTAGGTAACTAACTTTTAAATTAATTCAAATGAAATGTGCGTAAGAGGAGCTATACATGTGTGAGAAGCTCAGACATATAACTGGGCCATGATAATGAAATTACAGGAATGAGTAACAGCAGTGATAATAATCATCAGCATTAGTGTCAGAATAATGAGTATCATCCTCATCACTATCACATGATCTTCAGTTACAATTTGACAGAAAAGCCAAAATGAGATTTAGGATTTGTTTGGCTATTTAGTTTTCATGAGAGCAGAGGTGGCATTTCCTATTCCACTTTTTCCCTCAGCCCAGTATTTTTGTCAGAAAATTTGTCTTTACTGAAAATTCACACTGCCATCACTTTGACATTCTGCTTCACATTCAGGCAGCATAGCAACATGACAACATGCCCCTACAGCCTGGTGTGAGAATATAGATACGTTTTGAAAAGGTTGACATGAGAGAGAGAGAGAGAGAGAGAGAGAGAGAGAGAGAGAGAGAGAGAGAGAGAGAGAGAGAGAGAGAGAGAGAGAGAGAGAGAGAGAGAGAGAGAGAGAGAGAGAGAGAGAGAGAGAGAGAGAGAGAGAGAGAGAGAGAGAGAGAGAGAATAAAGCTAAGAGGTAGTAGGGGAGGAATCAAGACCTCCATTTGTGTCTTCTCCTTTTCACCCCCACGATAGAATCCTATTTAAAGGCTTTCATACATCATACTGACCTTTCTGAAAAATACTTTTGCTGTAAAATAGCACACAAAATCACTCATGGTCAAAAGGGTTATGTAAATGAAGTTCCTAACCCAAACCAAGAGTTCAATTCATAATTCATAAGGATTAAAGATGAATTTCAGATGAGGTTGTGCCCTCTTCGATTGGCCCTTCTCCCGCCATTCGAAACGCTCTAGCCAAGAGAGCTTCATCGATGATTATGAAGAGAGCAGATCCTGTCCCTTCTGACCAAATCAATACCTCTCCTGATTTGAACAACCTTCAGATGCTTGGAGGAAAATCCTCTCAGTATGAAATATTACAATTCCCAATGCCGCTCGCTCCATCGGCACACAAAGCACGTTAAGGGTCAGTGAGAAATTGTGTACCTCCTTACGTCTCACTGTAAAAGCACTCTTTTCGTGTTTCCATGGACAGAGATTTACTCTTTCTTGGTTTGTTTGTTTTTTAGATGTTTGAAAACACAAATGCATATAGTAAGTTCAGTTCAGTAATACATTATTTCACGGGGGTCTGGAGCAATATGAGCAGTGTGCCTGAAAATGCTTTGAAACTGGTGAATAAAATAAGTAAATGTCACATTTTACAAGAGCATAATGTAAAAACGTGACAAAGAAAAATGAAGACAATACAAAAAAAACGGTCCACATTTTCTCCCAATATTTATGGTTCTTCCTCTAAAATACAGAAATCATAATTCTCAACAGATTTGGTCATAAATTATTACCATCGTTAATATAATAGTTGGTGATTTTTCATCATGTTTTTATTCTGTTGGCTTATTTTATTTTATTTTATTTTATTTTATTTTTGCGGTTGGATGGGGCGGGGGGTTCAGTTAGTTTCAATTAGTTTTGAGAGAGGGTTTGTTAGTATTTCTGAGGTTTTTTAAAATGTTTTGTTTTAGTTTAGGGTGGCCCGGTGGGTAGCGCGTCGACCTCACAGTGCAGAGGTACCGGGTTCAATTGCAGCTCTGGCCTCCCTGTGTGGAGTTTGCATGTTCTCCCCGGGCCTGCGTGGGTTTTCTCCGGGTACTCCGGTTTCCTCCCACGTTCCAAAAACATGCATGGCAGGCTTATTGAACACGCTAAATTGTCTCCCCGGGCCTATGTGGGTTTTCTCTGGGAACGCCGGTTTACTCCCACATTCCAAAAACATGCATGGCAGACTGATTGAACACTCTAAATTGTCTCGAGGTGTGAATGTGAGCGCGGATGGTTGTTGGTCTCTGTGTGCCCTGAGATTGGCTGGGTACCGATTCAGGGTGTCCCTCGCCTACTGCCCAAAGACGGCTGGGATAGGCTCCAGCATTCCCCGCGACCCGTATGAGGATAAAAGTGGATCGGAAAATGGAAAATGGTTTAGTTTAGTTTTGATTAGTTTTAGTTCTTTATACAGTATTTATATGGTGTATTGTGTATGGCCGTAGAGAAACACCGAAATACAACAAACACATTTAAAATAAAGCCTGAAAGCCCATGTTGATGAAGTGACAAAGATGAAGAAAACAATAAATTAGTTTAGTTTGTTCGTTTTATCAACACGAAATGTAGTTTTCGTTCTCATTTTTTTAAACACTTTTCCTTTTATTAACGAAAATGTTTTTTAAATTTTTGTTTTCGTGATTAAATTTAATAACCTTGGCTGTGACTTGAATGTAATATATACTCTTTAGAAGTTCAATGATAGAATAAGCGATATGTAAAATTACCTCAATCTCTCGTGTGTCAGTGTCCTCTTCAAAAATCAATCATCTTCTTCCTTTATTGTTTTCTAGGACAACAGTCCATGCAAGTTTATATCATATTAGTTTATAACAGCACTCAACAGCATGCTGAAAAGATCCATCTGATCTGACCCTGAACTCGGGCACTTTAACATGTTGATTTAAAAAAAAAAAAACTCGTACTTTTTTTTTTTCACAAAAAAAAAAAAAACCTCATACTAGGGCGGCCCGGTAGTCCAGTGGTTAGCACGTCGGCTTCAGTGCAGAGGTACCGGGTTCGATTCCAGCTCCGGCCTCCCTGTGTGGAGTTTGCATGTTCTCCCCGGGCCTGCGTGGGTTTTCTCCGGGTGCTCCGGTTTCCTCCCACATTCCAAAAACATGCATGGTAGGCTGATTGGACACTCTAAATTGTCCCTAGGTGTGAATGTGAGCGTGGAGGGTTGTTCGTCTCTGTGTGTCCTGCGATTGGCTGGCAACTGATCCAGGGTGTCCCCCGCCTACTGCCCGAAGACGGCTGGGATAGGCTCCAGCACCCCCGCGACCCTAGTGAGGATCAAGCGGTTCGGAAAATGGATGGATGGAAAACTCATACTTATTTTCACGTTTTCCTTTTCGTGCACTAAAAAGAATCATTTCCAAGCCGCTTAATCCTCACTCGGGTCACCCTGAACCGGTTGCCAGCCAATCGCAGGGCACACATAGACAAACTACCATGCGCACTCAAACTCACACCTAGGGACAATTTAGCGTGTTCAATAAGCCTGCCATGCATGTTTTTGGAACGTGGGAGGAAACCGGAGTACCCGGAGAAAACCCACGCAGGCCCGGGGAGAACATGCAAACTCCACACAGGGAGGCCGGAGCTGGAATTGAACCCGGTACCTCTGCACTGTGAAGTCGACGTGCTAACCACTGGATCACCGGACCGCTCACTAAAAAGAATCATTTAATATAATTATTATTGTAATTGTTGAATTTTTCGACTCACTAATTAACACATTATTCTTATGTCCTGATTGAACCATTCAATCAAATTCTGTATTTCATGTACAAAAGGGTGAAGTCAGTACAGGTACCTCATTCCTGTTCATAATTTTGACAGCTGTGAAAATGAAAGACATGAAAACACTTTAGGATGCTGGATGGCCTCTTGAAATATGCATCTCAATAGTGGGCCGTTGAATGTGTTAAGCACTGTATATTTATATTCATATCCATTGACTGTAGTATGAGTTACAGAAAACTAAAGAAAAAAATTGGAGTGAACCACTTATGCTGGTTGACTTGGTTTAACTGGATTAAAGTGGAAACGTGAAAAGCCAGCACACCATACAAGAGTAGAAGCACTTTCTGCATTTCGGATCTACAAATACATGTACAAAATACGTACAAATAAGGATCTCAATGACTTCATACATCATAATCCTACTACTGACATTGACACTATAATTAATCATTTCTGAAGAAATAACTTTGATTTCCTACGCTCTGTTGCCCGGAAGGATTCGAAGGAGGCGAAACTGTAAATCCATTATAGGCTTTCCCGCTTCAACTTTAGAATACCAAAAAAAAAAAAAAGGAGAGAGGGAAAAGCTAAAAGGCCATAACAAGCAGCTCAGCCTTCCAGAAAGCAACAGCAGGTCACTCCAGACTTTATCATGACTCCATGATACAATTAAGCATAGTGGTAGTGCAGCTGTGGTTCTGCTGATTGTATTAGAGAATCAAGGATGTCTTTCTAGACAATACCCCTGAGATGAGGACAGAGCGACACTTTCGTAGCCTGAAAGTACAATAAAGACAATTGTCACAGCCTACAACGCTCGATGCTTTAATTCTTGTTAGCTCCAACTCTGAGACTTGGTTTTTGTTTTGTTTTGTTTTGTTTTTTCTGGCAACTTATTTTTTGTGTATTTGTGTGTATACAATTTCATAGTTCTGGAGTCGTTATCTCTCAAATACAGAGAGTAACGCAGAGTTTGCTTCAAACAATCCACAAGCTCATGCACCATTGCATACCCAAAATTAGCAGGACGCAAGGGATTGCTGTGAGGAAACCGCCCACGGGTGAAGTGACTTTTGACATGGGTCACAAAACGCCATACCCCTAAAACACACATAGCTCAAGTATCGCTCTAAATCTCCTCTGTCACCCTTCCTGAGGAGAGAAAGAGATACAGTCGGAGGAGATAAGCTGTGCATAGAATGAAAACAAAAGCTGGCAAGTAATGAAGGTGTGCTGTTTTGGAAGAATTTAGCAGTGGCACACAATCACACACACACAAAGAACCAAAGGACAAGGTCATTTAGGCACTATCATTCCAGACTTGAGACCCCAAATGGTTACGGAGAGGAAAGGTAGAAGATCGAAACCTACAGCACAGTACAGAGGACGTCATGAGACGAAAGTAATGTAGAATGACTGACAAAGAACGGGTTAGAAGAGTTGCTCAAGATCCAGAGAGTAGAGTGATGAGAAGAGTCTCCGAGTGCAGCTGAAATAAGCCTTTTTAATCACTGCAGAGGTTGTAAAGCTGGAGCTACAATCAAGGTGAAGACACAATGAAAACATGGCTAGAGTCCAGGGAGAGATCACTTATTGGCCTCAATAGAGGGGAGGAAAGGTTTACTGCCATTCAGCAATTTCAAATTTGAATATTAGCTCTGAGTAAAATCTCATTAGAGGGTCTCATCCAGCGATGCCTTTCTGTCAGGTTACCATTTGAATCAAAGTAGGGTGCCTTCAACAGCCGCTGTGATCAAACTTAAATTGACTTCTCTTGACAGAATGGGTTCTGATACAAATCAGATTGAATTGTTTGTTGGTTTTTTTGTTTGTATGTTTTGGTTTAGGCGTTTTTTTGTGTGCTTTTGACCAAAACCGGTTTGAGGGCAACTTGCATCATCTCATTGTGTCCTTAAATGGGACCAGAAGCAAGAGCTGAGGTCCAATTACAGAAGTCAATCACTGTGATATCAGTAGGATGAGGCTCAGATTAGTATTTGGCCATATGGCATGTTTGGAACAACTGTGGTTAGCACTGTGGGATGAAGTTGAACACACACACACACACATACACACACACACACACACACACACATTCCTGTAAGACTATATTTGTGAGGTCCGGGTAACTCCAGATAGGGAGTGAGGACCACCCTTTCTGATAGGTTTAGAGAGGAACTAGTCTTAGATTTGTACACTAGATGTCACCCCAACTACTTTCCCCACTTCAACTTCTTTAAAAAACAGAGCAATAAAAAGTAGACTTGAAACTGAAATCATAGCAGGAGTGAGGACTCTGAATGGGCACATTCAAAGTCCTCACTCCTGTTGTGACTTTGGTTAAAATATCTTATCTTTTTTGGTTTTGTTGCAGTTAAGCATACAAATCAACTTTTGGTATGGCCTTCAGAGTTTTTCCTCTCTTATTAACCTGCAATTACACAGCAGACATTTTGTATTTTAATTTTAAAAAGTGTGAGTAGTCTGTTTTATGAATAATTTGATAGTTTCAACTTAAGATAAGCAGAGTTCCTCATTTATACATTATATATCAATCACAACTTGAACCGATTGATTGCTGTACAATTACTACTACAATAAAAGTGACCCATGCTTTGGCCAATTAATTTACGGAACTAAATCAAATATATTGTAAAACTTTATAAGTACATGTCAACATTAAATCTCACCTCAAGTAGAACATTTTTAACAACACTGCTCAGGAAGAGTAGAAAAGAATTGAAAAAAAAATACTCCAGCAAGAAAATTTAAATTTAAAAATGAAGAACTCGAGAAGCAGATCTTTTCTTGAAGTTCTTTACGTCTTTACAGGTTCTTTGAGCCAAGGCCTGCGGCTCTTTCATTTTGCAGTCAGTGCATTGTTCTTGCTTGACACCCTTTTATAAGTCTCCCCAGGTGTTTTTCCACAGCAGCCTTTTCTTCTTCATTCCATGGTCTCCTCAAATTTGCTCTGGGAGACCCTAAATATGATGACAATTGCAATTTAATGATACTCACAAAGACCACCTTGTGATAGCTTTACAATGTGGATTTTATACGTAAAAAAAATAAAAGTACTTGTCTTTTTCTCCAATTTAGATTTTGCCTGCTCTTTGGGTGTAAGGTTTTTTCCATCCATCCATCATCTACCGCTTATCCGGGGCCGGGTCGCGGGGGCAACAGCTTTAGCAGGGAAGCCCAGACTTCCCTCTCCCTAGCTACTTCTTCCAGCTCTCCCCGGGGGATCCCGAGTCGTTCCCAGGCAAGCTGGGTGACATAGTCTCTCCAGCGTGTCCTGGGTCTCCTCCCGGTGGGACATGACCGGTACACCTCACCGGGGAGGCGCTCAGGAGGCATCCGAATCAGAAGCCCAAGCCACCTCATCTGGCTCCTCTCGATGTGGAGGAGAAGCGGCTCGACTCTGAGCCCCTCCCGGATGAATGAGCTTCTCACCTTTTCTCTAAGGGAGAGCCCGGACACCCTGCGGAGAAAACTCATTTCAGCCGCTTGTATCCGGGATCTCGTTCTTTCGGTCACGACCCATAGCTCGTGACCATAGGTGAGGGTTGGGACGTAGATCGACCGGTAAATTGAGAGCTTTGCCCTTTGGCTCAGCTCCTTCTTCACCACGACAGACCGATACAACGTCCGCATCACAGCAGACGCTGCACCGATCCGCCTGTCGATCTCCCGCTCCCTCCTACCCCCACTCGTGAACAAGACCCCAAGATACTTGAACTCCTCCACTTGGGGTAAGATCTCCTCCCCGACCCGGAGGGGGCACTCCACCCTTTTCCGACCGAGGACCATGGTTTCAGATTTGGAGGTGCTGATTTCCATCCCAACCGCTTCACACTCGGCTGCGAAACGCTCCAGTGAGAGTTGGAGAGCCCCGTTTGAAGGAGCCAACAGCACCACATCATCTGCAAAAAGCAGGGATGTAATACTGAGGCCCCCAAAACTGACCCCCTCAACGCTTCGGCTGCGCCTAGAAATTCTGTCCATAAAGGTTATGAACAGAATCGTCGACAAAGGGCAGCCTTGGCGGAGTCCTACCCCCACTGGAAACGATTCCGACTTACTGCTGGCAATGCGAACCAAACTCTGACATCGGTGGTATAGTGACCGAACAGCCCGTATCAGGGGGTTCGGTACCCCATACCCACGAAGCACCCCCCACAGAACTCCCCGAGGGACAGGGTCAAACGCCTTCTCCAAGTCCACAAAACACATGTAGACTGGTTGGGCGAATTCCCACATACCCTCAAGGACCCTGCTAAGGGTGTAGAGCTGGTCCACTGTTCCACGGCCGGGACGAAAACCACACTGCTCCTCCTCAATTGGAGGCTCGACTTCCTGACGGACCCTCCTCTCCAGCACCCCTGAATAGACCTTACCAGGGAGGCTGAGGAGTGTGATCCCTCTGTAGTTGGAACACACCCTCCGGTCCCCCTTTTTAAAAAGAGGGACTACCACCCCGGTCTGCCAATCCAGAGGCACTCTCCCTGTTGACCACGCGATGTTGCAGAGGCGTGTCAACCAGGACAGCCCCACAACATCCAGAGGCTTGAGGAACTCCGGGCGGATCTCATCCACCCCTGGGGCCTTGCCACCGAGGAGCTTTTTAACCACATCGGTGACTTCAACCACAGAGATAGGAGAGCCCACCTCAGAGTCCCCAGGCTCTGCTTCCTCCAAGGAAGGCGTGTTGGTGGAGTTGAGGTCTTCGAAGTACTCTGCCCACCGGTTCACAACGTCCCGAGTCGAAGTCAGCAGCGCCCCATCCCCACTGTACACAGTGTTAGTGGTGCACTGCTTCCCCCTCCTGAGACGTCGGATGGTGGACCAGAATTTCCTCGAAGCTGTCCGGAAGTCCGCTTCCATGGCCTCACCGAACTCTTCCCACGCTCGGGTTTTTGCCTCGGCGACCACCGAAGCCGCGGTCCGCTTGGCCAGTCGATACCCGTCAGCTGCCTCTGGGGTCCCACAGGCCATAAAGGCTCGATAGGACTCCTTCTTCAGCTTGACGGCATCCCTTACTGCTGGTGTCCACCAGCGAGTACGGGGATTGCCGCCACGACAGGCACCAACCACCTTACGGCCACAACTCAGATTGGCCGCCTCAACAATAGAGGCACGGAACATGGTCCACTCGGACTCAATGTCCCCCGTCTCCCCCGGAACATGGGAAAAGCTCTGTCGGAGGTGGGAGTTGAAACTCCTTCTGACAGGGGATTCCGCCAGACGCTCCCAACAAACCCTCACTATACGTTTGGGTCTGCCAGGACGGACCGGCATCTTCCCCCACCATCGGAGCCTACTCACCACCAGGTGGTGATCAGTTGACAGCTCCGCCCCTCTCTTCACCCGAGTGTCCAGAACATGCGGCCGCAAATCCGATGATACAACTACAAAGTCGATCATCGAACTGCGGCCTAGGGTGTCCTGGTGCCAAGTGCACATATGGACACCCTTATGTTTGAACAAGGTGTTCGTTATGGACAATCTGTGACGAGCACAGAAGTCCAATAACAAAACACCACTCGGGTTCAGAACGGGGGGGCCGTTCCTCCCAATCACGCCCCTCCAGGTCTCACTGTCATTGCCCACGTGAGCATTGAAGTCCCCCAGCAGAACAAGGGAGTCCCCAGCAGGAGTACTCTCCAGCACACCCTCCAAGGACTCCAAAAAGGGTGGGTATGCTGAGCTGCTGTTTGGTGCATATGCACAAACAACAGTCAGGACCCGTCCACCCACCCGAAGGCGGAGGGAGGCAACCCTCTCGTCTACCGGTGTGAACCCCAATGTACAGGCACTGAGGCGGGGGGCAATGAGTATGCCCACACCTGCTCTGCGCCTCTCACCGTGAGCAACTCCAGAGTGGAAGAGAGTCCAACCCCTCTCGAGAGAACTGGTACCAGAACCCAGGCTGTGTGTGGAGGCAAGTCCGACTATATCCAGTCGGAAATTCTCTGCCTCACACACCAGCTCGGGCTCCTTCCCTGCCAGAGAGGTGACATTCCATGTCCCAAGAGCTAGCTTCTGCAGCCAAGGATCGGACCGCCAGGATCCCCGCCTGGACTCGAATCTGCAATGAAATGGGACATCCCTGATTTGACACTCATTGTCAAATACGTTGCATGCATTTTAACTTGTTAAATTATGAAAAAGGAGATATAGTTCCTCATCCAAAGCTTACCACCCAATTCAGTCTTCCCTCTTTTGGAGAGATGCTTTTCCCTTTTTGGGGCTAAAGGTCGATACCACCACATGAAAAGGAGAACAAAGTGACACATTTTACTAAATCAGTGTTGAACAAAAATATGCTATCAAGGCATTCATTTAGTAACCCAATTCCAGTGAAATTGGGACATTATGCTCATCAATCAAAACAGAATACAATGATTTGCAAATCATGTCCAACCTATATTTAAGTGAAGCATTACAAAGACAAGACAACATTCAATGTTCAAATTGGTACATTTAATTTTTTCCAATAATATTTAACTTAGAATTTAATGGCTGTAATGCATTCCATAAAAGATGGAACAGCTAGCAAAAAAAATAATGTTGAGAAATGCTCATCAAACCTCTGTTTGTCACATCCCACCGGTGAACAGGCTAACTGTGAATGGGTGGGTGCCATGATTGGGTCAAAAAGTAGCTATCCTGAATTCACAAGCAAAGATTGGGTGAGGGTCACCACAAGTTGAATCGTTGAAGGACAGAGTTTCACAACGTATAATTGCAAGGAATTGAGGGATTACGTCATCTTTGGTCCATAATATCAAAAGGTTCAGAGAATCTGGACCAATCAGTGCATGTAAGCGGCAAGGCCAAAAACAGATAACATTCAAAGGCCATGACCTTCGACCTATCAGAGAGCACTGCATCCAAAACCACCTTGTCCCAGCTTGTTTGGAACGTGTTGCAGCCATCAATTCCAACATAGTAGTGTAGCCAATTAAATAGAGGTTGAACATGACATGCAAATCATTGTATTATGTATTAAATACAAGTTCGTGCTTCCATTAAGAATAGAGAAGATTTACTGGGCAACATATAACATTTGAAAGGTATGTTACAAGAACATCTTGTATGATTTCATGCTAGTCAGTGTGAACCAACCGACATAATTAAATTTTGTTAGACCAATGCAAATATTTGGCAGAAATAAAATACTGATTCCTGATTCAAAATAACCATCATCCATAAATTATCTTCCCCCTTCAAGTGCATTCCAGTGAACGAGCCTGGTCTCTATTGAACGCGAATAGCAGGGGTTTCGAAAAACAACTTTTATATTGATAGATTACATTGTCCAGTGTGGGCAATGCATTTGATAAATGAAATGGTCAGAACATGAATCTAAATACAAAAATACCCAAAACAATGCTGTAATCGATCGTGTAATATTGTACAGTAGAAATTTTTGTTGTATGTCATTTCATAGTGCTTTAGGTGCTAGAGTGAATTTACGCCGCATTATTTCCCCCAAGAAACATTTGATTTATAACGGCTAAAAATACACAAGGATTAAATATAATTTATATATGTTCCTCATACTGCGTGACAACTGACCGGAACAAAATATGGAGAAATTAAAACTCTTGACATGTCCATTCATCCGTTCTGCCCCCCCCCCCACCCCAAAAGCCGACTGCCCCCATGTCGAGCGTTGCCACGTACAAAGTTACACCAGTGTAGCCCCTGAAAACAGCTTAAAACGGAGCAAATGTAACCCTGCTCAGGAGGTGGTTTAAACATTTACTCTGGAGTAAATGCTAGTATGCGGGGCAGCACCGATATTAAATGGGACGTGTGAACGCTACAGGAGTAGACTTGCTACGCGTGAAAAGAGTTGATTACATACGGGTAGAATGTGTTGCTTTCGTGCTCGTTTGTACTTCTGTCATCTTTCCTTTTGTAGGAGACTGGACCATCTCAGTTGATTGTGTAGTTTGTTCCTTTGTTATGTGTTCACAAACCCCCCCACAGAATTTATTTTGCGATTCCTTATGTTTCCTTTCCAATTGCCTTGCCATCTTTAAATTTGATTGGCCACAGTAGAAGCAATAATGACTTCTGTGCCAAACTCGTTTGCCTTCCCTTTTTGTAAATGCTTTTATGGTTAAAGAAGGATCTTCTTTGCTCATCTTTTGTTTTTACATAGGTTAATGGGTTACCTTCTTTACGAATTGCAGACATGACTGTGCTCCTCTGCTTCATATGTCTGATGACTTGTAGAGTCTTCACTGGATGTATCATAAGAGAACAATTTTTCTACCTTTGGATGGAATATCTCCTCGTCATCACTCGACTCAGAGGATGTCTTAGTTGGTTTGTATTCCTCATCTGATCCAAAAAGACTTGAGTCAGAATAATCACCATCTTCAGTGGGATTGTCCATCTGTTATTAAAAAAAAAAAAGGATCAGAAAATACCATTGCAATTAATGATGTTAGAGAATAGTACTGATAATTCAGGCTTACATGACAAGATAGTTCTGTGGGATAAAATATTAATCGAACACATTAACAAAACAGAAATACCTTATAGAAATAACTTATTTTGTTTAATATGGGCAAATAAAGCATTTGAAACTGACCGGGTAATCAATTAAAAGTCGACTTATTATAATTTTTAAAAATGTCTATATCACTCATTTCCAGTGCTTGGCAAAGATAGGTAAGTGCCGAAACCAAATAATGGTATCAGGCTGATACCGGCATTATTTTAAGGTTATCGTGGAGGCTGCCAATACCAGCAATCGATATTTCAGAAAATTAAAAACTTAATAAATGTAAATTTAATACTGTACTAGTTGCCACTACACATTTGGCGAATCATCTGCGTCACAAAGAGAGGCTTATTTCCAAGTATTTGGCAATCCAATAACAATGATGGCCGACACAGAGTGCGGAGAGAACAATTTTCCACGTGAGCTGTACCCAGGTCAATCTTTTCATACACCTATTAAGATGCAATTTCTGTATATAATTACAATATTTACATTAATTCTTTGAACGCATCATGTGTACTTTTTAATCAAATTTGTTTGAATTCCTTCCACGTTCATCCTATTATATTCCCAGAAGAGGAAATTTCTCTTAGTATGTGGCGACTAAAATGAACGCATATTCACTAAATCTCTGCACGCCAGAGCATTTTTTTTCTCCTTGAATTACATCAACATTCATCCACTAATTTGCCGATTAACGTCTAATCACTAAGTTGATATGAGTATGATAAGGTTAAGATTCATGCTGAGAATGCATCACTAGTGTGTTTTTATAAGCCTGGGCCAATAACTGGTTTGACGTTTGAAAAGTCAAAGTTTCAATCACCACTAATTCGGCTTTGCCAATAAGGATATTTGGGATCAATAAACGATGAGCGAGTGTGGTTACAAATCGCAAAGGTTGATGACAGTGACAATGTATGTTGCCACAAAAAAAATCATCAAAATGTCCCCATAAAATAGTAGAAAGCTTAACAAACATAGAAAATATGCATCTCTCCTCATACAAGTGGGGGGTTTTTCAGCCCAAAATGCATAGGTTTTGGTGATCCACACATTTATCCTTTATTATTATTTTTTATTTTTATTTTGTTATTTTATTTTAACTTTTGTGTTGATAATGGTTCACAGTATAATATTTCGTTCAACCCACTTTGTTATCTGTAAATTGCTTGGTATTTTACATCGTCTTTTTGCAGTTACTTTCTGTATATGGAAAGACACTGGTTCCATTTGCAACTAATTCTTTGCTCAACTAAGATGGCGGCGGCGGCGAAAGACGCTGGGTCATTTGCAACTAATTTTCTGCTCAACTAAAATGGCGACGACGACGACGGCGAGACGATGGCGGCGCGGGGGGGGGGGTTAAAACTTGATTTTACCACACCAACGACCTATTCTGTGGCGCTGTATTGTGTGTCTGACGGCCTATTGAAAGTTTATTGTTTGAGAGGAAACTTTCTATCTTGGTGACAACTCCTTAGGTACAGCATAGTAGAGTTATTCATATAGTTGGTTTCACTCTAATGCTGATATAACACGAAACTTTGAGCCTGCCCGAATTACTTAGAATAACTAACTTGTAAGAAAATATTCAAAACTTGAGTGTCTTACCTGCTTTAATTCTGAAGTATTTGTCACTTTCTGGGGTTTTCTCGATGATGCTGACTCGTACGCTCACTCTTCTCAACGCCTTCCTTTTGTGCAGGTAGCAAAGCGCGCGTTTCCTAATTGATGGTCAGCGAGTGTGATGTGGGGGAGGGTAGCTGTAGAAACTCGTTTCCTGCAACGTAACTGTGACGTTTTGGGGTGTGAAAACAGCCCCGCCCCTTCATAACCAAAACTCCTTCACTTTTCCTCTGAGGTCCGTTTTGAAGTGGGGCATAGTAAATGTCAAGCAATATCAACATATTTTATGAAATCTTGTTTACACCAATGTCATGTACTCCTAAAATGTGTGTATATACATACTGTATATATATACAGTATATACACACACACACATATTTTAAAAACGACTTAAAATATTGTAATTGTTCTGAAAGCAAAATTATTCCCAAATGCTAATATGGAATTGTGATGAAACATCATTATTATTTACTTATTGGATGCAATTCGTATTATACATTTCGATGTCCAAAGCAGAATAAAACGAATTAGATTTTCTGGGGACACGACTGCAACACTCAACTCTTCTTGCAAAGCTTTGTTGCTGCTGTATGAACCGCGCTCCTAATTGATCACGTGCTCAAACTAGTGTGGGGGAGGGGAGCTGAATAAACTAGGTTCAAACATTGCACCTGCGAGGGTTTGGAGCTGGGAACAGCCCCTCCCCCCTTCGTGGCCAACGATAAACTAAAATTGCTCAGCCTTTAACTTTTATTTTACTCTGCGGTCTGTTTTGAGGGGAGCATGATAAATTTCAAGCAACATCTATATGTTTCAGCAACTGTAATAACACAAATGTATATACCTGTTCATATTTTTTAAACCAGACTTAAATATTATAATTGTTCAATGAAACATAATTACAGTAAGTATTGCCATCTATGGACTTCTGTCAAACGAAAATTCCCTCACCCAGAATAAAAATCTATGCATTACACATTTGAGTACGATATTACATTATATGGGGCGGCCCGGTAGTCCAGTGGTTAGCACGTCGGCTTCACAGTGCAGAGGTACCGGGTTCGATTCCAGCTCCGGCCTCCCTGTGTGGAGTTTGCATGTTCTCCCCGGGCCTGCGTGGGTTTTCTCCGGGTGCTCCGGTTTCCTCCCACATTCCAAAAAACATGCATGGCAGGCTGATTGAACACTCTGAATTGTCCCTAGGTGTGAGTGTGAGCGTGGATGGTGGTTCGTCTCTGTGTGCCCTGTGATTGGCTGGCAACCAATTCAGGGTGTCCCCCGCCTACTGCCCGGAGACAGCTGGGATAGGCTCCAGCACCCCCCGCGACCCTAGTGAGGATCAAGCGGCTCGGAAGATGAATGAATGAATGAATGAATGAATGAATGAATGAATGAATGAATTACATTATATGATTGCTTCAGGAGTATGAGGTACCGAATCCCCTGATGCGGGCACTTTGGTCCCTCCACCACAGATGTGAGAATTTGGTTCACATTACCGGCAGTAAGTCAGAATCGTTTCCAGTGAGGGTTGGACTCCGCCAAGGCTGCCCTTTGTCATCGATTCTGTTCATAAACTTTACGGACATTGGCAATTTCTAGGCGCAGTGTAAGTGTTGATGGGGGTCCATTTTGGTGGCCTCAGTATTACATCTCTGCTTATTGCAGATGATGTGGGACTGTTGGCTCTTTCAAGCAGGGCCCTTCAACTCTCACTTGAGCGTTTCGCAGCTGAGTATGAAGTGGTTGGGATGAAAATCAGTCGGAAAAGGGTGGAGTTCTCTCTCCGGGTCGGGGAGGAGATCTTGTCCCAAGTGGAGGAGTTTAAGTATTTTGGGGTCTTGTTTGCAAGTGAGGGCAGGAGGGAATGAGAGATCGACAGGCGCAGCGGTGAAGCGGCTGCTGCTTGCTCTGCGCGCTTTGTATCGGTCAGTCGTGGTGAAGAAGGAGCTGAGCCAAAGGGCGAAGCTCTCAATTTACCGGTTGATCTACGTTCCAACCCTCATCTACTGTCATGAGCAATGAGTCGTGACCGAAAGAATGAGATCCCAGATACAAGCGGCCGAAATTAGTTTTAAAGGTGTTCCGGGCATGTCCCACCGGCAGGAGGCCCCGGGGACAACCCAAGACACGCTGGAGAGACTGTGTCACTCAGCTGGCCTGGGAACGTTTCAGAATCCCCGGGAAGAGCTAGGAGAAGTGGCTGGGGAGAGGGAAGTCTGGGCTTCCCTGCTAAAGCTGCTGCCCCTGTGACCCGACCTTGGATAAGCGGTGGAATATGGATGGATGGATATTACATTAGTGATCGATTCATAACAACAGACGAACGTTCCGATAAATGGAACCTGGAAGCCATACGGAAGCTCGAATTAGAGCAAACTCAAGCAAGTCCCGTTCGATACCGCGGAATAACTGTCTGCACCACTTTTTACTCTCTTTGGCACAAAAACAGCAGAATCTCTCTATTAGCATGAGTTTACTGGAATCGTGAACGACTTTCTATTCCATTCATTTACATTTACGTCCTGTCGATCGTTGCATCCAAACAAAGGAATGGTAATGACTGCGGAAGAGAACATGGAATGCATCCGATTAGATGCTCAAAGCAAGTTGCTTGTGGCTCGACGGACTGTAGAGTAAATGAACGTTTCCTGGAATGCTTGACCTGCTATCATGCTAACTCAACTCAACATTATTTATAGAGCACTTTCAAACAGCCATCGCTGCATACAAAGTGCTTTACATGGAGCAATTTAACATATACAACAAACAGTAACGCAGTCTGTAATAAATACGGTAGAAAGCACCGAACAGCAAAACCAAGAACAAATCTAAGTCATGGTGAGTCAAATGCCAAAGAATACAAGTGAGTTTTGAGGCGCGTTTTGAAGATGGGCAGCGAGGAGGCTTGCCGAATGTTCAGTGGGAGGTCATTCCAGAGAGAGGGACCAGCAACAGAAAAGGCTCCATCCCCTCTGAGCCTCAGTTTAGTTCTTGGTCCTTCTAATAATGTCTGGTCCGCAGACCAGATGAGGTCAGCGAGGTAAGGTGGCACGAGGTAATTTAGAGATTTGAAAAGGTCATTTAGAGATTTGAAAACAATTTGCGCTAACTGGAGCGCTAATCAGAGAGAAGGCGAGTTCCATCGCGCTATGGGCATGGAGGACTTTGAAGGGTCCCGTGGATGCCTTCAGACATTTGTTGCACAACATCAGCTGAGCAACGCTGTCTTGGGTGGTGATCGAGGGGAGGTCAAGTTCGAGATAGTGAGTGATTGGAAAGAAAAGCCACCAGCTGTTATAGGTCTCATTTTGGAGCAAAGAGCCCTCATTTTGTGACTACTCTTGTTATAATGTATTTTGTTCATATACCTGTACTGTATACTGCCGTTTTTGTGTTATTTGTGTTGTTGGGGCATATATTTTTGCATTTTACTGCTTGTGTTCTTACACATGTATTTTGTTAACACACTTGCATGTTCATAAAGGACGTGTACCGTAGTCATGTCCCACATAAGGAAATTCTGTTATCAAGACTGATTGAGCAACGCAAACATGATTTCTTACTAAAGAATACTTACTGTTGTTACTTATTGGATGCAAATCATAATGATCCAGTTGAAATGTCCAAAGCAGAATGAAACAAATTGGATATGCTGGGGACACTTCTGCAATACAGTACCTAACTCATTTTTTCTTGCAAAGCGTTGTGGCTGGCTTCTGCGCAGCTCTGCTAATTGAAATGTAAACAAACTCATGTCTGGGGGGAGGGGTGCAGAAAAAACTTCGTTTTGGAGCAGGTAACAGCCTCTCCTCTTCATGGCCAATGACTAAGTCAATTATCAAAATTGCCATAGCCTTTTTGAACTTTGAGGTCTGCTGTGAAGGCGAGCATGATAAATTTTGAGCAACATCTACATACAGTATTTGAGTAACTAGGCTCACCAATGTCACATACTCCGCGCACACACAGTATATTTAAACTGACTTACAATTTTACAATTGTTTTTAAAGCAACATAATTCCAAACTCTAATATGGAATTTAGATGAAACAATTATTTACTTATTGAATGCAAGTCATATTTTCCAGTTTCAATGTCCAAAGATGAATGAAATAAATTGGATATGCTGGGGACACTTCTGCAATACAGTACCTAACTCATTTTTTTATGCAAAGCGTTGTGGCTGGCTTCTGCGCAGCTCTGCTAAATGAAATGTAAACAAACTCATGTCTGGGGGGAGGGGTGCTGCAAAAACTTCGTTTTGGAGCAGGTAACAGCCGCTCCTCTTCTTGGCCAATGATTAAGTCAATTATCAAAGTTCCCACAGCCTTTGTGAACTTTGAGGTCTGATGTGAAGGAGAGCATGATAAATTTTGAGCAACATCTACATACAGTATTTGAGTAACGAGGATCACCAATGTCACATACTCCTAAAATAATTACAGCAAATAAAATGATATATATGTTCACAAACACAACCGCACACACAGTATATTTAAACTGACTTAAAAATTTACAATTGTTTTTAAAGCAACATAATTCCAAACTCTAACATGGAATTTAATCGTTTCTTGGTTTCTTGGAATTGGAATTCTTTACTTATTGAATGCAAGTCATATTTTCCAGTTTCAATGTCCAAAGCAGAATAAAATGAATTGGATTTTCTGGGGCCCTCCGTGAGTCGTCACCTTACCGTGGTGGAGGGGTTTGTGTGTCCCAATGATCCTAGAAGCTAAGTTGTCTGGGGCTTTATGCCCCTGGCAGGGTCACCCATGGCAAACAGGTTCTAGGTGAGGGGCCAGACAAAGCACGGCTCAAAGACCCCAATGATGAATACAATAAATGGATCTAGGTTTCCCTTGCCCGGACGCGGGTCACCGGGGCCCCCTTCTGGAGCCAGGCCTGGAGGTGGGGCTCGTTGGCAGGCGCCTGGTGGCCGGGCCTACACCCATGGGGCCCGGCCGGGCACAGCCCGAAGAGGCAACGTGGGCCCCCCTTCCCATGGGCTCACCACCCATGAGAGGGGCCAAATGGGTCGGGTGCAATGTGAGCTGGGCGGCAGCCAAAGGCGGGGACCCTGGCGGTCCGATCCTCGGCTGCAGAAGCTAGCTCTTGGGACATGGAATGTCACCTCTCTGGCAGGGAAGGAGCCCGAGCTGGTGTGTGAGGCAGAGAATTTCCGACTGGATATAGTCGGACTTGCCTCCACACACAGCCTGGGTTCTGGTGCCAGTTCTCTCGAGAGGGGTTGGACTCTCTTCCACTCTGGAGTTGCTCACGGTGAGAGGCGCAGAGCAGGTGTGGGCATACTCATTGCCCCCCGGCTCAGTGCCTGTACATTGGGGTTCACACCGGTAGACGAGAGGGTTGCCTCCCTCCGCCTTTGGGTGGGTGGACGGGTCCTGACTGTTTGTGCATATGCACCAAACAGCAGCTCAGCATACCCACCCTTTTTGGAGTCCTTGGAGGGTGTGCTGGAGAGTACTCCTGCTGGGGACTCCCTTGTTCTGCTGGGGGACTTCAATGCTCACGTGGGGAATGACAGTGATACCTGGAGGGGCGTGATTGGGAGGAACGGCCCCCCCGATCAGAACCCGAGTGGTGTTTTGTTATTGGACTTCTGTGCTCGTCACGGATTGTCCATAACGAACACCTTGTTAAAGCATAAGGGTGTCCATATGTGCACTTGGCACCAGGACACCCTAGGCCGCAGTTCGATGATCGACTTTGTAGTTGTATCATCGGATTTGCGGCCGCATGTTCTGGACACTCGGGTGAAGAGAGGGGCGGAGCTGTCAACTGATCACCACCTGGTGGTGAGTAGCCTCCGATGGTGGGGGAAGATGCCGGTCCGTCCTGGCAGACCCAAACGTATAGTGAGGGTTTGTTGGGAGCGTCTGGCGGAATCCCCTGTCAGAAGGAGTTTCAACTCTCACCTCCGACAGAGCTTTTCCCATGTTCCGGGGGTGACGGGGGACATTGAGTCCGAGTCCCATGTTCCGTGCCTCTATTGTTGAGGCGGCCAATCTGAGTTGTGGCCGTAAGGTGGATGGTGCCTGTCGTGGCGGCAACCCACGTACTCGCTGGTGGACACCAGCAGTAAGGGATGCCGTCAAGCTGAAGAAGGAGTCCTATCGAGCCTTTATGGCCTGTGGGACCCCAGAGGCAGCTGACGGGTATCGACTGGCCAAGCGGACCGCGGCTTCAGTGGTCGCTGAGGCAAAAACCAGAGCGTGGGAAGAGTTCGGCGAGGCCATGGAAGCCGACTTCCGGACGGCTTCGAGGAAATTCTGGTCAACCATCCGACGTCTCAGGAGGGGGAAGCAGTGCACCACTAACACTGTGTACAGCGGGGATGGGGCGCTGCTGACTTCGACTCGGGACGTTGTGAACCGGTGGGCAGAGTACTTCGAAGACCTCCTCAACTCCACCAACACGCCTTCCTTGGAGGAAGCAGAGCCTGGGGACTCTGAGGTGGGCTCTCCTATCTCTGTGGTTGAAGTCACCGATGTGGTTAAAAAGCTCCTCGGTGGCAAGGCCCCAGGGGTGGATGAGATCCGCCCGGAGTTCCTCAAGCCTCTGGATGTTGTGGGGCTGTCCTGGTTGACACGCCTCTGCAACATCGCGTGGTCAACAGGGAGAGTGCCTCTGGATTGGCAGACCGGGGTGGTAGTCCCTCTTTTTAAAAAGGGGGACCGGAGGGTGTGTTCCAACTACAGAGGGATCACACTCCTCAGCCTCCCTGGTAAGGTCTATTCAGGGGTGCTGGAGAGGAGGGTCCGTCAGGAAGTCGAGCCGCCAATTGAGGAGGAGCAGTGTGGTTTTCGTCCCGGCCGTGGAACAGTGGACCAGCTCTACACCCTTAGCAGGGTCCTTGAGGGTATGTGGGAATTCGCCCAACCAGTCTACATGTGTTTTGTGGACTTGGAGAAGGCGTTTGACCGTGTCCCTCGGGGAGTTCTGTGGGGAGTGCTTCGTGGGTATGGGGTACCGAACCCCCTGATACGGGCTGTTCGGTCACTATACCACCGATGTCAGAGTTTGGTTCGCATTGCCAGCAGTAAGTCGGAATCGTTTCCAGTGGGGGTAGGCTGCCGTTTGTCGCTGATTCTGTTGATAACCTTTATGGACAGAATTTCTAGGCGCAGCCGAAGCGTTGAGGGGGTCCGTTTTGGGGGCCTCAGTATTGCATCCCTGCTTTTTGCATATGATGTGGTGCTGTTGGCTCCTTCAAACAGGGCTCTCCAACTCTCACTGGAGCGTTTCGCAGCCGAGTGTGAAGCGGTTGGGATGAGAATCAGCACCTCCAAATCTGAAACCATGGTCCTCAGTCGGAAAAGGGTGGAGTGCCCCCTCCGGGTCGGGGAAGAGATCTTACCCCAAGTGGAGGAGTTCAAGTATCTTGGGGTCTTGTTCACGAGTGGGGGTAGGAGGGAGCGGGAGATTGACAGGCGGATCGGTGCAGCGTCTGCTGTGATGCGGACGTTGTATCGGTCTGTCATGGTGAAGAAGGAGCTGAGCCAAAGGGCGAAGCTCTCAATTTACCGGTCGATCTACGTCCCAACCCTCACCTATGGTCACGAGCTATGGGTCGTGACCGAAAGAACGAGATCCCGGATAAAAGCGGCCGAATTGAGTTTTCTCCGGAGGGTGTCCGGGCTCTCCCTTAGAGATAAGGTGAGAAGCTCAGTCATCCGGGAGGGGTTCAGAGTCGAGCCGCTTCTCCTCCACATCGAGAGGAGCCAGATGAGGTGGCTTGGGCATCTGATTCGGATGCCTCTTGAGCGCCTCACCGGTGAGGTGTTCCGGTCATGTCCCACCGGGAGGACACCCAGAGGAAGACCCAGGACACGCTGGAGAGACTATGTCACCCAGCTTGCCTGGGAACGACTCGGGATCCCCCGGAGAGAGCTGGAAGAAGTAGCTAGGGAGAGAGAAGTCTGGGCTTCCCTGCTAAAGCTGTTGCCCCCGCGACCCGGCCCCGGATAAGCGGTAGATGATGGATGGATGGATTTTCTGGGGAGCGGCCTGGTGAACTAGTGGTCCGCGTGTTGACCTCACAGTGCAGAGGTACCAGGTTCAATTTCAGCTCCGGCCACTCTGTGTGAAGTTTGCATGTTCTCCCCAGGTCTGTGTGGGTTCTCTCCAGATCCCACATTCCAAAAACATGCATGGCAGGCTAATTGAACAATCCAAATTGTCCCTCGGTGGTGAGTGTGAGCGCGGATGGTTGTTTGTCTGTGTGTGCCCTGCGATTGGCTGGCAACCGGTTCAGGGTGTCCCCTGCCTACTGACCGAAGACGGCTGGGATAGGCTCCAGCAGCCCCCGTGACCCTTGTGAGGATAAAACGGATCGGAAAATGACTGAATGTATGTTACAATGAGAACTCCGACATGCCTGAGGGCGTAAATATGCTTACAGCTTTAACTTTTTTAATTTAATTGCACTTTCCTATTTCTATTTAATGTGGTAGTTTGAAAATATAAATAAGAAGTTCCTCACCAATTACTCAGTACTTGTGATTCTTTCACTACGTACATTCATTCATTCATCTTTCGAGCCGCTTGATCCTCACTAGGCTCGCGGGGGTGCTGGAGCCTATCCCAGCTGTCTTCGGGCAGTAGGCGGGGGACACCCTGAATCGGTTGCCAGCCAATCGCAGGGCACACAGAAACGTTCAACCATTCGCACTCACACTCACACCTAGGGACAATTTAGAGTGTTCAATCAGCCTGCTACGCATGTTTTTGGAATGTGGGAGGGAACCGGAGCACCCGGAGAAAACCCACGCCCGGGAGAACATGCAAACTCCACAAAGGGAGGCTGGAGCTGGAATCGAACCCGGTACCTCTGCACTGTGAAGCCGACGTGCTAACCACTGGACTACCGGGCTGCCCCACTATGTACATATTTACTCTTATTCAAGGACTCTTTTTTTTTTACATGTCATATTTTTCAAAAGTAATACTAATACAATTGAGTGCACATTTATTCTGCCACCTCTGTCCTTGTGTCCTTATGGAAAAGATGAGACTGATGCCCTAAATATAATAGTAAATAATAGTTCCATCAGTAGTATACAATAGAATATAAAACATTACTCAGTAAAAATACTCACAGAGAGCTTTGCTTAATGTTAGAAATGTGCACTTCAAATTACAAATGTGGAGCTATGAAATGACAACTAAAACCTCAATATGTCACAAATGGAATAAGTGTGTACTTCACTAAATTATTTTAGGTTTTTTATTTAGTGGTTTGATTTAAGGTGTAATTTCGGGTAGGTCTGAGGCCATATTCCAGATTTGGGTTTGCATAACAAGTTCTATTTCATAACAAGATGTTTGTTAAAAAAGTTAAACTTAGACAAATATTAGATATAATAAAAAATACATCATTGTTTTACTTTCTAATAAGCCCATGAGACTGTTTTCTATAGTTTCAGTTTTGTTGGAACAAAAATATTTCAGAAATCAATAGGTGGCGGTAGTGAGTAAAAAGTGTGTGTATTGAATTTAAATGAAAATACACACAAAAAATCATTTTTGGTATATTTGTGAGGACCTCTCTGAAACTTTGAGAGATGCCTATATAAACCCTCTAGAGGCCTTTAGAATGAAAAACTTGTGAGGACTGGCCTAAATGTCCTCACTTGTCAAAAATGTCCTCACTACGTTGGTCTTATAATCACAGTGGTCCTCACAAGTATAGCCGTACAAACACACACACACACACACACACACTTTTGCAGACTTACAGGAACTCTGCCGTACTCATACCACATGAGGAGAATGCCATTACCCCATACCATCAGTCCAATATGTCCATGCAATGATGCCACTTTAGGAGGCATTTTAGCTGCCATATTGTTCAAGTTCCTTTTATTGGTGTGAATACAAAATGAATGCCATCATTTTTACACACGTTTACTGTAATATGCTCAATCAATCTACTTGCAGTCACACATCCAGCTTTAATAAGACACTCTGTGTCTTTATCCACCTGTGTCATTCGGTGTCTACATTTCAACAATGTATACTTTTATAACTCATTTTCACTTGTGTTCATTATTTTACTTTATGTTAACCGTTTTGTTTAGCGCTTTGTTACAGCTGCAGCTGTTATGAAAGCGCTACATAAATCTGCATGTATTGTATTGTATTTTTACGGTTATTGTCAGTCTGATTAGAAGGAATCTGAATGAATCGCTCTTTAAACAAGGCTGTTAACTGAAAATACGGGGGATGAAACCACAATTTCAATCGTGAGGGTCATGGGTGAGCTGGAGAGTCTGACTGGGTGAGAGCCGGCGTACACTCTGGACTGGTTGTCAGTAGTCAATTGTAGCACACATCAAGACAAAGAGCCATTCACGCTCACATTCGGATGTATGGGCGAAGCCGAGATTCAGATCAATGCACAGTTGTTTGACATATTAAAGCTATAATCAACTGTAAACGTCCATGTCACAAGAGAGAAGTTGACCATATATGTTTGTTTTAAAGAAACTCGGCCTTGTTTGCAATAGAAATAAGGAGTTTCTAGAAGTAACTGAACCATTTTGGAACTTTCTCACTATGCTTCGAAAACGACTGTAGTTATTGGAGTCATTTTAGACAGCCACTTTAATTTGAAAGGAGCTAGAGAGACACACCAACGCTTTTATTTTGAAAAGTTACCTGACTGGAAATGAATCCAGTCAAATTGAACTGAACAGAATTTAATTTAAATGAACTGAAAATGGGAGGAAGGCAAACTGGTATGTGTTGCTATATTATACTGCCTCGAGCTATAACTTTATATTATTAGAGTCACTCTCTCAGAACATGGTGCTTGTTCTATGTCTACTGGCTTCTAATCATCACTCATAATCAGTTATTGCTTCACAGGAGCTCCACATAAACTGTGGCCCACTAATCTGCTGCTTCCATTACATTATTTATTATTAATTCACAATTACACTTTTGCTTCATACGCACGACATTGCATTAGCAGCAGCAAGGAAACAAAAACAGAGGCCATCACAAAACATTCAGAAATTATGCTAAAAGAGGTTAATATAAGATTAATAATTCAAGATGGTCCCTTGAAGGTTTCTTGGCAGATGTTGTTCCCCAACAGGCTCAAAGTATTGTGGATTGTGTCAACACGGACACAGTTTATAAACTCCATTGATAAATTATCTCTGTTTCAAATGGTGAGAGTATGGTGCCAAAAGTAAGTGCAAACCCTGTCCGTTTGCTCGGCGCAGGCGAATGCCCCTTTTCCGCTGTACCGGTCCTACCCCAAAACCGCCTGGTTGCGCACATTTGTGATTGCTTTTCTGGCCACACGGTTACAATGGGAGCCTTCCTGGGTTCACTTTGACCTTTAAGAACTGAAGAGTGCGGCCTTTGACCTGCTTCACGTGTAAAGTGCCCTGAGGCACCTTCTGTTGTGATTTGACACTCTATAAATAAAATTGATTTGAACTGAATTGAGTCCTTTCGATTGTTGGAAAGGGTGGTGCCCAGGATGGGGTGTGCCCAAGAGGATTTTTCCTGCCCTTATCGTAGTTCTTGCACCATGCAAGTCCTCAAGACTGGTCGTGATAGAGAATTGAGATGGATGGGAACTGCAGACACAAACATAAAGCTCCATTTATTCCAGTAAATGTAGTGAGTGGTCATTTCCTTTCAGTTTTCACATGACCTCAGCCCTTTTAGAGAATCCACATCAAAATCCACTTCCAGACCTCCATAAAGTGGCCCCATACTACCTGATTACGGTACTCAACTTTTAGCCACTGACAGTACTCTAGAGTACGTGTTCGTAATTATCATTATTAATAGCATTGTTTGGAGTGGAATTCAAGGTAATGTGTTACTTTAATGTCTCTCTTTAGCTAGAAACCTTGGACCAGGTCACAGTAGTCTTTGTGCCGCTGAATCTTTTCAATACTTGTGAAAATGGGTTCAATCCAAGCCGTTCCCATTCTGCTATATTTCCCTCTATCCCCCTGTCCTCCACCACATCCATTTGAAAAAGAAGGCCCTGCATATAAATTACGCAAGGCAGTTTACTGTAAGAGTGCACCGGGGAAATCGAAGAAGAGAATAGAAGGGGGGGGGGGGGGGGTAAAACAGAGTTATGGGAAACAGCAGAGGATGCAAGCCAAAGTGCATATACTGTAGAAAGATGCAGAAGATCGAGATAGTGGGAATAAGTGGGGAGGCAGTGAGGGAAAGGATGATTGTTCAGGAGAAGAAGGGAATAAATAAATGGATGTGAGGAGGGAGAGGGGAGCTGTGAATCTAAGTGTGAGACATTGATTAAGTAAAGAAAAAAATGAGTAAGGAAATGGACAATTGGATCAAATTTCAAGGATCAGAAGTTTTTTCTTCATTGTAGTTTTGTGATTCAATGACTTTGTTTCTCACTTTGTGGAGCAATTTTTTTTCGCAGGTTTATCCCAGCGAACTCAAGCAAGGGTTCTATTAAACAATAAAAAATACATACAGAATGAACAATGGGTTTTCTTCATTTTTGATATACAGTAAGTACTGAATACAAATCAATAGACAAGGGATTGGAGTTAGTCTAGCTATGACAAGTTTGCTTTGATTGTCCCTCGGGCACCACATGACCACCTCGTGTGATGCTTCTCAGAAGTCTGTTTTAGGTTTATCCACTTAAGTGTCAAGGAAGCGACTATTATTTCAGCCATTTCATCAAGGGTGTGTTATTGGATTCTTTTAAACCCAACATTCGGTTTGAGTAGACAAAGCTGCTCCAAGTGCCCTGCAGGTTTTGAGAAAGATTGAAAATAATGGTCTGAGTCGATACGGTATTTTTGAAAATTACCGTCGGCACATCCAACTGTGTCAGTCTCTTCCGCGCAGAAGTCTATTTTTCAGATCAGCTTTAGGAAAGCATGGTTCAATTCTTATTATTTGTGAAGTGGTAGTACCGGTAAGTTATTTGTATTGAGATCTCTCATAAGAATACTATAAAGAATATTTTCAAAAAGTTCAAGCTTTTTTTGGGGGGGGGGGGATTTATTTACAATTATTTTGTACTGTTCTGGGCACTTTTAGGTGATAAAAAAAAGTCTAAAAACAAGAACTTTGTATTGTATTGGGCGGTTTTAGGCCACGAAAAAAAGTACTTGGAAGTTACGTACAATTGGCTCTAATGGACTACCGCCTTCCCTCTATTGGCATCCGCCTCTGTGGCTGTGAGAAAGTAGTAGAAGGGGGATGCTAATACCTTCAATACTATTGCCTTTAGATGTTGTGCATGAAATGCGGTATATAAATAAAGGTGACGACCTTGTTTTGTGCACACTGGTGTACTGTCATTCTGAAATAGAGAAGGGCCTCCCCCAATGTTCAAGAAAAGTTTGAAGAAGAGTGTGTGTGTGTATGTCAGGGCCTCTGTATGTTTTGTTGAATCAAATGTTCAGAGTGTAAATCAGGGCATAATTGTGCCTTTGTCAGCAAAAACAGTTGTGTTTGCTTTAACTTTGCAGACAGTCAATGAAAGGTTCATAGATCGTTTCTTGCTCTCTAATAGAGTTTCGATGATCCCCGCTTTCCTGTCTCGACTACTCCGCCTTACTACAAACCAGTGCAAGGGCACAAGCAGGCCATTATGTCAGACAGGCAGACATGACTTCCCTTCTCTTTCTCTTCCTGCTGCTTCCTGTGCCTCTGAATGAAAGGAAATGCAGAAGGGACAGAAGTGTAAAGAGTCCTCTGTGTCTCCGCCACCTCTCTCAGACAGAAGTGACACCACAGCCGACAACAACAACTACAACAGCAGTGAAAGCAGCACTGCAGCATTATTCATGAAGGCTGAAGAGCACAGCAGCAAAAGAGCTCCGTCTGTCTACTAAAGTCAGCCGCTCCGCGCTTTCAAAGCCGTCCCGTCAAGGAGTTAGAATACAAAACTTTACCCACCTGTTTAGATAAAGGAAGACCCTAATTTGCAGATATGAAAGTGCCTCTTCTGAACCTTGATTGAAAAGTTGGCGGTTTGTCACAAGAGGTGCTCTGTTACCAGATCAAACATCTGTGTGACACACCGATTCATGCAAAGTGCTTTTTTAAAATATCGCATGATATATTTCACATCTTTAGGATATTCACACCGGTGCCTTGGAATATGTGTACCGGTACTTGTATAGTCAATTTGCACAGTATAAACAATATTGACTCTAGTTGGGTGTGCTTATATTATTTAAAAAGCTGCTCCACCTAAAGCTACTAAACTGTGAGTAGCTAGATTATTGATATATACAACAATGATAACAAAAACCTACTCTACCCTAATGCACGGTGTGCCAAGATGAAGTTGATGAAATTTTGAGTCATTGTGCATGGATCTACTGTGCTTATTGTAAGCAAAGGTTTTGCTGAGAAATGTAAGCTTTTACTGATTTGAATCTATTTTTTGTCGGTTCCAGTCTTTTATTCACCAAAATATTTAGTTTTGGGTTTGTTTGTTTTTTACAAATAATGGTATTATATGTTATGTATGAGAGTCAGATGTACAGGTAACGGTAGAAATAAAGTTGAACTAATCTCTTGTCTCACATCCATCTTTTCGGGTCTAACACCAAATGTGAAAATAAGCTTGAAATGATTTTCAAGCATATTTTCAAGCAGATTATTTTCATCCCAGATTGCGGCGGGATGCATACTCATGATGTCAGTTCTGTCGCTTATTAAAAATCACCGCATCAGCGGCAGAACAATCCATCAAAACTGGCAAAAAAAAGTTTAACCCGTTGGGAGTGATGAACCCAATTCTCTTAAGGGTGGAAACTCCTCAGTTCAGAGGTTGCAAAACTCAGCCGGCAGCCATGATGCACCCTGATGGGGACACCCCACCCATGGAACTCCCTGGAGGCCCTAATAAATGTGGGTCACGTTGAGCTGTGTGTGTGTGTGTGTTTGTGTGTGTGTGTGTGTGTGTGTGTATGTGGGCTCAAGACAGTCAACTCTCAGACGGCATTCAGATAATGACGAAAAAGGACTTATTTCTCCAAGGCAGTCGAGCATGAAAAGGAACTCCCCCCCCACACACACACACACAGAAATGCCAACAAAATAGAAACACAAATGCACATGTGTAACACTAGTTTGGCCTACACTCTACAAAAGAAAACCAAAATAAATAGCGCAAAAGGATTTGAGGAAATATGTTCCACAAATACAGCAAAAATTCAGCAAGCGGTGCTTAACACTTCAAGTGTCCCACTGATCTGCTTGCTCGGCACTTCGACTTCCACACTGTGTAGCGGTTTCAAATACCCTGCTTTACAGATCCCTGTGACTGGACCATGAATACTTCATGGATATCCTGAAAACACAAAGCCCTGTGGAACTAGCAAACAAAGTGTGTGGGTTCCTCTGCAGGTCACTGTGCCAAAGTGTCTCTGCTCCATATTTACTCAAAAACCAACCCGATATTTGTGTACGTGTGCATGTGCACTTGCACTCGGATCAAAGTCCATTTGTATGGAAAAAGACAGTCTGCATGTATTCGTCGATGTATGCGCATGTATTTATGTTGACATGAAAATGTGTGTGCATCTAAATGCACACGGGGGTGGATGCATGTGGTATTTCCGTATGTATGTATGCATGCATGCATGCACTTATAGGCATGATTATGGTTGTTTTATGAGCCTGGTGATTCAGGTGTGCGTTTGTGGGGGTGAAATAACAATCTTTTCATACTGTGTCACATGTTCACCTGCATGGACCAATGCTCAGCCGGCATGGAGAATATATTCAGTGTACCAGAAGGATCATGATGCCTCACACTGGGCAGAGGTGGGGGAAGGGTATGTGTGCTTGTACATGCGAGGGAGACAAAGATGACCAAACTGCGGCTGACAATATGTGCGGCACATTTCCAATTTCCTTGCATTGGAGCGAGAGATGCTGCAATGATAATAGCGGTAGACAATGGCAAAGGGTATTTAATAACAAACACAAAACGCTTCAGTCTGAGAACTGAAAACTGTGCCATTATACTTGTAGTATAGGCACACACGGTGACGGTTTCTCTTTTGTAGAACTTGACATATGGTGCACACATTTGCAGCCTCAATTTCAGATCCAACTCCTCACACCGGCAAATTGCCACACTTCCCCTCTTCCTCACGCTCATCAGCCCCCCCCCCCCTTCTGTTTCCTCGTCTCCCCATCTCTTCCAATTCTCTCCTCTTTCTGAAAGTCATCTGCTCGCTAAGCAGTAAGCAATATCACGGGCCGCTTGCAGAAATGAGAGTATACAAATGATTTGTGGCACCAGCGTCCCACTGGCGCCAGCCTCTGTGGCTGTGAGGAGGTGGCTGTCGGGGGGGCGCTAATGTCACTTTCACCTTGTGTTTCTCTTGCAGGCCCATAATGATCATTTTTTCTCCGATTTCATCGCAAATGTGTTTCAGGCAAGGGCCACCGAGGGAAGAGAGAGCTCAAGAGAGCATGAGGGAGAAATGATGTTGGCGAGCCATGCAGTCCACTCTGCTGTAGTGTGGAAGTGGAAGCAGGGGGTGGGGGTAAACAAGGGAGCTAGGGGAGGAGGGCATACATAAGGGGAGATGGAGCAAAAAGGAGAGAGGTGGGGGCGCATCTGCACAGTGACCTTTCTCTGATTCAATCTTGCTGATGAATCCTAATGAAGGATTTAATAAAATCACAGTTTACAATCTATCTCAGCATCAAAGCGTGCAATCCAATTCCAAACACATACCCATCTACATTTTCAATATTGCCGCAAACAAATCAAGCCCTTAGCCGTAAAATAAGTGAGCAACGAATCAATGTGTGAGTGGAAAGCAGGGCGAGAAAAATTAGCTATGCTGGAGAGTGAGTGGCTGGCCCATTCGTTCCAGCTGTGGTCTAATGTCACAACTTGTCATATTCATTTGGCCTTCTAATGAGGCTAAAGTCAACAAGGTACAGCACACATGAGTGGAACGGCTGCTGTGGCTAATAACTATAAATGAGCAGAGAAGAGTCGACGACGACCGAGAGCAGGTAATGGGAAATCATTGGAAACTTAATCGTGTGCAGGCTGGAAATCAGTTCAGCAAACATGTTGTTTAGATATGGCACAGCGATTACATTTTACTGACACCACCAACCTCTCCTACCATTTTTTCAAAGTAAAAGTCCGCTGGTGCCTGAACAGAAAAGCACACACATTCATGCAATCATTTGTAAGTGTAGTGCAACACAATATAAGTTCAGTGGCGGAAAAAAAAAATCTTACTGACTAATTTCTTCGTAACAGTGACATCTATTGATTACGTGTAAGACTGCAGCGACGTTCTTCAGACAGCTACATTGCTAAATAGCTAGATAGGGGGCCAAAATCTTTCATCAGCGCTACTGAAGTGTGAGAGAGGCAGAGGGGGGAGGGTGTGCACAAAGCACCACGCACTTCCAAACCATCTGAATGACAAAAAATGCTTTTTTACACGTGGACAAAAACTGTGATTTGAATAGACTTAATTTTTGATCATCCATTTTTGATGCTTGTATAAGAGAGCCACTATCCTAACCCAACAACAAATGTTTGAAGCAAACAACAAAATAACTAAATATTTTGTTTCCGGTGCAAAGCAGTTTCTAGCATAAAAAAATATCATACAAGGATGGCAACAAAAAAAAAGGCTGAACAAGAAACCAACATTAAGTGCAAGAAATCATTTGGTGCTTTTTTCCCCCACAAAAATAAACTCACCCATACAAATAAACTCACACTATGTTCATTCTGCATATCATTGTAGATCCACAAAAAAAGTATTTTGCCTTCTCACATTTTTTTCAGTACAGGTATAGTGCAAGTGCAACTATTAGACATGTATGTCATCTAATGGTGATTGGTGATATTACAATGTCAAACCTTTAATGACCCCTGCTTATTCTCAGGTTGGCAATTGCAGATTCTCAGAATTGGTGGAAATCCTAAGGCCAAGAAGTGTCTCAAATTGCAGGAAGAGAATATTCCAGTAATGCAATACACGGATGTCAATTTCCCAGTTTACTTCAACAAGACAAGACTTCCATCCCACCGATGTATTCATGCATCAATATTATTGCTTAATTAGCAACTTTCAGCTGCCTGGATTGGTTGGTGTAGTCGTCTGGAGTGGTTTCCCAGAGCCGCAGATATCATCCCACTTGTTTTATATTTTGGTGGGCATTTGAAGGCCAAGGTGTAACAGGAAAAGATACAAAACATAAATCATCTCACGTAGCTCATCACCAACATCATTACAAGCAGAACTCCAGCTGTTCCAATAGGTGTTTTTTCAGCAATGGAAAACACACTTTGAAATACGTTTCAAAACAATGGGAGTCAAGTTGAGCATATCATATAAATACATTTGTTTACTTCCTGTGTATGAAAAATAGCGGGACACCCTGTATGGGCATGCATACTGTATATGGCATATCTAAACTGTGTGTTTTGTTTAGATGCATCTCAAAGCAATAATGACACACAGCGGGACACTATACCACTGCTGTTGTGCACCGAATATACCCCTTTACCTCTGTGACATTACAGTACTATTATTATTATCCGTATCCCCATACTAGTTTGCACGCTCAGTTTAACTTTGTGGGGGATTGTGTGTGGTGATAATGGGATTTGTGAGTGTGTGCCCAGTAGGCTGAGTTATGAGTGTGAATGGAGTGAGTGGTATTTGACCATGTGCATTGTGTTTTATGAGATGAGCAGGCTTTAATGACTCTGTCACCAGTAAATGGGCTCTGATTTGTGGCGCAGCTGTCGCCCTACACCGTGATCAACTCAGCCTTCTGGAGATACAAACGCGGATTTTTCTACTAAACTGTGAACCCTGCGTGTCGATTGGGATCCTGGCAAAAATTGTCTCATGAACGTCTGCTATTGATATAAAAAATAATTGCAATTTGAAGTCTAATCAGAGATAAATCACAGCTGTTCAGGTGTAGGTGCCAGTCAGACCTTACATTATACATCCAATCAATGCACCTATCCCTCTGAGATGCCACGTTTCCATTATTTTTCATTGGTAGTGTGGCTTGAGTCCCAGTGATGTGGGATATCATGCAGATTGAGTTGTGTTATTCATTACTAAATGTACAAATATAGAAGATAGATTTTCTTCCCCATGGGAATTATTTAGAATTAATGCAAGTAAACTGGAAAGTATCATTAATTTAAACGTTTGTCTATGACAGGGAACTAAAATGTGGGGTATAATATGTAATAATGTGAAATATGTTAATTCAATTAAATATTACTGGTTTTATTTTTTAATTAAACAGAGTGATTACACGCTCCGAAAAAGTAAATTCCAAAAATATGTTAATTCAATTAAATATTGATGCTTTTATTTTTTCAGTTGAACAGAGTGATTACACACTATGAAAAAGTATATTGAAAAAAATCTCACTCATTATTTTATAGAAACGGCCCAAAATCTCCCAGATAGACAGCATAGAAATTTTCAAAAAGCTTTTAAGGCATTGGTGGAAGAGACTTACACAAGCACCAACATAGTAGTAAGAAAGAAGTACAAATCCCACAGGCACACTGAACTGACGCGGCAACTTCAGTTGAACGAAACTGATCCAACTCAACTCACCACAATGTATAATACTACATATTATTACAGTACAATGATGGTGATCATTCATCCATTCATTACATTTTCTCCCAGTTATCCTGTTATGGTTCAAATATGTGCTTGAACCTACCCCATCCTAACATGCATGTTTTTGGAACGTGGGAAGAAACCAGTGTAGAGAGAAAAGCATAGCGACAATATGCAAACTCAGTGACCTGAATCTCGAGTCTTATTTCAGTGAGGCGGACATGCTGACCACATTCCCTGCCCTGGTGCCTGAACAGAGTGTCATAAATTAAAAGTAAACTCTCAGACAAAAGTGAGTTCCCAACGTCCTGTGGCATCAGCTTCTTACCTTTCTCAGAGAATACAGAATCCTCCATGGCCTGGTCACAGTCAAAGAGCGTGAGAAGAGTAATTGGTGACCCGCTGACTTCAAACATCACCATCTGCCTGAAGAAGAATCAAAAATGAATTTCTCCTGACAAATTAAATGTTGGATACCAGTTATCAATTCAAAAATGTCTTCCCTCTCAATAATCATATTTCCATAACATGAAGACAGAAACTCACCTTGGCATTTAAAAAGCTTTCAGTTAGATGTCAAAGTAGTTAGATTTTTGGTATTATGAAGTTCTCCACAACTTTTATTCAGTGTGTTTGGGAAGTGCTACACAACCACCAGATGAAATGGGCCACAGATCAAAGAGGTTTGGGGTTTTTTTTCTTTTAAATAATACTGTCAGATTAGTTTTGCTGTAGCCATTTAAGCATTCAAGACAAGAAGCCATAAAGCTGTCCATTCAGCGGAGAGGGAGAGCAAAACTAAATCTTGTTAGGGGCCTAAACTACGCTGAGCATGTGCATGGAAAAACACATACACTGAATACCACAGAAACATATTAGACACTCTCGTCTGTGTACTGTAGAAACCTGAAGTAGATTAAAGTAAATGATTTAAAATAAATGTTCATCATTGGCTTTATATAGAAATAAACCGCTTCTATGACAGCAAAGTAGTCCAGCAAAAAAAAAAAAAGTTCAAAGTCAATGCAGAATGTTGTTTTGTCAAAAGTTGTGCCCCAAGCTCTTGGTCGCAGAGTTCAACATTGTTCTGTCGTATGACTGTACTGATGAATCTCCTCGCAGCCCTCTCTTATTTTCTGTAAAATAGCCACTTCACAGCTTATCATAGCAGCAAAAAGTCACAAGAGCTCCTTATGGCAAAGTTCAATTTTTTTCTTTGTCACTTGAAAACCACGATAGGATGGCACATCCAGAAAGTGAAAGACTTTATTCTCTGCCCTGTAAAAATGTTGCACTAAAATAATGGGCATCTATTCCAAATACAGAGAAACTACAACAAATTAATAATTAGAAAAAGAGAGAAATAAAGTTATAGTTAGCTCACCTATATTTTGCCAGCTGATGTTTGTTACCGATTGGAGTATGTGAAGACTGGTACGGATTTGCAGTGATTTTCCAAACAAACACAAAGCAGAGAGTACCTACAATTCAAATATTCAAATAGTGTACAGTTTGGAAAGTTATAACCGAAAAAAGTGCATTTGCCTACATTTGAATAAGACACCTGCACGTTCATGTGTCTTGAATTGAATGAAGTCAATTCTGTTTTAGATTACTTTAAACTGGAAAGAAAGTTGGTCGGATTGTTTGGTTGGTTGGCAATGGATATCTTGCCTTCAAAACTATCTAAATGTAATAAGCAGTTAAAATAATATTTACAGTCAACAGCGTGTGGCTCAACTGGTTTCATTGACAACAAATAAAGTCTGCCCTCGTGTGGGCTGAACTTTTAAACGCAGCATTTGCCGGTGGAAAAATGGGAAGTACTTAACGAAATTGTCCAAAATGCAGAAGAAAGGTTTTTGATTCATGGTCTGTGATTTATTTTACCAATTTGTTCTGTTTTTCCTGTTTCCTTGTTTGGGGGGGGGGGGGGGCTTTTATCACTGCGCCTCACCTCTTCCACTACTATATTCGATTTTGCTCGGAAAGCTTCTCTGGATGGAGTTACTTGACTCTGCAATAAGCAACGTTATTTTTGTCTACGACTTTTGTTAATCAAAGTTTGTAATCCCTACCTGATTGTAAAAGCCGCACACAAACTCAACACGCAGGCGGTTGAGCATTCTGAACGCGGACCACAGTAGTTCAACAACAACAACAAAGTTTCTATAACGTTTCTTGGTTATCTGCGCGTTTATAACGCCATCCAGGACCCTCCCTCGCAGTCTCCCGTTGGCTGCCTGTGCTGCACCTGTTCGCCACGCCCACCAACCGCAAGCTTGGCTTCAGCTACTGTGTGCCAAGATGGCGACTTCCATCCCCTTGTATCTTCCACACCGCCGCGTTTAAAACTGAACAGGTTTTCCACTGTCCAGCCAAGATTGCGCAAACGGGAACCGAGTCATCGTCAATGGCTGACAGACGTGTTTTCCTCTTGGTTGCTTGGTGCGGGGAGCCGGTGTCAATGTCGACCTAAGGGTGGGCTGTCTTCACAGAGTATGGCCACCGAGAACAGGATCAATTTTTGGAGGAAAAATGCTAAGGTTCCAGGAAGGTAGGATTTTCCCCCACTCGCGCTTTCTTTTGTTCAATGACTTGTAAGTCTTGTGCAGTTAACGATCAGTGTAGCATCTAGCACACTGTTACAGTGTGTATAACACTCGCTTGAAATATAACGTCCACTGGTTGGCTTTCATGCTTTCAACTGTTTATGAAAGTACGGCGGTGACATGCAGCAGATGAGCTGTCCCGGCTGCCGAGTTCAATTCATTAACCCATGAGGTTTTTCTACGCTTTCTGTCGTCGTGTTGCTCGTGTTTGTCTAAATCGATTTAAAAAATAGCCCTGGCTTCCGTTTACAGGGTCCAGTCTCTTTCATCTCTCCGGGTTTTGTCACTAACCGCTTGCCTGGCGTATGCTCTTGCTGGCCGGCAGCCTGCTAGCGCCCGCTAGCACTGACTGGGTAGTTTGGGCTAACTAGTTGTAGCCATCTACAACTGTCATCAGCACTTGACCTGCAGAGCCAGTCAGCTAATTTGTTTGTCATAAATACAGATTGTTCTGTTTATAAAGATAAGACATATAACTGCCGGTCACGTGTATCCATCTGCCAAGGCAGACAGAGAGGGGGATCTGCACTAAATAAAAGGGTGTAGCTACCTTTGTCTCTTCACTCCAGCAGGCACACTAAAGCTAACACTAACACTAAAGTCGGTGTAAAGACTTGAAACCCAAACATCCAGGGTGTTTGACCAAGGACACTTAGCGGGTACTCCTGTTCTAGGATTTCTCTCGATAAAACAAGTCACAGACATAGCCATTGTCACATCATGAGTCTGTCCGGGTCTCAGCCATCGGGCTTACTTTAAGTTGATTTAAGTAAACGAAGATAACAGGTTTGTAGTCCTTTCAACGAAAGGCGACCAGGACCTTTTGCACCCACGTGCACTGAAGCGTTTAGTATGAGTGAGTCACAAAAATATGGATTAAGTTTGATATTGGCTTTGAAGGGTCTAGGGCAACCCTTTAAAAAGTTGTTTTCAGCAAAACTTGAAATTATTTAGTCGCTGCATCTTATTTACTGTATTCCAATGTTAACCTGGTGTTTTAAATTGGATCTTGGCAGATTTGGGCCTGAACAAGATGTGCGTAATTTGCCACCACTAGCTGCAAAACAGTTCATCATTGATTAAAAAAAAAAGGGTCAGGTGCCGGTCAACTTTCTTTGAATAATAACTGATGAGATGCTTTCCCTCGTAACTCTTGGCATGAACACAGACAGAAAGTATTTGTGAAGTTGTGTGAACCTGTCTGCAGTACACATGTGGTCTTGTCCAGTGTGCAGCCTGTTTATGGAGCGCAACATCCTCCTCTTGACCCATGTCTACGACGCTCGTAAGTGCTTACTGCAAGTGGGCTGCATGCTGTCATGTTGTCCCCATGAATGCATTTCATCGAGGCGCATATCTCAGTTCGATTTGGTCTGCAGACGATATTTTCCCACTTTTTGTTTCCAACATTTATGGAGAAGCTCTCCTGTTTATATCTTGTGTTGGTGTGTCATTCTGTTAACACCACCTAGAAATGTGAATATCGGTTCATTTCTTTAACTTTTTTAACCCAAAGACACAAAGCTAAAGTTAAACAATCTCAATATCGGTTAATTTCTTTTAACTGTCTTTTCCTTACATACAGGTATCCCAAAGACACAAAGCTGAAGTTAAACAATCTCAAGTCTAAAAAGATCTCAAGCTTCCATGAGTTTGCTCGGAGCACAAATGATGCTTGGGACATTGATGACGATGAGGAGGATGATGATTTTCTTGGTGGCCCCGCCCTGTGCTCCTCCCTGCCCTCGGGAGTGCACTCTACATTCACCCAGAAGCAGGTAGACACCCGATGTCATGCTAGGGCACTTATTTTTTTATCATACATATGCATAAATGGTGCACAAGTGCATATGTGCAGTCAAAACTAAATAATATGCACCAGACCCAAGGAAAATTTTATGCTGGCATATATGAAAATTTGCATCCCATTTTTACACGATGTACCAGTGCGTACTTCCTGTAAAACTGGGCTGCAATTAATTTTGCAGCCAATTAAGCATAGAATAGAAAGTAGCGTAGGGAAAAGTTGTGTGAATCTATTGATTGTATTTCCAAGATTTGGTATACAGGGTCAAGCAAAATGATTTAACATATTTGTAGGTTAGATAAAAGGCAAATAAAGTAAAGAAACAAAAATGTGCTTTTATTTTCGAAAAGTACATATAATGCCATTCTATTTCATTGTGTTTTAAAAATTAAATCAGTCAAATGAGATCCAATATTGTCCACACACTGCTGAAGGCGTTCACAAACGTCTATAACATATTCATTTTTGGTCTGAGAAAAGTCTCTTGCATCTCACAATATTGATCAGAGTTCACAGTCACTGTAACGTTATCTGCTTCGAAGAAGTACGGACGCCATATACAAAAGAAATGGCATTATACAGTATGTACTATTCGAAAATAAAAACACGGTTTTGTTTATTTTATTTGCATTCCGTTTAACCTACAAATGTGTCAGATCATTTTGCCTGAAACTGTACAAATGAAGGAATGGTCATCAGTGATTAAATCTGGGAATTATAGTTACGCCGATTGGATGCTGATCTGCTTCTTCTTGTCCTTTTAGAAGCAAGATGCGGCTGGTGCCCCACAAAGTGGGATGTCACACACAAAAGAGGAGGACACCGAGCACGAGCTTGTGAACAGCAAGGTGGTGAAGTCAAACAGCGAGATCCACCTCAGTACATCCTCAGGTAGGAGATTATTTTAGTTATGCATAACCAGTGAGCATTCCAGCCAGTACAGTAATTCACAACTGCAAGATTTTAAAATTACATCTGGATTATTGTTCTACAACTAAATGTAAAATCTTTGGCCCCGTCCGTACAAGTCAGTGATCTACCGGTACCTGCTTGGCTATTAGTGGGGAAACACCGAAAGTGGACTTTATATGTCACGTGTATTAATTTCCTCTTGAATTCTCATTCTACATTTACACCAGGAGTGGCCAAATCCGCCCTTTCCAGCCTGTTTTACATTTTTACCCTCCTCCAGAACACCTGATTCAAATTGCCTTATCAGCTGGTGAACTGATGATTTGAATCTGGTGTGTTGGAGGAGGAAAACATGTAAAACAGGCTCGATCGGGGCTTTCGAGGACTTGGGCATCCTTGATTTTACACTATGAAACTTTGTGTGCCATGGGATTTTGGCCTTTTTTTCCTTCTGTATTCAAGTTTATTAAGTCTATCACTTTGTCCAAGATGGCCCGTTGGAGGGCGCAGGGCTGCTTAGTCTCGGAGGCTCAAAGGTGCACTACAATTCTGCCCACAGTCTAACGCAGATGCCAGTATGTCCCCTCCCGGCCCGTCAGGGGATGTTCTCAATATTTGTCCTATTTAGTCACATAAAACATCTGCTATTTCTTATCTAAGTAATCTTCTTGGACATTTGCATGTCTGACCTTCCACAGTTCGCTCCACACTCCAGAAGCAGCAGTCTCTTCCGATTCGACCCATCATCCCTCTGGTGGCTCGCATTTCAGACCAGAATGCATCAGGAGCTCCTCCCATGACCGTGCGGGAAAAGAGCCGGCTGGACAAATTCAAGCAACTGCTGGCTAGTGCCAACACTGACCTTGGTAGGGCGCCAGCTCCGTCTATGTGGTAATGAGTCATCGTGGGTATAGGAGGGACTATGATGGTACTAATTGTGAAAATTCTGATTGGTTTCAGAGGAGCTGCGAAAGCACAGCTGGTCAGGCATACCGAGGGAAGTCCGTCCAATCACATGGAGGCTCCTCTCCGTAAGAGGCGTTACAAGTTGTTGTGTGGTAGTAGAAATGGTAATTCAGCTTCTTTTGAGGTACCTATCCCCCTTCTCCTCCCTGCTCTTTTCTGCCAAACAGGGTTACCTGCCAGCCAACAAGGAGCGCAGGGAGCTTGTGCTGAAGAGAAAGCGTGAGGAATACTTTGGCTTCATCGTGCAATATTACCACTCCAGAACAGATGAGCACTACAAAGACACATACCGACAGGTACTGTTGACCTGGGCTGCTAGAGAACGTCAGTGACCAGCAACATATGCACATAAAAAAGAAGCCTCGGCTGAATTTGAACAAATCGTAATTGTATTGTTCACATTGAGATGGAAAAAAAAAAAATTAAATCACATCCAAATTGACCGGCAGTATGAACATAGCTTTTGACAAATTTGGCAGAGGGCAGAAAATGATCTACCTGAGTATTATTATTATTAATTTGTTTGTTTATTTATGTTAGGTTTTAATGGTACTACACTATAGCTTCTTTCTGTGGTTTGGTTTTTGGCCTTGAGTTCCTCATTTGCGGTTTTCGGTTTTGGCCAAGAATTTTAATTTCAGTGCATCTGTAATATTTACTATATGAATGAAGTGTGCGCATATTTGATTCCTCGTTAGATTCACATTGACATTCCAAGGACCAACCCTCTGATTCCATTATTCCAGCAGCCTGTAGTGCAAGAGGTAATTAACTAAACACTTTTTGGATCATCCTGTCAATGTACTGTATACAAAAAGAGTTTTGAGCAAACGTGTGATAGACCACATCCACCCTTTTTCACCACTTGTTAAAATGTAATACGGTACATGATACATTCATGGCACCTTCTCACAAATAGATCCAAAAACGTTTGATGGATCCATTTCTACTCACATGTTCTCGAATGTATCATGAATGAACAAAATCTAACTTCTAACACAACTTTATTTCAGATACTATTGTCATCTGTTTCTCCTTCAGGTATTTGAACGCATCCTCTTCATCTGGGCTATTCGACACCCGGCCAGTGGCTACGTCCAGGGGATCAATGATCTTGTCACACCCTTTTTTGTGGTCTTCCTGTCTGAGTTTGTCAGTAAGTTACCTGTGGGGAAAATCTGAACAACCCTCTACCTAGAATTTGTACTTGATTTTGTTTATCTGTGCAGAACTTTGAAATTGCTCTCCAACTAAAATGCATTTGATTATTCTTAAAATGGTACTGTACCACATTTGAATACATTTCCCATGATGACTTTATTCAGTCAATTAATGTCATAATTTCGAGGCTGAGGGAAGTCAGTATGGAGTCATTCGGTGTCATTTGTTCTTCTAGTGGAGGACATGGAAAACTTTGAAGTGGCTGCCCTGTCTCTTGACATTCAGAGAAACATTGAGGCTGACAGCTTCTGGTGTATGAGCAAACTACTGGACGGGATACAGGTCTGCCCACAAATTTGTATTTTCTCTTTTTCTTTGAATTTGCTTTGGTTATGGAATTTGCTGTTGTTTTAGGACAATTACACCTTTGCTCAGCCAGGAATCCAGAACAAAGTCAAAGCTCTAGAGGAGCTGGTCAGTCGGATCGACGGTAAATTGATTTTTAATCAGCCACTCTTTCACTGTATTAAAATAGGCCCGCAATAAATGCATTCATCAGTCGAGCATGTACCTTGCAAAATATTTTCTTTGAACTTCAGTACTACACTAACTGGCTAATTCATATTAAAGGGTAAGAAAGTATCATTGTAATGGAACTCGTTGTGTGTTTCTGCCGTCAGAGGACATTCACAATCATTTCAAAAAGTATGAGGTGGAATATCTACAGTTTGCCTTCCGGTGGATGAACAATCTGTTGATGAGGGAGCTACCACTGCGCTGCACAATCCGCCTGTGGGATACTTACCAGGTGACATACACGTCATCAATCATAATTGAATGTAGTCTGTCTATCATTGGCGTCTCATCAATAGAGGACCCTTTAAAGGCACAAAGAACAAAAAAATAATAATGAAAATGAAATATTATACTAAAAGTATTTGAAAGTACCGGTATATGTACCGGCACATTTTATAGAGGAGCAGGATAAATGCAATACAGTTATAGATTTTGAAATTGATTAGTTTGTCTCTAGCGTCATGACATACTTCCAGTTTCAGCGTACAGAACATGGCCGATGGGCTCTCATTACAAGTGTGACGTGTGCAATACAAGTACAGGTATTGAGCACTGTTGGGTGATAATTCCACAGCCGATAATATTTCATTGGGGTTATGGTTAAAGCCCATGTTATTTCCTGTCCGGCTTTGGCCTATTATAGTGGCTCCGTCCATTGACGGAAACTAGCCCCATTTCTCAAGACTATTATTAATAAGAAAAAGATATTCAAATGAGTGTTACTTTAGATATTTTAGTACTATATGTATTTTGTTATTTTATTTATTTATTGTTTCCCCCCCAGCCGCTCCAATGACAAAATTCCACCACCCACCATAGCTATCAAGTACAGCAAGGAAAACTACATTAAAAAAATCTCCTTATGGGGAAAAAGATTCAATTGTTATTCATCTTGAAATGTGGAGTTCAAATGAAAGGTTTTCATTTGTTGTTTGTTTTTTTTTGCACAGGCTGAAGCAGAAGGGTTCTCCCACTTTCACCTGTATGTCTGTGCTGCTTTCCTCATTGAGTGGCGTAAAGAAATACTCTCCATGGTTGATTTTCAGGTATGAATATCCATCCATTTCCGAACCGCTTAATCCTCACCAGGGTCGCGGGGGTTGCAGGAGCCTATCCCAGCCGTCTTCGGGCAGTAGGCGGGGGACACCCTGAATCAGTTGCCAGCCAATCACATGGCACACAGACGAACAACCATCCACGCTCACATTCACACCTAGGGACAATTTAGAGCGTCCAATCAGCCTGCCATGCATGTTTTTGGAATGTGGGAGGAAACCGGAGCACCCGGAAAAAACCCACACAGGCCCGGGGAGAACATGCAAACTCCACACAGGGAGGCCACAGGGAGCTGGAATCGAACCCGGTACCTCTGCACTGTGAAGCCGACGTGCTAACCACTGGACTACCGGGCCGCCCCGGTATGAATATCTTTATGGCCAATTTTTTGTGAGATTCTTTTTGTCCTTTAAAATATTTCAGACACCCAAAGACCAGTTATTTTAGCTTTTTCTGATTTATGAACAGACACCAAAAGTGCAGTACCTGACTCTTCATCTGGACAATTTGAGCATTTGTCTAATGATCTGGTCATGCCGCTCTCTGTCTTCTTCCTGTATGACCAGCTGTTTATATGAGACTGTTTGAGGAGCGGGGTCAGCCTAGGAGTTGGAACAGAAACAGAAACATACAGAAACAGAGCCGGATTTTATTTGAAAAAAAGTAAGCATAATAACCTCATAAACACTGAATCGTCTCAAGAAATGTGTGTCCACGTGGAAACACTGACACAATGTAATAGTATATGCCAGGCCTATGTGGCGCTGTAAGCCAGAAGAAATCACCAAAAACCAAGAATGAGAAACCGTCCCATGTAAACAAACTCACCACATTGGCTGTGAACAGGAAGCCAGGAGGCCTTTGTGATTTATTAGGATGTGAATCTCAGCACTGAGGACGATTCAATACACATCTCGATGCACTACCAGTGATGCGATATTAAACGATACATGGAATTCTCTGGCGACATGATGCGATACGTTTCACATTTCACGTTTCACATTGCGATACACATTTAGTTCAAATCAATGCGATACGATACAGTGCAATTTGTTGTGATATTGTGCAATTAAACATGATGCAAATACGCAAAGAAAAAAAGTTTTAAAAAAGATGGAATTCAGTATGGTATTGCAAAAAGTAGACCACTTTATTCCTTATAAACAGTAGAACGTGTAAAACAACTTATTTAAGCCCTTTCACAATTGGGTTTTGTGCAAAGAAAATGTAAACAATTTGGCACCTGAGACTCACAGCTATTGCTGTAGTGTAAACACAAACAGACTACTCACTGAGTATCTTATATGAAATATCCATCTCCATAGGACAGGAAAAAAATACAATTGAAACAATGTGGCAGTCACAGCCTCAAAGCTGCTGTGTGTATTGTAGCGTACACAAACCACTCTCACTGAGTGTCAAAATGAAATGTCCAAAAGAGTCATCCATATATAGTTTTTCCTTGCGCGGTCACAGTGAGCTGCAAGGTGACCCCCAAAATAAGAGGCGAATTTTTTCTGATCCTGACCTGGTTTGCCAAGAGTTTCTCCGGTGTCCAACGAGGAACTGGACGGGGAGGCGGGGGAGGGGGCAGGAAACTTGTCGGTGATGTGGTGCCATCGTTTTAAGTGCTCTGCATATTTGTGGTGCTGCCGTTGTATGGCTTCGTAGTGCGACATTCTTTGCAAATTACGGAGCTTTTATCAATCTTTCCGTCTTTCTTTTCGAAGCCGTAGTATTTCCAAACATAAGATCTGAATGTTGCGGAAGCATTAAATACAGTAGTTTCCTCGCTGCTGCTTGCGCGAACTTCCATAGTGTTTCGCTAGTTGTGTACTGGACTGTATGTGACGCACGGCTACCGTCCGTATTCAACACAAAACGCAAAACAATGATGGTGCATTCCATGCGCCTAGGAAAGGGCACATAGGTGACGTTTAACATGAATAAAACGGCGCTTGAAACGAATTTTGAGGGATCGCGATTTCACCCGTCAATCGCGTCGTACCCAATGAATGAGTTGGTGCACTCGCATCGCGCACGTGCGCATCGATGTATCGATTAATATCGATTATTTTCCACACCCTTATGATTTATATGCTGATTTTATTCGGAAAGCCCCATCATACTCAGGTTTTTTTCTGCCGGAACAATTACCTGTTGGCTGTGTTTGTGCAAGGCCACGCGAGAACTGGAACAACAATGTCATGGTTTGAGGAAGGATGCATATGTGTTGTACACACAGAAACGTGAAGACAGCGTTTTGAGATTAACCATTTTGGGACGCAGTTTAAAAAAGATTATTTTTAGGGTTTTTTAAATCTAGCTCCAGAAGGATGAAATACTGAATTTTATTTATTTTTTAACGTTTGCAGATACATTGAAACTGATTCACAAGACTACAACCTTTTTCCCTGTGAGACGATTTATAAAAATAAATACATAAATAGAACACGTTGGGTTTTCATTGGCCAAGTCAGCATTGTATAGGACTCGCAACCCTGTTAAAATTCCAGTTTTTGCGGTGTAAAAAAAAGTCAATGAATGAGACTAGTACCGATTATGTCACTAGTTTTTGCTTCCCTATTAAAGCACTTGAATTCTTTTATTGGATTTTGAATATGCTGTGCACAGCCCTGCCCTTGGGCCACCTCACGGGTTCATAATTCTGAGCAATTATAAAACATTGTCAGTTAATAAATATATTCGTTCTAGGTCATTTATGTTTTTTTGCTCTTCAGGGCCTACTTATACTATTGCAGAACCTTCCCACAATCCACTGGGGTAACGAAGAGGTTGGCCTTCTTCTGGCTGAAGCGTACAGACTGAAGTACATGTTTGCAGATGCGCCTAGCCACTACAAGAGATAGGCTTCCTCTGTACAGAGCACACAGTACTTGTCTGTGAGCCTTCTGATCAGCCCACAAAAACAGTCCTGACAAACTGACTCCTCATGGTGAAGGTCACACTTGGACTCGATGGTGAATACGAAATGATGTTGCCATTCTTCTTTGCAATTTAACACTGGACTGTTACAGTATATAAGCACACACACCTGTCATCTTACTCCATTCATGGAGCTCTTGATTGTTTCTCTTGTTTATGTTTTCAGAACATTTTAATTTTAAAGGATGGTGAATGTATTTTGTGTCATCATTTTAAGATGGTGTACAAATTATATTTTTACTGATTTTTTTTAAGTTATCGTTTTAATAAGTACTAAATATTAGCTGTGAGCTAGAAAACTAGGACCGTGAAGTCTAATACATCAGAGTACCAGTAGTTAAACACTGTAAAGAGTTTTAAAATAGCATAATACCCCTGTCACTCCAAACTTTTCTTTTGAGATAAGTTTTATAAGCGGAATAGAAAATCGATGAATGGACGGTTACAATTATCTGCAATGCACAATCGGCTAATTAAAGAAAGAGGAATCTCAAGATTGGTAAATTTTGGAATTATGTACTTTGTGTAATTGCATTTACACGTATACAAGCTAAGAGAAGCGGACTATTTTATTTTTTTTAATACCTGTAGGTGGTTAACTTGTGATTGTTAGGACCTCCTACTGCCTGAAGGAAAATGGAGACCAAAGGGCTAATGTAGCTTTAGCACTTATGTTTTAGTTGGTCTTTATGATTGATTACAACGTTGGTTTCAAATTGTCAATTTTGATATTTCAGTTGTGGTCATTAAACTACAACATATGGTTCCCAAACTCAAATAGGCCTACAGTATTATACTGGAATGTCAGATCCTAGAATTTTTGAGTTTCAAGCCACAGAGATATCATTGCTCATGTTTACATTGTTTTGGTCCCTTAGTAAATATTTGCCAAACATCTCTGTGGGAACAGCAGTACATCCATGCATATACTGACAGTTTCCAACTGTATTAGATCACATGACTTCCTATACAACCCTTGGCACAAATTAAGGAATCACCCGTCCTGGTGGACAAGCAAATCAGTCATTAATTTAGTACAAAAAAAGCTATTCATGGATGTTCCGCAAAACAAATGTTCTGTAACCGCCCACCCCCCACGCACACACTTGCCATTTAAAAACAAAAAATCCTGACTGAGTACAACTTTCTTTAAACCTGAAGTGTGGCATTTTGAGTACAAATTGTTTTGCGAAACATTCGTGATAGGTCTTCAAAATTAAACATACAAATAATCGTCATCCAGGAGCAGTGGTTTCATAATTTTTGCCAGGATTTCTGCATTAGCCCTGTTGGCTTTTGAGATCAGGGCACATGTTTAAGTAATTTAGTTGATCGTACTAAAGAGTACTGTGAGTATTTCAATTTAATTTTGTCAAAGTACAGTCCTATTGTACTTGAATTAAGTCTGTGTAAGCAGTGTAACGCTGCTCCGAATATGTGACGCCGTAATGTACTGTACTCCTGTTGTTTATGGTGTTTCAAAAATGCCTTGTCATCAGTCCTGCTGCTGCTTTCTTTTCATTTGGGCCAGGTGTTTCTTGTATCTGCTTTTCAAAATAATCCAGGAGATTTGGGAATGAATGTAAATTGTTTGGTCGTTTTTCACATTTTCATTGCAGAAGATAATTCTTACAGCAAATTTTAATTTGATTTAACAGCTTCAAGCCTTTGGGACATTAATCTCTTAAATTTGGATTTTGTTTCAACTAAAAAGTTGAGCAAGTAAATAGTGGTGATGGATTTATTTTCTTTTTGTTTTGCTTCATTTTTGTCAATGCAAAAAAATTAATCCCTACCAATGAATCTTATTCATTCAGGTACGCCCTCCCCAACCCCCGTCATGCCTCCCTTCAAGGGAGTTAATAGTTATCATTCCATGATTTATTTTTCTTATTTTTGTCTTTATGAGGTGTTATTGTCTTGTCTACTTGCTGACCAAATCAACATGTGTTCATGAATGTCTGTTTCTGTTTCAATCAATGCCAAATCTTTAGTTGCAGGTGAATTCGCTGACTTTTACTTAAACCTTAAAAGACCAATTTAATTATTGCAGTATTTGCTGTAGTGTCCCTTGTTTATATTAAACGATTGATTTTAATTTCGGCAGTTTGCATTTATGTATTGATGGTATGGGTGATTACACAACTGGTAAATCAATAAAGGGTCACATTAATTATTCATTCATTCATTCATCTTCCGTACCGCTTGATCCTCATTAGGGTCGCGGGGGGTGGGGGGGGGGGGTGCTGGAGCCCATCCCAGCCGTCTCCGGGCAGTAGCCGGGGGACGCCCTTAATCGGTTGCCAGCCAATCGCAGGGCACACATAGACGAGCAACCATCCACGCTCACACTCACACCTAGGGACAATTTAGAGCAGGCATGTCCAAAGTCCGGCCCGGGGGCCAAATCCGGCCCGTGGTCGAATTTCATCCGGCCCTCGGCCCCTGTCATAAAATCAGTGCCGTCTGGCCCGCAGGTTGGGCGCAATGGAACACGTGTTGCATTGACTGAGGTCTCGTAGACTGGTGAGTGATGTTTCATATAGTACTGCTTCCCTCTAGTGGCTAAATGAGTAATAGCATTCACTAAATGAGTAATAGCATTTAGACACTAGAGGGCATCACTCACGAGTTAACAAGACATCACTCCGTGTTTATATTGACTGATTTGTCATATTTCAAATGATCCTTGCAGTTGTGGATATGTGTATTGCTTGTTCATTTCCCCGTTATTCGAGTCAAAGGTTTTGTGACTATTGAAAAGTCATGGTGATACATTTTATGTTTTAAATCAATCAATTTGCACTCAGGAGACTTCTGTTTAAGAAAAAGTCAAGTGAATAAGCAGTTGCATGTGATATACCTGTTTCAAATGAACCAAAAGAAATTCTTAAGATTGCCGAAATTAAAATAAAAATGGAAATGTGAAACAGACTGGCTTACTAAAATTTGTTGAACAATATTGTTCAATGTAAAGAATGTCAGCCAAGGTCGGCTCCCCAATATTTTACCACATAAAATCTGGCCCCCTTGGCAAGAAGTTTGGACACCCCTGATTTAGAGTGTTCACTCAGCCTGCCATGCATATTTTTGGAATGTGGGAGGAAACCGGAGCACCCGGAGAAAACCCACGCAGGCCCGGGGAGAACATGCAAACTCCACACAGGAAGGCCGGAGCTGGATTCGAACCCGGTACCTCTGCACTGTGAAGCCGACGTGCTAACCACTGGACCTACCACGCCGCCGACATTAATTATATAAACAAAATAGCGTCCTGGCCCAGACGCCGGTCGGTTCGGAAGCAGTGACGTCACAGAAACCGTCCAGAGGAGTAACGCCCCCTCAAACTTTCATTTCATGTTTGCCGGAGCGTTAGCGTCGTTTTCGGTCGCCGAAGACGTGTTTATTTCATATATCAAACAGGGTCAACGTGTTTTCTTGCGGACTGTTCAGCTGTGCAACCACGCGTGTTTTGGCTAGTAAGGTAAGTTTCATTTCATAGTAAATGCCGTTTATTCTCAACATATCTGCCTAGATAGCGTTAGCCACACGCTAGTGGTAGCAAAGTGACCAGACGAGCGGTCTTGAAAACCGGGTTTGGCTCGACTTGTGAACTCGTATTTCTTGCATTGCAGATTTTAAGACTTGAAATAAATAATGTCATGTGGAAGAGGAAGAAGCTAGAAAGTTTGGTGAGCACCGTATACTAAGATCAGGTGCAACTTAGTTGATGTCATTAATACTGTGGCTACTTACATGATGTTTGTTTAATTCAGAGTTTCTAAGAGAACGTCTTTGTCAAGATTATATGTCTGACTTTGTATTCACACCAGGTGTGCGGATGGAGTCGCACAAGGGCTCCGAAGTTGTTCAGCAGCAAAAAGACAGAGGCCAGACTTGTTCCCCCAGACTGACACAGTTCTGTTCAACAACCGTCTGCATAGAGGCAAGACAACAACGCCAGAAGACAAACCTCAGATCGGATCTGATCATGTTGGCGATTCACTAATCCTGTTCAAAAAACAGATTATGAGTGGTCCTTCGGGCAGCATGGTTTTCAGGCATACATCTAAGATGTGCATGCACAGGAAAGAGAAGCACAACATAAAATTGCGTACAAAGAGAACATCAGTGAGTGAAACTCCGCCTACAGCAGGCAAGCGCAGACGGAAAAGTGCCTATCCATGCAAAATATGCGGTAGGCTCTTCCTCCATCATCTGTCTCTGAATGCACATTACACTGCGACTGCATGTCTTAGTGCAATCAAAAAAGGTCAGGGCACAGGAACCGACACGAAAACTACCAAGTTACGAGAGCACAGGCCATACAATAAAGTTAAAGGCAGTCTTGCTCAGGGCAAGACTGTGCGGGCCGGTCCAGGGAGGCCTAAACAGGAGGAAGAGGAGGACGATGTGGACATAGAAGGAGAGTTCCCATGTCCCACCTGCACGGAGGTTTTTTCTCTGCAGTCACAGCTGAGGCAGCACGTGGAGCTCCATGACACATCTATGGTGAGAAGAGAGTGCAGTGTGTGCACAGAGAAGATGGACACCTTCGAGCGGCCGGCGTCAAGGAGGCAACGCTTCTATCACTGTGTACCCTGTCAGGAGGGCTTCTCATCACTGGACTCCTTCCTTGAGCACTGTCAGGAGCACCTGCAAGCCAGGGATGAAGAGGATGGCTGAGGCATGGAGGGCTCCAAATATTAGGCCAGCAGGAACTGAGGAACTGGACGTAGAATGACGAGTGGGAAGTCCACTTGCATATATTTTTGTTCAGCAAGGTAACCCTTGCCTGTAAGGGTTAGCCCACATATACAATAAGGCACCAGAGATTTGGTATTCTGCTACATTTTATGTTTTCATAAGTGATTCTGATAGGGGCACTAAAGGCACTTCCATTGTGATATTGACCCATTGCATTGATGATCAGCTATTTTGAAGAATGTGTCAGTTACTTCTCATGTTGAATGTACATTATTGGTCGCTCACTGGTCTGTGTATCCCCACAAATCTCGGATAGGTTTGGGGCCGTTTTAGTTGAAGATGTACAAACCCCAGGAAAAATGGCACCTTAATTGTTTGGTTAGATGATGGAGCCTTCCATATTCAATATTTCTATCTATATTTTACAAATCACTCAGTGGTGTACATTTGTATCTGGCTCTGCAGACTGTCAGTCCCACCACATGTGTGATTTGGTGTTTTGAATGTGACTGTGTTTTTTTCCCCCTCTCAGCTACTGTTTTCATTTTATTGCATGTTTTCTAATAAACCTTGATTTTACCTCAGACTCCGTGTGCTATGTATGTAGAATTAAGAATGGAATAGCCGCTGAATGTTAACAAATATATACACACACACCCACACATCCATTTTCGAATCCGTTTATCCCAGCTGTCTTCAGGCAGTAGGCAGGGTACACCGTGAACTCCTCGTCAGCCTGTCACGGGGCACACATAGACAAACAACTGCTAACAGTCACACCAAGGGACAATTTAGAGTGTTCCGTTAACCTGCCATGCATGGTTTTGAAATGTGGGAGGCAACCGGAGTGCCCGGAGAAAATCCACGCAGGCACGGGGAGAATATGCAAACTCCATACAGGAAGGAAGGCCGGAGCTGGAATCAAACCCTGCACCTCTGCACTGTCGGGCAGACTTGCTCATCAGTTGTCTACTGTACTTGATATAAATCAATCGACATTTACATAGTAACCCCGCCCCCCATCTATGAATGAGCAAATGGCCCGTCAGTTCATAACTATTGTGGCCATGGGCACAAATAGTACTGGACAGGAAATTGATTCCCCCCAGGCCGTTGCAGATTTCTCCACTTTCGCTATGTAAAGTGATGTAAATGTCTGGCAAAATAAGATAAGATAAGATAAGATATCCTTTATTCGTCCCACACTGGGGAAATTTACAGCCTCCAGCAGCAAGAATGTATGTAGAAAGCAGAAAGAGAAAAAAACATCAAACATCTTTCAATTAAATACAATATGAACACAATGGATAAATCTCAGTACTATTTACAATTTTCTTTCACATAATTTAATTATTATTATGATTGTTATTTTTTATTCATCAGCCTGACAGCAGTCGGTAGGAACGAGCGTCGGTATCTCTCCTTGCAGCGCGGGTGTAACAGTCTCTGGCTGAAGGAGCTACCAAGTGCTGTCAGGGCGGGCTGGAGGGGGTGGGAGGGACTGGCCATCATAGCTTTTAGCTTAGTTAGCATCCTTCTGTTGCCCACCTCCTCCAGAGTGTCAAGGGAGCAACCCAGGACAGAACTGGCCTTCCTGACCAGTCGCTCCAGTCTCTTTCTGTCCCGGGCCGAGATGCTGCCTAACCAGCAGACAAATAAAACTTAGATTAAATATTTCTATAAACTTCCCCGCCCCTCGAGTTCCAAAATCTCTTCTATCCCGTAAGTGTGGCCCTTGAGGACAAACGCTTACCACCGCTGGATTGTGGCGTAATGTGTAATGGTTATTGCAGTCCAAAAGGGGGCAGTACTTCAAATTTGATTTGTATTACTTAGACGAGGAAATAACAGATTGTCTTCCGGTTGTAAGTGCACATTTTGCCGGTCTAAAACGAAAAGGCCACGATTCTTTGTCGACTGTTGAGACACGAAAGACAAAATGAGCAAAGCACACCCTCCTGAGCTGAAAAAGTAAGTACTATGTTCAAAGCAGGTTTTGTGTTTCATTCGTCTTTTGAATAGAAGTTTGTATTCGTCTAAAATGACCGCGACGCAAGAGCGCCATTTCAAATATAGCTACCGAGATAAAGCCAATGTGTGTTAGCTTGTATTAGCTTACACTGTATATCTTCGCTGGGCATGTGTAATACACCCGAATAACCCTTGCGTCTTGTACCTGAACTAAAATTTTCTTTCTTTCATTAGGTTCATGGACAAGAAACTTTCACGTGAGTCCGCCTCGTTGATTTTATTACACTCGACTTTGCTGTCAAACAATTTTGTCTCCGGAGTTCTTTTTCAGAGTGGCGTTCGTTCGTTGGGGCCTCATTCACTCCCAAAGACATGTCTTTTCACACTCCACACTTTTCAACCCCAGATACTTATTTTCTTTTTCAAATTTTCCAAGATTTAGGGTTAAAAAAATTGGGTCTAGAATTGGCTGGTACTGAATGAGTTAAACACTTCTTGGTTTGCGGTGAAAAAAAACCACATAAAATTTAACATGAATACATAGTATGGCAGGGTGAAGAAGCCTCAAATTAAAATCTTATTTTTTCTGTCAGCAAAAAAATAACGGGCAGTGTGACTTACAGTACCTTTGGAATTTCATACATTTCTGCATAAAGTGGTCATAACATGGTCCTCAGCTAAATCAAAAGAATAAAAAGTCTGCATAAATTGATGACACAGTTTTATTTTTTTCCATCGTAAAAAAAAAATAACATGTAAACATTTCCAGGACAGGTAACAAGTAAGTGGAAAATTCTGTGTTTTGGATTATTGTTTTGTTGCAACACCCTTCCACTTTTGAGCTTCAACTGTTAGCCTGATGGCCACAGGTTTTTCTGAGAAACTTTTTTCCATTGATGGTAGCACACTGTCCAGACCCTGAGGTAGCTAAGCTCACCCATGATGCAACCTCTGCCGTGTCTCACAGTTGGGATAAGGTTTTGTTTTTGGTGTGCTGTGCCATTTTTCTTCCACATGAGAGGAACCTGAAGCATGTAATTGATTTGTGTGTGTGTGTGGTTGGTTCCAATACTTTTACAGGTAACTTTTGCAATCTTCTCCAATATTGTACATATTTATGTATAAAGTCTTGACCTCAACCTGATTAGCATGGTATCTTGAGAGCTCTTCATGCCAGACATCCCACACGTCTTGAAGTCCAAAATTCATCCTGATCATTATGCATGATTATCTGCAAATGCAGGAAACATTTGCTTGAGATTTTGCTGCCAAAGGAGTCAAATATTAAAATTGGTTTGATTATTTGAAACCTTTGTGTGTGTGATCGGTATGCAAAAAACTGAAATCTGGAGGGGGCACATACTTTTTCACAGCACTGTAGACGATCAGACTACACTGTATAACCGAGTTTATTCAAAAGGATTAACAGTTCCCACCCCCCTTTACACTGTAAGCATATTTAGTGATGAGGATGATGATGACAATGTAAAAAATATTTGATCAATGCATTTGATTGTCTCTGTGTGTCGTGTTTTAGTTAAGTTAAATGGAGGCAGACATGTGCAAGGCATCCTTCGGGGGTTTGACCCCTTTATGAACCTGGTGGTGGATGACTGTCTGGAAATGGGACCGGGAGGACAACAGCATACCATTGGCATGGTGGTCAGTACCCATCCAGCTTTCGTTTTCCTTTGTCATTGTCATATGCCTGCTCAAAGACGAAGCGCTAACCAATATTCCTTCGTAGTATTCAGATGGCTGTTACATTCATTTTATTATAAAGACAAATTTGGTTGATTGTGAATTCGCAAGAGGATCGTTTTTTTGGTAAATATAACCGGAAATCTGTTAAAGCGAGGTTCCACTGTGCATTGGAAACAAATCAAAACTTGCTTATCAACCGACTTTCATGAGGTTTACTTTTTTTGTCAATGGCTTAAGATCCTATGACCACACTCAGAACATAGATGGGGCGTGATTGGTCGTTACCCGAGTCCTGAGCGACTGTGATGTAATTTTCAGTCAAAGGCAAGTGGCAAAACGGATGCCCCTGAAATGGATTTAAAAAAAAAATGGATTTTGCTGTTGGATTCATATTCCGTCAATGCAATATTAATCAGCATAGAGTGTTTAGTGGTGCTGCACAGAACATATTGAAAAAATGTTTTACTTGATTTCACCTTTAAAACTGAACATTTGTAAAAAGCCCCGGAAATTATTATTTCTGAAATGTTATTCCTAGTTCCCATGTTGTCATTGTATGTACTTTCTGGTCCCATTTGAATGTACTCTAAACATTTCCAGGTAAAAATGTTAAAGGCCAGAGTACCACCTTCATTTTAATTTGTACTATCACATATACACACGTCAGGAATACTGGTACAAGCTGTAGTGTTTCTTGAGGGTTGGGTTTACTACTATCTTAAAACTGAAGCTGATGATGGTTATTTAAACAGGTTAATGGTTATTTTTGTCCCAAACAACGTTTCATTTTTCATGTCTTAGGTCATTCGAGGTAACAGCATCATCATGTTGGAAGCCCTGGAGAGAGTATGAGATTGGCTGCAGGGCGCCCCTTTTTTTCTTTTTTACACGTTTAACTGAAGTCTTTGAATTGTGTAAAATGTCCATCGTTTTATGGTTTTGTGAATAAATAATTTTCTTTGTTGTCTGTGTGCTTATGTTGAATTTACTCTCTAAAATATGGAAATTTTGTGTTATTGCCCGCTTGTGAACTGTAGTGCACAATGCACTATGGCGCAGGTAGTGCAATGTAAAAATGTAACTTTTTAAAACTGCAATTTTGACCAGATTTGGGGAATTAACATCTTTTAGCAGGGAAGATCACTACCAGAGAATATGACAGACTGATTAAAATACATGACATAAATGCTTCACTTATTAAGTGTTTATATACGAACGTGTTCTGCGTCATCCCAACGATAGGCTGGATAGAGTAATTCAGCTGCCAGCATTGTTCTAAATGAAATAACCATTACCTAACAGCTGCATCGTTTGAAATGCAGCGAAGATGGTGTCTTCGATCCATTGCTACACTGGTGAAGTTACGCAAATGTTGCAGAGAACGTGAAAATTACAGTAATGAACGAAATACAATTGTAGAGTATAGGTAGATAAACAATAATCAAGTGGATGATGTAAATAGTTGTACCGGGCAGACCTGAGTAACTCCAATAATGCGTTTGCAAAAAAAAAACGGTGAGTAGAAACCTTGAGGCTTCGTTTAATTCCTTTCGGTTGTTAGGTGGCCACCTTTTGCTCTAGGAAAATGTTCCCACACGGACTGTAATTGTCGACGCTTACATTAATCCGGCGTGTTGCATTCAGGTGGCTAAATGGCGGAGTCTCAGCAGGAAACAGCCCATAAAAGACAGAGAATGTCGAAAGTGTGGGATCATTTCAAACTGAAAAAGGAAGACCGAAAAGTGCAATGCGTGTACTGCAACGCAGAACTGGCGTTTCACAACAGCACATCTGTGATGATACAACATCTGATCCGAAAGCATCCTGTTAAAGTCAGCTCAACAAGCCTCGCCGATACAAGGTATCATAACGTCAACATGATATTAGCTCGTTCCGTTAGCCTGCTTGTTGGAATGTATCCTGTTCGCTGTAGTTTGTTTGTGGAATTCGTATTGGTACAGTTAAATTGCAAAACAGTTAATTAGCGAACACCAAAATAATTCCTTCCCACACTCATCTTTCATTTTTTCACGCGCATGCGTGCACACAGCACACACAAACACCCCCCCCCCCCCCGTAAATTTGGTTACCACCAGAACATGGTAATTCTCTAATAAACTTTATTTATTGATACACCGCGAGCCGTTTTCAAAGCCGAGTTCCCCACGTTGCCGGTAGTTTTAGAGTGTTTTGACTGATATTTCAAGACTCACACAATAGGGTTATATTGACAGTCAAAGCACGCAGCACATGAAAAGATGAGTCTCTTCTTTCACCAGGAAAACAATTTAATTTTTCCGATTCTTTAGAAATCAACAATAAAACACGGGCTGCTTTCCTAAAAAAAGACGGGCTTCGGACCACAAGTGTGGAAAACAACCTTTTTGTTTGGTAGCTTCGCGTTTTCCCACATTAACACCCATTCGCGGTTGTATGTTTCCATGTGTTTGGCTGAGGCACCAATTGTGACAAATGACAAGTGCTATGCATATTCATATACTTTTTTTCCCCAGCACATCACAGCGGCCAATGGATTGCTTTCTTCGCTCAGCTCAGTCATGCACCGCTGAAGAATCTGCCTTGCTAACCGAGAGCATTTTGAAAATGCTGGTCACTGACATGCGCCCACTGTCCATGGTGGAAGACGAGGGATTTAAAAAGATGATTTTAGCTTTCAACCCGAAGTACAGCATGCCAGCAAGACCTCATTTCAAAAGTCTGATGGAGAAAAAGCACCAACAAGTAACAGAGAAACTGAAAACGGTCCTTCAGGACACTGAAAGTGTTGCATTGACAACAGACATCTGGACGAGTATGGGCACAGAGAGCTATCTCAGGGTCGCATGTCACTTCCTGGGAGAAGATTGGGAGATGAAGTCCTTCTCTCTCACAACAGTGCCTCTCAAAGAGAGTCACACAGCTGCCAATATTGCGGACTGTCTGGAGGAGACCACTGACAAATTTCATATTCCCTTCCCAAAGGTGAAGGCAGTTGTCCATGACAATGGGGCTACTGTAGTGGCAGCAGCAAACATTTTAAAGGAGAGACATGGCTGGGTTTCTGTGAGGTGCTCTGGGCACATTCTGAACTACATTGTACAGAGCACGCTGAAAAACAGTAAAACCATAACTAATTGCGTGGCTTCTGCGAGAAGCTTGGTCGAACACTTCAAGAAGAGTGAACTGGCATGTGCCAAGCTTCAAGAAATGCAGAAACAAATGGGAATGCCGCCTCTAATGTTGATTCGGGACGTAAGTACGAGGTGGAACGGCACCTACCACATGCTATCCAGGCTCCTTGGACAAAGATGGCCCATGACTGCAGCTCTGTCTGATCCTACGGTCAATGCAAGTGGCAAACACCATCACCTGGATCTAAAGCCAGAACAGTGGAACCTCAGTGAGGAGCTGACTCGGGTCCTTGGGCCGTTTGTAAGCGTGACTGAGTTTCTGCATGGCGAACAGTATGTTACTCTCTCTTCTCTTCCACAGCTGGTTCACAACCTCAAGAAAGCAGCACTGAGCTCAGCATTTGAAAGCGCATCAGTGAAGGAATTCCAGGCTCAAGTGGCAGAGCAGATTACGGAGCGATGGCAAGAACTGTTTTTCTTTCAGCCCGAAGCTCCGAACACTGTCCTCCTGGCTGCTGCCTTGGACCCAAGGTTTCGAAAACTGAAGTTCTTGCCCGCCGAAGATGTGTTCAAGGTTCAAAGTACAATTCAATCCATGGCGCTAGCTTTCAAAAAGGAAGAAAGACAGTCACATATAAGTGAAGATGAAGCCACTGCCACATCAGAAAGCCGTTTTGCTGCAAAGGATGGGTCATTTGCCAACACTATTCTGGGCTCATCATCAGATTCGGATGCCAGTGATGAGGAGCATGAGGCTCAGCAGCTAAGTCAAGCGGTGCAGAAGGAAGTCTTGCAGTATTTTGGAGAGCTTCCTCTCTCCAAGAAGGACAATCCACTGCTTTGGTGGAGAACGAACGAAACACGATATCCAACCTTGGCGAAGCTGGCCAAGCCTTTTTTGGGTATCCCAGCAACACTGACGCCATCAGAGCGTTTGTTTTTTGCTACTGGGAACATCGTCTCAAGACGGAGGGCAAGTCTTAGTTCTGAGCATGTTGATCTGTTGACTTTTCTTCATTGTAATCATCGACTTTTGTAAATGCGTCAAAACTCACAACTCCATCGCTCCCCCTCTCTCTCACACACACACTCGCCGCCCTACCGTCGTTGCCTAGGTACCTTTGGAAGTTTGTGGATTCAGCTACTACCCACAACAAATAGACTGGAATTAATTTTTATGTGCCCTGCGATTGGCTGGCAACCGATTAAGGGTGTCCCCCGCCTACTGCCCGAAGACGGCTGGGATAGGCTCCAGCACCCCCGCGACCCTAGTGAGGATCAAGCGGCTCGGAAGATGAATGAATGAATGAATACCCAGAACTGACTCCTGGGGAACACCACAACCAACACCAAGTTTATTAGATAGATCACCTATGTTTACATATTGTATTTGTTCTGTGAAATAACTATTTAACCAGTTCCGAACTATCCCTCTGATCCTATATCTCTCCAATTTATTGAGTAAAAGTGAGTGATTTATGGTATCAATTGCCTTTTTTTAAATGAAATATTCCAACTTCATATTTCTTTTGTCCAATGAGTTTGTTACTTCTTCACCTCTTTGAACCAGTGCCAATAATGTGGTTCTTTTAGTTCGGAAACTATACTGGGCTTCATTTAACGTACAATGCTTTACTCGAATTTCTCAACATGAGAATTGAAGAGCTCTTCAAGACTTTTTTTTGAACTGGAAGCAATAAAAGTGGCCTATAATTTGTAAAATTATGCTTATTATAATTTATGTACACCAGGATTAAAAAAAGTTCTTCTGAACATAGCCTGTTTTGAATGACAGGTTAGAAGTGCATATGATGGGTTTTGAAATATTATTACTGTTTTTATTAATGCCATCCATATCATAACTGTCAGTAGGCCGTTTTCGTTTACTTTTATGCATTCTATAAGTTATTTCTTGTTCACAAGTTGCCGTCAAGAACATGGACGGGGGATGACTATATACAACACCACCACATTGAAAGATAATATGATCTAACATTTTAGCAGCCAGCTCTGTACCAACATTCACCCCAAAAAAGATTGAACCTATTAATAGAAACAGTCATATTAAAATTAGGACCATGCTCATCCTCAAAGTACTTTGGATACATAAACTTGGATGCCCCGTATTTTATTAAAGTATTCATGGTTTTTCCAGGCTCCTTTGATATTATTCTTTTCTTGTTATGGCCTTCTCTAAATAAGACAGGTTCAAGTCGCTGATGGTGTAGCCTTAACTTTGGAGCGGGCTGTGACGGTGTGGGTGTGGGTGCGAATGGTCGTTTGTCTCCAAGTATGCCATGCGACTGATTGGCGACTCGTTCAGGGTGTAGTCTGCCTTCCATCTAAGGTCAGTTGGGATAGTAGCGACGCTGTTCAGCATAAACGGTGGTTTAATACAGTTGCTTACTAGTTCTGCTTAAATCCGTTAACTTATTTTAGCCACCGTGCTTCATGCTTTTATTTTGAAAGACAATTTTCGTCACAGCCGACGCGGTGCATTACGTCGCACGTTGCAGCTTACGACATGATGTGGAAAATAGCAATGTCGGAGGTAGGTAAATCACTCCAGTCAGTGGTGCAGCGGGTGAACCAGGCTGCGTCCCGACGACCCAAGGTACGTTGCGGCCAGGGTGAGTTCTCGCCGGTGCAACCGCTGTCGCGTGGTTTGCGGAGAGTGGCGGTGTGTGGCCACGATTGGTTATGTAAGGTTGTCACCCTTTGGATAAGAGATAAACGTGGGGCTCGGAACACCACGCGTGGACTATTGGAGGCGGCATAGCAAGCTTGGAGCTGCACTATTCTGAATGCACGTTGATGCCTTGTGATAGGCATTCCGGTTTCGTGTTCGTGTGGTGTATGAAGGACGACTACAGTCAATACACGACTGTCATCACAACAATCACTGACCCATTCACGACTAGTGTAATTAGTACCCCCTGTTAAGTGTATCATTGGTGAATTAGATGTAGAGATAAAAATAGGCGGTACTGTTATATTCTCTAAGCCACGAGCTTCTTCTGAGCGATCGTAAATGTATTTTAAACCAGTAGAAGCCACCAGTGTTGAGCTCAATACAAAACACAATCCAAATAAGATTATGTCAGAGACGTAATTTAATAAAGATGCTCATTGTGAGCCTTGGCTGCAGGTTGTAATTGCGTACAACAGCGATTTCCAACCTTTTTTTGGCTTGTGTACCCCAAACCTTTTTGTCACACCATGAGTACCCCTGACTCAGACGTGTGGATGAGCCACGTAAAATAAGGTGGCGGGCCAGATTTGGCCAACAGATTTTGACTTTTACACCTTATAAGTCAAGACATTGCTGCATAGATCTACTGTACTTTATTAAATTATAGAACACAATTTTTCTTCAGACGCTACCAACTGTGCCACCTCGACTTGTTGCTGTCAGCAAAACCAAACCTCCTGAGATGGTGGTGGAGGCCTACAACCAAGGCCAGCGTAACTTTGGAGAAAATTATGTGAGTATGCAGGCATGGCAATGCTTGCTGTGCATCCCTCTCAACAACAATGAATCTAACCAATGCCAATAATTCGCACGCTTGTATCTCAACACTAGGTTAATGAACTTGTGGACAAAGCTTCAGATCCTATGGTGAGTTGCCATGTTTTTATAAGGTCAGTTCTTTGTAACACCATATTATATTTTACAAATCATGATCTTATATTTCAGATTTTAGAATCATGCCCTGAAATCAAGTGGCATTTCATTGGTCATCTTCAGAAGAATAATGTAAACAAACTCCTGGGTGAGTGAAGGCTGACTATCCTATTTGCAGATATGCGTTGAAAAACATGCGTTAGGGTTCACCTTCCTCTCCCCAGGCGTGCCAAATTTGTTCTTGGTGGAGACCGTAGACTCGGCAAAACTGGCCGACAAGGTCAACAGCTCATGGCTGCGTATCAGAGGAGCGAGCACGCAGAGGTTAAAGGTCATGGTGCAGATCAACACCAGTGGCGAACAAAGTGCGTATTTATTCCTTACCAGTATTTTAAGATAAGATAAGATATACTAAGCATTGTCACGGATTTGTGTGCGTGTATGCGTTCCAGTACATTTCAATCTTTGTACGTGTATAAAAGTGATCATAAAATAGCTTCCCGTCTTTGCAATTTTCCCCAAATTATTTTGATAAAATATAAAGCAAATAATGTATGCATCAGAACAAAGAGCAAAATTGGTATAAGATTTACTCGAATAAAAAACATTCTCATTAGCAAAGTATTTCTGCCATCCGTAATGTCACTCTGTGATAAATGTTGCCCAGCTACAACAGTGACCAGAAAGCATCAAGGAATTAATAAACAATAATCAATGAATTAGACAATGCCAATTTAAAATGCATGTGAAAAGAAAAACATGCTGTATACATGTTTTTTATAACTAAGAACAAAAGTTGCGGAATTAAATTACCAGATGAGAAATATCAAAATAAACTACTAGTAAATACTATACGAACAAGTAAGCGATAATATTGCCTTGCACTATGTGTACAGGAGTGGCACACCAGAAAGATGGAGAATATTAAATTACTGTCATGATGATCATGACTGCTACAGTTCTCAAAAATTCGGGGAAAAAAACTCATTTCACATAGACTTGGCAGCTTTTTGGAGAAACAATCTTTTAAGAGAAAACCAATATGGATTGAGAGAGAAAAGATCCACCTCTATGGCAGGAATGGAACTTGTTGACGAAATTATATCTAGTGTAGACGGTAAATCATTTACTGTTGGAATTTTCATGCACTTAAAATCTTTTTTAACTATGGCTCACAATGTACAGGTATTAATGGGAAAAATAGAGAGACATGGCATAAGAGGTTTGGCATCTTCATGGACATGATCGAAATCAGTATGTGTATTTTAACAACGTCAATCCATGTGCAAACATAGGTAAATATGGCCTCCCACCAGAGGAAACTGTCAATACCGCGAAGCACATTATGTCGGAGTGCTGCGCCCTGCAGTTCGCTGGACTCATGACTATCGGGCGCTATGGCTACAACCTCACCCTGGGCCCAAATCCAGACTTCCAGGTACAAGCATTTTGAAAGCAATTTTGTTTGCAAATGTATTACATTTCCACTGTGTGTTAAGCCAAGAGTGTCATGTCGAGGAGTTCCAAATTTTCGCAAGTGCTTCATTTCTGTTTGGTGATTTCTACCGTCTTTGTTCTTGTATATATGATGGTTGCTCCACATACAGCACTTTGTCTACAGCGATAGCTGTTTTAAAGTGCTCTATAAATAAGTTGAGTTGAGAGAGTTGAATTGAGTCCATCACGACTCTGTGCATGTAAATCTGCATATTAAAGGGTAACATGGGACAAAACCCCAGTTGATTTTGTATGTATTGAAAGTGTGCAAAGGTTATATATATTTAAATGGACCTTAATATTGAGCAGATTTGAAAACATTCATTTGATAGCTACAGCCCCGCATAAGCAATCAGAGGGAAATAAATACAATGGATGTTAACCAAGGCAGCATTTTTAAGTATCTTGAAGTATCGTAACACCTGCTCCAGTGTTTTGCTCCGTAAATAGTGTTTGCTTGCTCACAGATGCTTGTGAGTCAGCGGCAGGAGGTTTGTGAGAGTCTGAAGCTTCCTCTGGATGAGGTGGAGCTCAGCATGGGTATGTCCACAGATTTTGAACATGCGGTGAGTACCAAACATTACAAACATTTATTTTTCTTGTTTCAATTGAGAGAGAGAGAGAGAGAGAGAGATAAAGTGCCTCAATCTTCCAAATTGCGAACTACTCTAAATTATTGAAACATGTCGTTTTTAGGCTCTCCTATAAAGTGACTATTCTGGAGGTACAAGGTTTTGGCCCGAAGCTAGCGATACATAGGAAAATGCATTGCATTTGTACCAGGATGTGTAGATGTTGTAGCTTGAGATGTCTACTCTGCTAAATAGTAGTGATATGCATTTGGCCAAATTCCATTGATTGAATACATTGAAAATTTGAAAAAAATATTAATCAATATAAAATTAATTGTGAGTTTCGGAATGTGGGCGTACGGAAAAGTAGAAAGAAAAAAATAATTCAGGCAAGCACAGAAAGAAAATTCAAACCCCCAAACATGGCCGAGATTTTAACTCAGACCCTGCGAATCAAAATGCAGATGTGCTTCCAACTACGCACATTGTTGCTCCGATACTAAATATCTGCTGTTTTTATTGCTGTCAATTTTTAAAAATCCTTTATATTTCCTGGATCTTGACATCATACTTAATCATAGTTTTACTAAGCATTGTATGTTACATCACATATGATGATCAACTTTGGTGTTGTCGTGTTCCAGATCGAGGTTGGGTCTACTAACGTACGGGTGGGAAGCATCATCTTCGGCAACAGGGAGTATCCCAACAGCGCAGCCAACACTCCGATTCCCAGTCCCGCACCTAGCCCGGAAAAAACATCCAAGCAGGTTTCAGAAGAGGCCGCCAAGAAAATGCAGCACCTGACAGTCTGAATCTGAATACTAATAAGTTGTCAATTTCCTTTGTAAGAGAAATAATAATAATAATAATAATACGGTACATTTTATTTACAAGTGTAAATTGTGCTCATAAGAAGAGTGTGATAACCCCCCACCCACAGACACACACACATTGGGTTAGGATTGCCAAATGATTCCTTATAAATAAATAAATAAATCATCTCAATGTCCCTTTCTGTTATGTCAGTGAAACAAAGACTTATTTTAATAAATCTCGTCCCTTTATAATGACTTTTGTGTATTTAGTGTTGAGGTCGAGAAGTCAAGTCAAAAAATGTCTTCGTATGATCTATGCACGCCCACTTGTCTAAGCATGACATTCCGATTAATATTAACTTTGTGGAATATGAATTCAGCAGTAATTATGATTGAATTATTGTCCATGTTTTATGTTATGTGTTCTGTTGTATAATTTTACATTATTATTTTTAAGTTCTTTAAAGCGTTTTGCTCCAGCTGTTGTGTAAGCGCGATATAAATACAAATTTATTGTAAAATCGATCTGTTTTTCCTCCTCTCATAGAGCGACCATTTTGCCAGGTGCCGTCGACTGAAAATGACATCACACTTGCTCAGGTAATGACCAATCACGGCTCACTTGTTTTCAAATGTTGGTCATGTGATGTCATTTTCAGTCAACAAAGGTGACAAAACACCCCGAGATGGAGAGAAAACAAAGATTGATTTTGCTGCTTGAATCATATTCCTACACCAGCAACATGAAATCGTTTATTGTCATTGATGGCTATAGAATTCATAACATCGTTTGATTTACCATGAGCTGGCAGTGAATGAGTCAGGGTACTGTGTTTAAACTCGTGAGGCAGTATAGAACATTGATTAGAAACTTACCCTGAGGGAACCATAACTAGAGCAATAAACTTCACTTTTAGAAATATATTGTTACGGAATTATTGCGCTAGAAGTAGTAGTAGAGCATTGTTGAGGAATTTCACCTTGCTATGAGAACTATTGATACTAGTCTCTGTCCTGAACATCTGCTGAAGTACTTAAAACAAAGAATGTAGTGTGAAGTTTAGATCCTATTTCCCCTTGGTTAATTAACAGCCCCTCGGTGGTTTTCTTGCCTCCAACACCTCGTAAAAGTCCCTGAAGGCTGTCAAGTGCCCTCGCAGAGGAACCCTAATGTCAAGATTTGTGGCTAGCAGCAGTGGTCTGTACTTTGTCCTCATGGCAAAATCGAACTTTGCTTAACTTTCTTTGTTTCTGATTTTTACATAAGGGGAAGGACTGCCCGCCCCTAATTAACATACTATGCCTATACGTGTGACTGGTTGTTCGGGGCTTCCTAATGAAATCTGAGACTCACAGGAGCCTGAATCCATTCGTGTTGCGTTGTGATAAACTGAATTAACGACGTGGTGTTGGGTCTTCTTCCACGATATAGAGAGATAAAAGAACCTGTGTTCAAGGAGGGCCAAAAGCAAATTGACGGTTCCCATTCCTCAACATATCTCTATTGCAATTGTATTTCTTGTGCCTATGTTTGTGAAGTAGTGTTGAAATAATAAAATAATAATAATGCTCTTGCGACGCGGGGGCCGAGTCTCATTCGGCTGGGTCGTCGCAGTGCGTAGAGCCGATCAGCTTCACCAGGGTCCGCCAATGACCACGGTCATGGGCCAGGTCCGCTGCATCCTCCAGGGTAAGGCCCTGGTGTTTGAGATACTCTCTGATGACATCAAGCCATCTGGTGTGGGGTCTGCCGCGTGGCCTTTTCCAGCCGGCTGTCGCTGGATCAAATGAGAAGATGGCACGAGTTGGGTGTTCCGGGGGTAATCGGAGGAGATGACCAAGCCAACGGATGCGCCTCTGAGCGGCCAGGGGGGCTGAAGGGTATGTTTTCGGAGGTCTGAGTTGGAAACATGGAGGTGCCAGCTGATGTTCAAGATGGTTCTTAATGACCTGCTGTCAAAGCCGTCGATCCTCTTGGCCTGGGTCTTATTTAATGGCCTCCTTGTGGGTCCTGGCCTTGCCGTGGCAAGGAGGCTTGTGTGTTCCAATGATCCGGAGAGCGTTACCGTCTGGAGCTTGCTCCAGGTAGGGTCTCCCTTGGCGGGCCGGTCTTCGGGGAGGTTCCAGACTAACAAGGTCCCAACGGTGTGTCGGCACGCCGCTGAGATGGCAGCCCCATCATCCGACTATCCTGCAGAGGGCCAACAACCTACTCGGGAGAAATTGTTACGAAACCGACCAGTGTTGAAATACATGATTTTATTTTCTAGACCAAATGTCTTTATTAAGCTTTGGGAGATGACATCCACATGACTTCAATGCTTTAACATCTTATGGCTGACTGCAGTGCATCTCAAGAATTGGACATTTTAAAACGAAACTTATCTGTAAACAGTAACTCAAAATTAAAACCTCAAATGGAAGAGTCCATTCACTTGTGATTTAATCAAGTGTTCCCCCGCGAACAAAGGCCTAGCACAGATAAATTGAATTTAACATTTTGTGGTATTCCCATACAGTAATAAATAAGATGGAGAAAAACCCACCACCCCCAAAAATCCAGATACCAACAAGCTAAAATGTGCTGACAACAGCGAGTTTATACAAACGACCACATAAATGACTTCCAGCACAGTATAATCAACCATTAGAATTTAGAAAGCAAAAATATACCTGAAACCCTTTGTGACATCTATCATTTGAAAAAAAATAATGTAAATGTGTTGTCAGACAAATTGTTAAGGATATGCACATCAATGAGTAAAAATGTACCAGTAGTTGTTAAAGAATGTGGGTGTGTCTCATTTGTCTCTCACTTAAGTATACATCTACACAACTTTTTAATGCCTCCTTGCATTCCAGCTGGTTGGAAATTATTTGTTGAGTGTGTATGCACAAGTCTAAATGGAAATTACATGCTGGGAAATTGGAGCATTTCTACTGGTTACAAAACCCCAAAGAAAACATTTACAACACTAAAAAAAGAGCGTAAAACCTGCTTTTTTTTTCAGAACCAAAAGATACCCAGTGGTGTCAAGCAAATAAAAAAATAAAGAGAGACGAAGAAAGGCAACTCAGATGTTGTGGTGTTATAAAATATTGAGGACTGCCTTTTAGAATTCGCACATTCCTTCATCATTAATGGCCGATATGCAACAAAAAAAAAAAGTCGCCGTCCGGATTCTTGCGCGACAAGTCTTCGTTCCAGTCATTCAAGTCTGTCTCCAAAGGTTTCTTGTTTGTTGCTCCCCATTACTGCTCTTCTTCACGCATCCGGCTAAACCAGTTTCTTAGCTTCGAAGAAGCTTTTAAGGTGCTTCATCTGCCATATGCCGGTAACGATGAGGATGACCGTCTGGGCAATGGACCACCACAGGACCCGTTGGTTGGTGCTCTCACTAGTCATGCGGAAGCGCTCTTCTCGATACTGCACAAAGATGCATCATTCAGCCACCGGAGAGTGAAGATAAGCCAAGCTAGCAGCAGTTCATTTAAAGTGTCCCTCACCCTTTGATAATTTTGCTCCTTCTGGATCTGTTCCACCTGATCCAGAAGCTGTCTGGCACGCAGCTGCAACTCGGTCAGTTTGTCCTTGGCTGCAATTTCAGGGTAGTTATTGGTATGCTCTCCGACCTGAATATCCAGATGCACTCTCTGCAACATCGGAAAGCTTGTGGTTAGAAATGCACGGCCTGTGGGTAGCTGTGAGGAGGACATTCACACTGATGTGCTACACATCTGCCAAGACCCAATTTTTCCCCTCCATTTCATGTGAATCTAACACTCACTCTGGGATCTTCTTTCTGTAATTAATCATTATGTACAAACCAAGAGAAAAAAAACAATGCCAAACACCTTCAGCATAACATCGAAAACATTAGTGCAGGTGCTGCAGACTCTGGTCATTATGGTAAGACAAAGCCGTATCTGCTTTTGACACACTTCTGAGTGCAGTGGTGTGACCTGTTCCCCTTTTGTGGAAGACAGGACCACCCTCCCTCAAATAAAGATGTTCAAGTTTGCTGGAATTCTTGATCTCTGGGGCACAGGACACATTTGGATTCGCCTGATTTAAAAATAATAATAATAATAGTGTGCTAAGAAACCAAACCAGAGGAATGACAGACTAGGTTTTTCTAAACCCTTCAACTGTTTCCAATCAAACTAGAGGTGTGACGGGAAAATATCAAAGTACCAGTAGCTGAGTCCTACCAGTTTCCCACCAGCAAACAGTGCCATTTTGGTGGAGTTGGAGTGCAGACATATCTTGTGCTCTCCTGGAGTATGAGATGTGAAGGTGAACCGACCATCGGACCCATACTGACGAGACAGGATGACCTGCAAGGGTTCGAACAACATCATTGACATTTTTCCTAATCAGTGGAATGCCTGAACATGCTCACCATTATTATCGAAACGATTCTTGCGACTATCTGCTCGTCCCATCAGTACTTGCCGTAGTGGGTGTAGCGAGTGTTTTTCCACATATTTGAAGGATATTTTCCTTTTCAAATGGCTTGTTCAGATGCCACACCTTCCTGCTCCCTTTTTAGGTATGGCTCTGTCATCCATCATCAAAAGATGAGTGGTTTTATATTGTTTTAGTTTCAGATTCATGCTGACACACGCATATGGTGACACATATTAAAACCAAAGACAATAAAGCTATTCTGATTCGATTCGGTTCTCTTTTACAGAAGTTGGAAATGTTAAAAAGGCACTTAAAAGATGTCCTGTCTGGTTTATAAGGGTTTTATGATGGCGAGTGGTGATCATTTTGAAATTCTACCTGGAACAAATTCATTCACTCTGCATAATGTTTCCAATTACAATTTTTAGTCAACTTAATATTCAAAGTTTGTTTAGATTTTGGAGATGCCTCAGAATTTATTGTAGCTGGAGGTGTTTTTTTGCCCTTCTCCTATTCCGTGTTCTTTCATACCTTTGTGTCAGGATCCTTGATCTCAACATGCATCCCAAGACCCGGTGTGGACGGGAGGTACGAATTAGTCTGTTTGTCCCAAAGCTGGGTTCGGTACTTTCCTGTAATGTGAAAGGCACGCCTTGTTAGGTCATAATATGATTATTAAAATATGCAACAGTCTGCAATTTAAATTTCTTGTTTTAATAGTTGCTTATGCCAAGAAACACGCCCAACTTCAACAATCATTATTAATGATGCCGACTTGTTGACATACACATATGTCCACAGTCACGAAGGATAGATAGATAGATAGATAGATAGATAGATAGATAGATAGATAGATAGATAGATAGATAGATAGATAGATAGATAGATAGATAGATAGATAGATAGATAGATAGATAGATAGATATGGGATGTGAATAAGTGCAGGTGAATAATCCACGTGTCAAACGCAATGTCACGAAACCGGTCGTCAGACACAGTTACAAGTATCTGCCTTGAGACACTGGACGACCAAGTACTGAAGTGGACAATCGGCGCGAATGATTTAAAAGCCAAAGAAAGCCTTTGTGAAAGTAATGGAGGACCGCGTTACTGAAACGTTTATCAACTATTACAGTCACGGGTTCAGTGTCTCGGATCAAGCCAGCTGGTTGCCTCCAAAATTAGGCTAGCTTTGCCGAGCTACACCGCTTACCGATAACCATGGTTTCGTCTGGAATTTCCTCGATAAAGCATTTTTTCTCCGTCTCTCCTATGTGGAAATAGAGTGCGTAGCTTGGATGAATAAAAGCTGCTACCAAAAGGACGCTAATTGTGGCGGCGGGGAGCATCTTAAACGAAAAACTCTCTTGAACCGCAAGTGTTAGACGAGAAAGAGTCGCCGTTTTCACGTGACGTCATCGACCAATGCGGAAGAAGGAAGGGGATTTCCTGCGCAACTCAGACTTTTGCCCTGAGAGATGTCTCGTAACCTTTAGAAAAGCAAAACAGTGTTCTTCCAATATTGGGGTAATTACTACGAGACACCATACACGGATAAAGAGCAGCATTTTGGTAAAATTGGAATGGTGTTATTTCCCAATTAGCGTGGTAAGGTGCAATTGAAAACATTGTATGGTTGCTTGGGTCGCGTTCGAATTGTTTTGCCTTGCAGTCCAAACTCGGAGTTCACAATTAAAACAATGCTAACAACACTGCGCCTCGTCATGTGTTTTACAGTTAACGTCAACCCACGCACAACGTTTTATTAGAACAAGAAAATAGAGGACCCGATAATTAACCGGTGGTCGCCCCTTTGTTAATGCCCGCTCCTGTGGTTGTCAACAAGTGCTTCCGAAGCCGTAGCAGTAATTTCCCAGCTAGTTGTGTAAGCTAAGTCGCTAGCTGTGTAGCAATAGCCTGCCTGAGCTGGCTCCTAGCTGGCTTTCTTTCGGGTTGTTCGCGACCTACTCACTGACTGCCTGCCTGCTTTTCTGGATAACAACACTGGAAAATAATAAAAGGTAACACAAGATCTCCCAGCGTCTCTTTATAAACCTATGCTCAAGGTAAATGTTTTAGTTTATACTTTGTTTCAATACTGCGTGGAAACGTGGTACACATCGAACTGTACATGACACGACTTTCCAAAGATTAATTAATATCAGTAAATTAAATATGTACTTTTATTTAATGTGCTCTACTTTTTCCATGTAAGATAAGACGAATCTGTCAAGGCATATTGCCAACTCCCGCTTTTTACTCCATCGTTTTGGGGGATGACGTAATGTTTTCTTGCGGTCACGTACGACGTTCTTTGTATCCATTTTGGCACGGTAGTGATGGTAGCATTGTAACTGTTCCGACAACCATTCAGTTATGGTGGAGGGTTTAAGCTCAAACTAAACGAAGGTGTCGCGTTAACACACCGTGTTTGTACGGGCAACATAATGCTTTGATCTGTGTGTTTACATCTGCGTGTAGGAATGGTGCAACCCCAACCTGATGGTCCACTGCAGTGGGACATGTCAGGAGAGGATAGTGGAGGGGCCCTCAGGGTCCCACCTGAGCTGGCAGCCAACGAAGTGGTCACCAGGTTGCTTGGAGACAATCATCAGCTCAGAGGTAGTACTCAAATAAACTCTACGGTTAGCAAACAAAGTTGTCCTGGAAGATGGGGAGCAAATGCAGATTTTGTTCCCCACTTGTCCACTTTTACCCCCACCAAGCTTTGGTATCTTATTTGTTTTGTAACAGAATTCCTACTATCATTAGTTTGTATCTCTCAAGAAGATTGTTTTAATAGTAGCACTATGTTATTTTGATATACTATTTTTAGTGTATGTTTTAATTGGAGCTCTAATGGCATTCAAGATTTATTTGGCCTTTAAAAAATGGAAACATGCCATAATTTGTTGTCATCTGGACTGATAGTTTCTTAGCAAATACTACATTGAGGACATTACACGTGTGTTATGAGAATCAATGTTTGTTTATTTTAGTGCTGAATTGTTCAAGCAGGTTATGTGTTTCACATACTTATACAATAGACCGTTGCAAGCAAGATTCAAGTGAATAGAATGAAAGCATGAGTGAACATGATGGACGGATATAGAACCAATTCAACATAATGATAAAATTTGTGGTACCAGTAATGTGCTGGATACAGAGAAACGTCATTTGTATAAAAAATCTTTGTCTAAATGTTCAAAAACCTGACAGACAAATTATAGTTTTCAAACTTGAATTTGAGAAAAATCCCACTTCCCTTACCAGATGCAAAGGTGAATAATTGTCTGCACCAATGCATTCGATGAGGTGATCCTATTCCCTTGGCAATTCAAGTTTTCATTACAGATTTAATCCAATTTAATTATAATACCGAAAAAACATTGCACCAACTATGTGCTAGGGCAGGGGTGCTCATTAGGTAGATCCTGATCTACCGGTAGATCTAAGACAGGTCCCAAGTAGATCAGAGGAGTGTCGAGGAGAAAAAACAAACAAAACAACCATTTGTGTCTTTGTACATGTTAATAATATATATTTTTGTGTTGATGTACACTGCACCCTAATCATCTTATCAATCTCATTTTCACCAAAAATATATTTTAAAATAACATAAAGCAGGTAAATGTTGAATTTACGGTGCCGCGTGATTACGTCACCGGAAGTTGTTTGCTCTCAGCAGTCTGCAATTGCAGCTTGTGATCAGAACTGTTGCGCTCTATCTTTTATCGTCATTATTCTCATTCAGAGTTTGCTTCGTGTACAATTCAACGAGGACACAAGCAAAGAATAGGAATCTAGGAAGGCCCAGGGAAGAGCTTTAAAATGGTACGTGTAAGCTACGATAGTTAACAGGCTGCAAAAGTGCGTCGCATGCCTCAGTTTCAAGCTGTTTCTCATCAGGGCGTGTGTGTGTGTGTGCGCGTGTGTGTGTGTGTGTGCGTGTGTGTGTGTGTGTGCGTGTGTGCGTGTGCGTGTGCGTGTGCGTGTGCGTGTGTGTTCGTGCGTGCGCGCGTGCCGGTAAGGGTCGATCCCGGGAGGTTAGTTGATCAAAAAGTAGATCTTCGATCCAAAAAGTTTGAGCACCCCTGTGCTAGGGCGTTGGTTTGTGGTGATCTTCTTGGACAAAGAAAACAAAGCATCCTTATACTGTTGCTCCACAGTACCACAAAGCACATTGTAGAACAACTACATTTCTCAGGTCTTTTAATTTAGGAAATACCTCTTAAGAATTAATGCTTTGATCACTCACTTCTACTGAATGAATTAATTTTGTGCATCCGTTTGACTACTTGTCCCCTTTCCCATCACACTGTCTTTCAGAAGCCTTGCGGCGGAGTAACCTTGCCTTGCGTCAGCGCTGTGAAGAGATGGAATGTTGGCAGAGAAAGACGAGGGAGGATAGGGAATTTCTCAGTTGTCGTTTCCAAGAGGCCAGGGCTCTGGTGGAAAGGCTGGCACTGGAGAACCACTCTTTACAAGGCCTGGTGAATGGACCGGCCTCCTCATCCAGCCACTGCTGTAGCTCCAGCCAGACTGAAAGCTCTTTTCCAACAAAGAATGGCCCACTTGATGCACCACTGGTTAGTTTATTTATAAAATTCACCAATACGCAATTAATTTGGTCTGTGCAATATATGCACGGCAACACCTTAAGCATTTAGGTTGGAAAGATGAGGATGGTTACGTGTTTCCGGTATTTGCTTGTTTCAAGCAACTGTGGCACCCTCTGAAGGAAAAATAACCTCAGTCTTTAAATGTGTGGACACGGACCTGCATGCACCGTAAAACTGCAGATGGGTCTTTAAAGCAGATATAAATGCTTTGATTCCTTAGTCGACACTAGAATGAGTGGAATAAATAAAAAGTTAATCTGACATTGTCTGTAACTTGACCTTTTAATAGCCAAATCAATCCAATAAAATCTTCAGGCATCAAGTCAAGTACAACTTTATTGTTAAATGTGCTATACAGCACAGATGAAATTTCTTGCCTCTCAAGACAACATACAACAAATATTTTACCTTTTAAAAAGATAATAATGTTCAAATTTTATTGACATTGTTTGAAACACATTCATTTCGCAATACATTGATATATACTGCCCCATACACATCATTCAGAGCTTATTGAGAGATGCTTTATAAATCTGAGCTCTACGGTTTGTATGTTTTTAATGTCCTCAATTAGAGATTCAAGAATATTGGGAAAGGCTCCGTATGATGCTACAGCAAGGAAAGTGTCTCCTTTGAGTAATGGAGTCCTCTAAACATAAGACCAAGTAGCTAAGACACAAGAACACCCACAGACTTTCCCGCAGTACCAACCCGTCCAGATTTGATTCGGAATAAACACAAAAAGGTCAACAAACCATGGGGGGAATGCTACAGTAAAAAGCATAACATCAAATAAGCACCTTTAGTTAATTTCATTTTTCCTTCAGATATTTGATCAACGGGAAAAGATGACAGCGGAGGAAGCAGATCAACACACGCAGACAACTCCCCCTCGTAGCTTGGTAAGATTTTGAGTGGACACCTGCAGCATGCTGTGGGTTCTAATGTAGTTGTTTACTTTCCGTCTAATGAGCATGTCTGTTCCAGGGTGATGCAAGTGTATGTAGCTCCGTGAGTAGTGCCCTCCCAACCCCCCCTACCTCCCTTACAGAGGTATCGGGGGGTTCAGTGGGCAGGGAAAATGGCCAGGTGAGACAGCTCACTCCAACCCTTTTCCCAATCTTACCTTCTTTGCTGCTGTTTCTTCTAGATTTTGTTTTCGTACCACATAATACCTGTCATCTATGAGACTAAAATCATGACCAAAAGGCCGGTCAAGTGCAAACCAAAATGGATCCCTCTACTGTTAGCTCTGTTGACATTAATTCTCCTTATCAGCATGTACCACGGCCATCTTTTGTGAGAGATACAGTGCTATACAGTACATCCAGTAAAAGGCCATTTGGGCTTTGTGAGGATTTCGGGTTTTGCTAGAAGGCAAAGTCTCTCATCGTAATGCACCCTTTACACTAATGGACACTAATTTTCCTTATCGGTTCACTCATATAAACCACTGGGCTGTCCAATGAATAAGAGCAGCGATACTTATGTATTGTCTGCCCATTAGCGCATCATGAGCATACTGTATGGTTCATTACAAATCCACTTTACTTCGCTGCATCCGCTCATCCAGAATTCTGTCACATTGCATGCTTCTCACTGCAGCCCGTCCAATATGCAAATGACTTCCTGCAAGTGAAGAGCCACAAAGAAAAGCTGGAGGAAGGCATGCGCGATCTGAAAAAGAAAAATGAAGAGTTGGAGAGGCAGAGGGATGAGGGTGAAAAGGAAAGAGAGAGAATGCGTCGCTGCATTGATCAGCTGGCTGCCAAATTGGCCCAAGCACAGGTATTGGTGATCCACTTAGGCCCAAATTGCACACGAGGAACGAAGGGCTGATTCATTGATTCCGTACTTCAAACCGTTGTTTCCATTGATGTGCACTTATTACATGTCATTCATGGCTGTGAAGCAAGAGGCGCTAGTTTAGAAAAGTAGCATCAATGTTGCCAACTTAGTGATTTGGTCGCAAAATACTTTTCTGACCCCTGTCAGAACTATTAAAAAGCAAGCAACGACTTTACTATTTGCCAAGAAACAGTAAACTTGAATTGTCACGTTTTTTTCCTATTTGACATTGACAGACTCTAGTTGTAGCCAACACAGTCAATCACACTGAATCCTGCCCAAGACATGTACAAAAGCAGTGACACATCAATGATGCCAAGGGTGGCACAACCCATCATTGGGTTCAGGGGGCAATTACTTTTTCACATAGAGACAGGTAGGTTTGGATTTTTTTTTGTGTATCAAAATAAATTAAATTGGCATTTAGAAACTGAATTTTGTATTTTCTTGGGTTGTCACTGTGTGATATTAAAATTTGTTTGATGAGCTGAAATCTTTGTGTGTGTGATAAATATGAAAAGAACACAGAAGGGGACAAATACTTTTTCACGGCACTGTACATGAATGTCTTTGACAGGCAAGCAGCGCTGCCGAGGAGGCCGGCCAACATCGCAGTGAAGCCCAGCACTCCTCTGACTGGTACGTTTTATGACAAAAAAAAAAATCTGGGTTTCAGTTAACACTACTAAAACGTCGAGTGTGTCAACAGTGCTGTTCAAGTAATCTTAACACAGAATCTTTGGGTTAAACATCCAAGAGTGCTTGCCATGTTGTTTTTTATTGTTGCAATCAAAGCCTTATTATTATTTTATTTTTTTGCTATATCTACTTCCTTCTCCCTTCATTCCTGTTCCTTGTATCAGCTCTAGCCTGGCTAAACTCACAGAGCAGCTTCAGGCCACGCAGGGCAGGTGAGCCCCCAGCTCTGTGTGGCTTTTCTTCCTGGTCAAATGCATGTTAAACTCGCAACTGTCTTGTTCACTGAAACCACTTCTGTTTTTTTGTTTGTTTGTTTGTTTGTGAACAGTGAGGCACACTCCTAAAACATTTTTTTAATCAATGTTTATCTTTTAGTTGGACATGACACCAACCATTGTGTCAAGAGGTACAGTTATAAGGCAACATTAGCATGTTCCCTTTTACATCTTGACAAGACCTTGCCTGACAAATTATACATGCCCTTTCCCAGTACAGGCTGATTCTATATTCTACTGTTTCAGTTGATGAGAATGGCTTTGATGCTAGACGTTATGTTACAATTCTTCAGGTTGTGTTACTTAGAAAAGATCAAATTGAGGATAAATAATACTCTTTTTGATCTTTTCTTTCCATTTCCCTCAGAGTCGTCGTCATACTTAATGCATAATTTGCTTTCATGAAGCATTTAATTTATTTGTTAAGTGCCGTATTTCTGATGGATCTTTTTTTGTTTGTTTTGTTGTTTTTTGTTAAGCGAACAATTATGGTCAAACTTAATTATGATTCAATAATTAATAGGTATCGTGAGCTAGAGGAGAAGCTTGACTACCTGCAGAAGAGTTCTGCTCAACGTGACAGAACCGAGGCTCTGCTGAAGCAAAAGGACAAGGACTGTGAGGCTCTCAAAGCTCAGGCAACATCTCTCTTAGCAGAACTGAATGAGAGGCAGAGCTGCCTGAACAAAAGCGAGCAAGAACGCAAAATGCTGGAGGACAAGTAAGCAATCACTTTTGGGGCAAACTTGAGATTTCGAAGACAGTGCCTAAGAGTGAACTCGTCGGCGCTCTGGTGTTATTTTTGTGCAGGTTGTGTAGTAAGGTGAAAGCCCTGCAGGTGGCAGAGCAAGAACTGGAGCAGCAGAGGAATCAGCATCATGTGAACATGGACAAGCTTATGTTGCAGATTCAGAGCTTGGAGCAAGCCCTTAAGACGGAGAGAAATGTTGTCACTGTGGAAAAGTGGGGACACACGCACGAGCAAACACACACAATTTCTGAGCAACAATGTGCAAGGATGTTCGTTAAAAAAAAGGTCCCACACACACACTAATGTGCATGGGACATGCATTGTACGTAACGTGTATTGTAAACAAGCAAACCTTAGCTGCAGGTGCTACATTGGTCCCATGACTTATTCTTGATATCGTTACTAGAACACTAAATGTGAACGAAATGTTGCTTCTGTCTCTGATGAGTTGTTTTCCCTCAGGCGCTGTGGTTTCTGAAAAATGTATTAGAGGTACAAAACTGGGCCAGATAGGAATGTCATTTCACAGATAATTTTACTTATGTACTTCTGTCAGCTCATACTGACAATTTTAACACGCATGACAATTTTTTTAATGCATACCCCCCTTTAACCAAATGCTGGTATTCATTTCCCTCTTGTTTCTTAGGAAAAAACTGACACAGCTTCAGCATGCTTACACGTGTCTCGTTAGAAGCTATGATTCTATCCTCAAAAATGAGGTAGGTATCAAGACAAATTGTTCTACCAATACCAGGTTTATGTTTTCACGTCCATCTTTATGTACCACCCATGTTTTCCAGGGAGGAGATCTGTGCAGCCGACTGGAGGAGGCTGAGAGAGCACTGGCCCTCAAGCAGGACCTGATTGACAAACTAAAGGAGGAGGTCGAGCAGCAAAAAGGCTCACTGGAGACGGTTCCTGTCCTTACTGCGCAGGTACAAATTCACAGCTATAGGCCCCCACTTTCGTGGGCATGATTAACAGGGTACCTTTATAGGTGGGAGTTGTGAAGTTAAACATTTTGCCTCACATTTGAAACGGCTCAAAAATCCCCAAACCCATACAGCATGTCAGAACTTGCTATAGTTGTTTTTGTTATCAGCTAAGCAGGAAATCTCTGCTTGAACAGTCAGTCAGTTGTTAGCAATCATAAACCATTCGTTTTACATGGCTGTAAAACTGACATGACCTGGTTCAATAACCTGGCTTCTTCTCTACTTTGATCTATGTTCAGGCTGAGATCTACAAAGCAGATTTCCTTGCAGAACGAGAAGCAAGAGAAAAGCTAAACCAGAAGAAAGAAGAGCTGCAGGATCAGCTGAATCACGCTTTGGCGGAGATCGATAGGCACAAACAGGAAGCCACATCCCGGTAAATATATCTGTCGAACAAACAAAAGAACCCTGCTTGTCTGCTAGGTGAATCCATGTTGATACCATGATTGCGGACACAGTTTATCCACACATTTTGAGAAAGTCGAGTGTATTTGCTTTGGATCTTGAGATCCAGACTTTCATTTAGAACTACGGTGCATTAATAGGATGCTGTATCAGCCTGAAGCTTTACTGCAGTTATGAAGTAGGGCTCTTGGCACATGCTTAAAATTGAATCAAGGATCTGCCTTTGTTTTATCATGCTGGAATAGTAAATCTTGATTGATGTCTGAAGCAGGTTCATGAAAGTAACCACATCTTCCACTGTTTCAGGGCACGTATGGAGCAGATGAAGCTGAGGCATCAGGAGGACTTTCCAACACGGGTTCCACACATTCCGCCTACACAGGGTACACCACGACTGAAAATGCGACGGACAATCTTATGAAACTTAAAATGATGTCAAAATCGAATACTGTCCAAATTTAACTTCAACACAATGCAGTTTTAAATTGTCTATTCTCATTCTACTTAGATACGGCTCTTTTTTCTCACTTTGGCTCTTGCACACATTTCTGCACTTGAAGCCGAGGAGCAAGTTTACTTGTTACATTGAAGAAAAATGTTGCAGTATAACGGCAAAAAGATTTCTGAAAAGTTTGTCACTGAGAGACACCCGCTTATGCTCTATTGTCAGGTGGATTTTCTGCCGGAGCGTTCAACACGGCACCCCCTCCATCATTGTACCGCAATCCAGGATTGGTGCAGCCTAGTGATCAAGGAGCAGCAGGAGCTGAGGATCTGCCAGACTTATGTTGTCCCAAGTGCCAGTACCATGCTCCAGATATGGACACACTGCAAATCCACGTTATGGACTGCATACAGTAACAGATTCAGAGTTCATCTTCCCTTCAATAATCATACATCGACCAGCCATACCATTATAATCACTGATAGGTGACTTGAATAACATAAGCCTTGTTACAATAGCACCTGTCATGGATTAAGATTTTAGACTTGGGTATGTTGCCATTTTACCCTTAAAGTTAATTGATTTGAGTCAGCATCTCTGCGGGAGCGGCTAGTACCTACCTTAAGCGATCTGAGAATGGACATCGAGTGACCCAACAACAGGATAATGGGCGCTAAATGTAATTGATGTAAGTCTAACAACGTTGCTCCACAGAAAGGTACTAAAGCTTAAACTTGTTTATTTTATGTTATTTTTTAAAGAAATAACCTGTCGTGTTCAGCTGCTTAGACATGCAGTAATGGTGGCTCAGTCTACCTTTTCATGCCAGAACCGTTCTGTTGTGCACTCGGAATGTTCAATATAATCCCTCTATTATTTGTACAATGCAACATGGGGGAGAGGGAGGCAGTGCTACAGGTATGTAGTAGATATGCCGTGTCAGTCACCCTTGTTTAGAATATAAGTGTAGAAAGGTAAAAGGTTGTGGATTTGTTTTTATTTTTGTGTAACACCAAGGTCCAGGTGTTGACTTGGCATCCAAAGTCCGTAACAGCAAGGTCCAGGTGTTGACTTGGCATCCAAAGTCCAAACACTTGGATTCATTTGAGGTCCTTTGAGATGTACTTGAGAGTAGGTGCCAACCCAGCGTCACATATTTAATTTGTCTGATGTTAATCGTTTGGTGTCCCGATACACCGTCAAAGGTTTTGTGACGTTCATGTCAGAGCTGTTTTAGCTCCTATACAGTGTTAATCGGAAGAATATACTGATATGGCTGATCGGTGTAGACGGGGGTCCCTTTCCAGCGCAGTGTGTAGCTGGGCTCAACATTTTTCTAGTCGCACCTTACTTGCACTTAAATGCAACACACATTTAATAAAGTTGACCTAATATGGACGCTTAAAATGATGATGATAGGATATCAAGATGTGCCAAACACAGGACTTATCTTGTGAACAAAAGAAATAATGACATCTTTGTATTCCTCTAGACCTGGTCCACCCATTCACTTTCTGCTGTAGAGTTCCCCACTCTTCAATTCTGTCCTTTTCCACTCTATTTTGTTGTTGTCCATTGCTTTTCCCAGGTCGCACCTACCCTTTAAATGTAATTCTTTGGCAAAAGCATTTTCACAGGGTTTGTCCTTAGTCCCTGATGCTTTTTTCTTTCTTGCTCTCACTTTACTCTGCTGAGACAGTGGTAACCTAAAGGAGGAACAGCTGATGTGTGTGGAATTAAACGTGTTCTTGAATTGTATCATCCATTGTTATTTAACAATAGTTAATCTTTGGACCTGAAATATACCTTTAACAGAAAACAACAGTCAAATATTTTTTACAATCTCCCTGAAGGGTAAACGTGAGCGAATAACCCAGTGAGCTTTAAATTAAGGTGTATATTCAAATACTGTATGTTTTGGTCATTAATGTTGCAAGTCTTCATTACCTCAAAACACATCTGTACTTGAGATGGTTTAACTCTGAGTGAACAAAGTAGCCATTCTCTTTGTACTGTGTCTATGTATACTGTCGACTACATCACTGCTATATCACTGAGAACCTTTATTGTGTACTCTTCTTCCCTGTAGCTATCAATTATCTGAATGTAAAAAGCATTGAGGTCAACGTTTTTGTGATTATTGTCTGTTATGATAGATAATCTCTGTTGGTGTAATGAAAATTGTTTCAATCCATTGACAAATCCCAAATAAATCAAATGTTCATTGGCTCACACAAGATGCATTCATACCATGAACCCTCTGGCCTCTGTGTTGGCTATTTGTGTCCTCGCTACATTTTTATCATGCTATTTTAGTTGTGGTAATGTGAATGAATATGGCTAAAATAGTTGGAGATTACCAGGGCAGGACTGGGACAAAAAAATCAAGCACAATTAGCAAAACATTCAGCAATTATGTTATTGACATATGTCATTGTGCTTGAAATACAATACCGAAGGAAGGTGAAATATTTGAGTAAACGTATCCAATTTCTTTCATGGTTATTTGATAGAGCATTTAAAGTAATCATTAACCACAAATATCTAATAATCCTTAAACAGTCATATGCTGTTATTTTTAATTTGATTATTGTATTAGATGTAAAATGTCCAAATAAAATATATGTTTTTTTTGGGGGGGGGGGGGGGTGTACATGTATAGTGCATACCTGTCAACTTTTCGGAGCGCCAACCTGTATAAACTACCAAAAAAATCCTTATAACATACCAAAGCATTTTATGTCAAAATAACGGCACAGAAAAAAACCTACGAAATTTTCAATGATATTTATTGTAGATCTCCATAATACAATGTCTGGTTAATGTCTAATCATCATTCTACTTAGTGAAATGAAAGCATTCGAGTAGCCGAGCACCTTTCTGGGCAAAAGCAAACGGAACTACCTGTCGGGGGAAAACAGAAAACGGAAATTTTCAGAATCCGTATGATTTGTGCGATACGGCCATATACGTAAGATTCACCACAAAATCCGTATGAGCTATGGCTTGCGATTTAAAATAGTCGTCACCACTGTCCAAACTGATCGCGGTGCCCGTCAGAGAAGGGAAAATGTATTTGGCCCTCACAGGAAAAGGTTTGGGGATCCCTGATACAAACAGGAACAAACTATACAAGGGTGTAGGCTGGTTTGACCGCGAAGAGGTAGTTGCAGTTAAGAGTTTATATTTTCTACATTGTTCATGTACTGCTTTTGTGCTTTTAGAAAAGTGGCCGAAGATGATGGCAAAATAAATGGAGAAAGAGAGACATCAACATTCCTTTCAAAATAAAAACACTTAGATTTTTTTTATAATATTTTACCTTCTCAGTCTATGCTTATTTTTGAGACCACTAAAACACTAATGTTATTTACATTCTCTACGACTTTCTACAACCACGTGCATAATCTAGAGGCATAAAACAAAAGATCTTTGTATGCGGTGACCTCAATATTTTTATTTTATTTTGGTATAATCCAAAGTAGTTTTACCGGTTCCTGTTAGAGTTTGCCTACAGTGTGGTTCACCGCTGTCCTCCATTCATCTTGGCTGCAACCTGTGATAGTTTGCCCCCACCCGCCCTGAGAACCTGAAGGTTTTTCCAGATCGACATGTCAGGTTCAACTTCCCCGCCTGCCAAAACCGAGGCGATGGGAACCGAGGGTTGTTTCCCGCCAGGATACAAGGTTTTCATCCCCGAGGAACACGGCTTGGAGCGCGGATTTCGTCTCACAGCCTTCTCGGACTTGAAAGGATGAGGCTGCAAGGTCCCGCAGGAGGCTCTGCTCAAACTCCTGGCGGGACTCGAGCCGAACCGGGCGGACGGGCCAGGGAAGGATGGAGACCAAGCATCTGAGTTCGCTCAACAGGTACCCGCCGGCCCTCGGCTTGGTAAGGAAACGTTATTTTATTCTTTTTTTAATTACGAAGGCCAAGCACCGCGACGCTTGACGTTTCTCGCTAGCGTAGCTGCACAGGCTAGCTAACGTGTGTTCATATGCTGCTGTCACAAATTAGCTCAAGAATTTTTGAACAAATATTTTTGGGGGCTACAACTCAGGCGCCAAGGTTATATAGTCAAGAAATACGACAAAAATGTTTGCGTTATTTTAAAAAAGACAAGGTAGTATGAGTCAGCGTAATTTGAATGTGTGAGGCTTTGCGTCATGCGTGCGCCGCGAACGGTCAAAGGCTAAAAACACGTTAACGTTGCAAACGAAATAGATGCAATCAAAAAACGACAAATACACGCATACAAACTATTGTTTTGTGTTTTTTGTTATTGTAAAGTGTTCTTGAGTGTCTTGAAAGGCACTTATAAATAAAATGTATTATTATTATTATTACAAACTGGAAAAAACACAAAAAAGCGAAACAAATGCTCTCCAAATAAGAAATGTTGGAAACAGCCAAACGCTGCAAACACATGAATAATATATGAGGCACCGATACAGTACTGTATTGACTTATCACATCAATTAAAAAATATATATATTCAACAATTTTAAAGTGACAAATACAAACATTACACAGAAGCAAAATAACAAAGACGTTTTAATTCCAATAGTCTTAAACTAAGAAACATTGATAACATGAAAATTGGAGCAAAAGTACAAAGTTTTGACCACTTTATTCTTTTTTACCCATTTACAGAAATAAATCATTCAGCCCAACAGCAAATATGACCAGCTATAGCAGGTGCAGTTTAAGTGGTCAACAAAGGAACATGATTTGCCATCACGTACACAAGATCACACCATTGTTTCTTTATTTGTTTAATGTCTAATCTAAGTTACATGTTTTTAGCTGTAGTATTGCTGAACACAAAGTAGGTGCTATTATTAAAAAGTAATATGAAAAAGGTTTGTTTTTTAGGGATCCTGACTCATATGGGGCTAAGGGGGAACAAGTGACTTGGTGGACATAACAGTTTGACTTCATGCAAACGTTGCTTGTGTGACATTTATCACGCATATTGTAACATGTAATCCGCAAAGTATTATTTATCTGCCTTGTCTGATTCCAGGAGTGGGGATGGACTGCTGTGTGATCCCGCTAAGGCACGGCGGGCTGTCTTTAGTCCAGACAACAGACTTCTTTTACCCGCTTGTGGAGGATCCCTACATGATGGTGAGGATTTTCCTCCAAGGGGAAGCTCTGAGGTTTGATAGTCAAGAGTCTTTCTAGTTCACCCACATTCCTAATGACAACACGCTATAGGTATCTACAATTAAGAATTCCTGTTATTCTTAAGAAGATATTTTGAACCTTAAAAAAAAAAATTATATTCACGTTGTTTGTCAGTCCGTCCATTAATTTGACCAGACGTGTTGCTGCCGCATTGTTTTAACTACAGAATAGTTGTTCTTTTTAGTTCCAACATCAGAATCTGGGTCGGTTATTGCACACTTTGTAGTACTGAAATAGTGGTAAATATTCCTTGCGGCACACATCCTGAAAGCTGGATGAGTTAGCCTGTATGCTACTTTGTCACTCGCTGCGAAACCACAGATATTGGCTAATTGATGCCACTTACATCGCTGCCACCATGGGTGTATTTGCTCCAAGTTTATTAGAACTCATTGAAGTCTTCACATTTGTGTTTCCTGTTCGTCATATCAGTGGAGAAGATTTGCAGGGAAGATTTGCTATGAATCTTGAAAAGATTCATAGCATTCTCTTTTAAGATGCATCAACTGGTGTTACTTCATGGTTTAAGTTTGGAACTGTAATCGAAAGTGGACTTGCACTAACAGTTAGCATGGAAACAGAACGGCGGTTCCGGTAACGCCATACCAGATGATCTGATTCGATATTTCATTTGCCACACCTACTCGTACGCATGAGTTGAATCACCACCTATTTGTGCAAAACACTTCTATTTTCCAATAGATGGAGGTAGATGTTATCTAACGTAACGTCAGAAACATGAAGTCTCAAGAAACGTTAGAGAAAAAAATATTTTGAAACAGCATGGGTCTGGTTCTATTTTGTAGGCCTGCGCGTACCGGTAATTGGATTGAACAAAAAGGACCTTTTGAGGAGATTAATTGAACTGTCTTTTCTTTGCCTCGCAGGGCAAGATTGCATGCGCCAATGTCCTCAGCGATCTATATGCCATGGGCATCACTGAGTGTGATAACATGCTGATGCTGCTCAGTGTTAGCCAGAAGATGAATGACAAGGTAATATTTATTGACGTATTTAACTGTAAATGTTGAACGTTGTTTGAGATGCACTTTACCTGATCACAATATGATGCAGGACCGCGAGCGTGTCATGCCGCTAATGATTCGTGGATTTCGTGATGCTGCTGAGGAAGGAGGGACTTCGGTGACAGGCGGCCAGACGGTGATCAATCCATGGATCATTATAGGGGGAGTGGCCTCAGTTGTTTGCCAGCCCAACGACTTCATCCTGTAAGTCACTTTCAAGGGTTGCTCTCGACAGCACCACGTGCTGTGCATTTGAACAAAGTCGTGCTCAAACAGAAAACTATTCAATTATTCTTTAATAATGCTCCCAGGGCACGTTTGCAAAATTAATTTAGCCTGCTAAGTCACACCTTGTGTCTGTGATTGGTTTTCAGGTGCTGTTTTTTTTTTACTTATTCTAAAGGAAAATTCTGACTTGAATTCCCCTTTAACGAATTTAAAATTGCTTGAAAAAAATTGCTGCTCTTGAATACAACTTGCATCTGAGTAGTGTTGCAAAGCTATTTCCTAGTTACTCAAAAGCTGTGTGGCGTAATTGCTGCCCGTATTTAACGTCTGGGTGTCTTTTTTTAGATAATAACAAGTGTTAGTACTGTTTTAATCAATGCCAGCATTTTTGATGATTTTCTCAAATCATAATTGTTATGAGCTACTTTCAAGTCATAATGACTGTTTCAACAAACTTTAGGAAAGGTGTTTTTCCCCTTTTCCCCCTTTAAGGTGTAATTAACCCTTTAAATTAGTTACCGGTATGTTTATTTTTTTGCATAATGTTCTTCACAGAGCTTGAGGCATTTTTTTAACTCGGAACAGGACATCCAGGCCTGCTGACAGGTCACATTTTAAAGGTCTCTCCTTCTCTCCTCTAGTCCAGACGGTGCTGTCCCAGGCGATGTCTTGGTCCTCACCAAGCCTTTAGGGACACAGGTGGCTGTTAATGCTCACCAGTGGCTTGAACAGGTCAGTACTATTCATTGTGTGTGGTCAAACAGGGCATGACGCACTCTCCTAGAATTCTGACCGTTACTGTCTTCCTTCTCCTCCTCTTATGTATGCATTTGAATTGCTTTGTCTAACCAGCCTGATCGGTGGAACAAGATCAAGCTTGTCATCACCAAACAGGAAGTTAAAGAGGCCTATCAGGAAGCTATGTTTTCGATGGCAACACTAAACCGTACAGGTATGCAGCACACATTTGATATGATCCTTTTTTTGATGCGGTGTTTTCTTGTTGGTCTATTTCTGCCCATCTTTTTCTTAACTCTATCTTTCAATAGATTTTATTAATTAATAATTAGCTGACATTTTAAAAATGATCACAAAAACTCCCAAGTAGTATTGAAAGATTGCTACAATTATGGTCAACAAGGATGGGAGAAAAGATATTTGAATTAAAAGGCACATGAGTGTTGTCATCTTTTTTTGAGTGTACGTGCGTGCGTGCCAGCAGATCTGAATACCTACTTGTGTGGTCAACATGTTTACATTTTCCCTCCAGCGGCAGGTCTCATGCACAAGTTCCAGGCCCACGCAGCAACAGACGTGACAGGCTTTGGTTTGTTGGGGCACGCCAACAACCTTGCAACGCAACAACGCAGCGATGTGGCCTTCGTTATCCACAACCTACCCATCATAGCCAAAATGGCTGCCGTCAGCAAAGCATGTGGAAACATATTCAATTTGGTTCAGGGCACATCGTCTGAGACATCCGGTAATACTGCAGGCACAAATAATAACAAAAGTTGCTCATAAATACATAGAAAGAATGACATTGTGATAGGGCTTGTTCCATCAGTAGTATTGTTAGAAATTAGCAAAAGCTAACAATTATCAGTGTCCTACCTCTGACCCAGTCTGGCCAAATATCTGTTTTACGTCTTGCCTTTAGGTTTGATTGTTGGACACTGTGTACCTGGTACACCTGGTAGTCTGACCACGTTTGTGTTGCACTCTCTATCTCCCTTTCTAAGGTGGATTGCTGGTTTGTCTGCCCAGAGAGCAGGCGGCCAAATTTTGTTCTGAGATGAAGAGCCAAAGCTTGGGGGCTGGAGGTCAGGGTGCCTGGATCATTGGAATTGTAGAGAAAGGAGACCGTCGCGCTCGTATCATCGACAAGCCCCGTATTATTGAGGTGCCACCACGAGGAAGCCAAGTGGCCAATCAGGATAACAACTCTGCAAGCCCTTTGCCTGGGCCAAATTTGTCCTAAACTATGTATGTATGGATGGATGTGTTTTTGAGTGTGTATGTCGAGGATGCTGTCCATATCTTCTGGAAATCATACATCACCATTGTCATTTTTTTTTCTCTGTTGTTGGGTATGGACCTGCATATGACTTTGTCAGATATGAAGCTGTACTATTAGCTCAATGTCTGACTCATTTTATGAAGTGCCATCTTCAAGAATTGGAAATAATGCAAAATAAATGAACATTCCAAATCATCCATGACAAATTCACAGATGAAAATGTATTTCCACAGGAATGCATGTGTTTGTATATGGATGTTTTTTTATGTGACGTGGGCCGCTGTTTTGTTGGCTTGATTTGAATAGGGGATATTATTAATGTGTTGTGAATGAATTTATTCCACAAATGCAATTGCGCATCTGTCTTGTGTCTGGCTTAGACATTACAGTCCGGAGGAAGTCTTGAGCAGCTTGCTCCGGACAAGTGACGCCAGGCTCAGATAGCCCTTTTCGGCTGATTCGTTGTCCAGCACAAAGTCACTCATTCTTCCAGTTTATGAAACTCTGCCATATAAACCCCCACCAAGGGGCCTGGTGAAGTGGATGCCAGTCATTGGAAGGGTGACCAGACTTGGCTTGCTGGAGGGCGAAAGCTGTTTGTAAAATTCCTGTTTTTCACAATCAAATAAAAAAAATAATCCACTGTTGGCTTGCTGTTTCTTGTGTCATGCAACTAAAAAATATTGAATTCCACAGAGAAATACAATAATACAAGTCATGGTTTGATTTCAGTGAATTTGCGTTCTGTTAAAATAGACTAGCCCAGGTTTAACACTGTGTAACTAAAAGGGTCAGACGATATATATTTTAGGTGAGTGTGTCTGGGTTATGTCAGTCCAGTATAGGGTCACGTTTTGTTTCATGGGTGCGATAGTGGGACAGTTGAAATTCTCCCGGAACTGGACTTTTTTTTCAATAACAGCGATAATTTCATATCGTTCTTTCAATCCGCAGCATTGACAACCATGTAGTATTTATTTTGAAAGTATGCGATTAACCCCAGGAAAGCAACAGCATCTCAACGTCTCGGGTTTGCTACAATAAATTTCTCTCTGAATCTTTCCACCACCAGGGGGTTTCACGCACATCAACAGAAACACAGAAGAAGAAACACGGAAGCCCATTTCAATGCGAAAACAAACATTCAAGCCGGTTCAAGTGTGCAAGGTGAGGGTTTCTGAGTTAAAAACTGCACGTGTGTCTAATTTGTTGCGAATAATTTTAAGATTTAATTTGGGTTGCATGGACACTCGTTGGTATGTATGTGCTGTGTGTTTGAAATGTAGGTCTCACGCATTAACAACATGATTTGTGATCACGTACATAACAGGTTTTCTGCGTCCACCATGCCATATTTGGGAAGTGAGGACACGGTGAGAGACCTGAGGAAAGCTTTGGCCAACCCCCATGTCCAGTCTGACCAGCTGCGTTATAGGAACGTCATTCTTAAAGTCATCAGGTTGGAGGAGTGCACACGCACAGTTTTAACTTCTCGTGGAAAGACTCTTAAATTCCAGATGGGTCTTTTCCCATCGGATGGATGCTATTGGATAATGACAGAAAGGTCAATAATTACAGTGTCCAAAGCCCGTCCAACTACCTTCATTGACATTGTGTCAGTACTTTAAAAATGACAAAGGACAAAAATGCTATTAGGCTATTGATGTTGGCAACTACTAAACTGGTGTAAAGAGACCAGCAGCAGAACTGTTCCACCACTAAAACAAGTTGTTTTTAAGTCTTTGCAACAATGATAATATGATCCATGTGCAAGCACTTGAAATACTGTATCAGAATGCTTTAAATGAAGGTTGTAATAGTAATGCTATGAAAGCCTTCAACAGGTTTAAGTCCATACCTAAATGCTATTTCTCAATCACCAAAAAAGTAAGGTACCCTTCCCCTCCTGCGTCTCCAGGCTGATGTCGCAGGGTTTGGATGTCTCCAGCCTGTTCAGTGAGATGGTTAAAGCATGTGCCACAGTAGACATTGTCCAGAAGAAGCTGGTCTATGTCTTCTTGTGCTCCTACGCCTCTTTGAATCCAGAGCTGTCTCTGCTGGTCATCAACACATTGAGGAAGGACTGTCAGGATTCAAACCCGATGGTTCGCAGCCTGGCTCTCAGGAACATGACCAACCTGAGGTGACCGGCATACTCTTGAGTCCATCCAACCCTCCTTCTGGATGTGGTGTTCATGTAAACCTCTGACTTGTAACATAACTTTGGGTTGGTGTTCCAGGTTGCCCGGTTTGATGGAGTATGTGGAACAGCCTCTCACAGCAGGACTGAGGGACAGAGCAGCTTGTGTGCGACGGGTTGCTGTGTTGGGCTGGGCCAAACTGCACAATCTCCAGCCGAATTCTGAAATAGGTGAGGTGGTTGGATAAAAATGTCGAAATTGGTTACTACTGAAAGCAGAATCATATAAAATGTTATGGATAAAATATAACCGCCGTGAGACTAAGTGTATAAGTATATCATGTCCAATTGAGATGTTTTTCCGCTTCAAGGTACGACTGTATGTGTATCCGTTATCTCGACAGTAGAGCAAAAATGCAATTTGCCTGTGCTTGAAAATGAACGCTCTTCTAAGAAACGCTTATGTTGATAATTTGGACAGATGCTGTGGTGGTGAATGAGTTGTACAGTCTTCTCAGGGACACTGATCCTGTAGTGATGGTGAACTGCCTTCGAGCTTTGGAGGAGATACTGAAAGAGGAAGGAGGGGTTGCTATCAACAAACCCATTGCTCATCACCTCCTCAACAGGTTGGCAAATATTTATATATATATAAATATAACCTGTGTTACATCATCGGTGAACGTTCTGAAGCATGGAAAGTTAAGAGTGGTTTTCTATTATCATTTTAATCTGGAATTTTCACAGCTTTATATTTTGTGTTGTGTCTTTGACATGCCATAGAGAAGCAGACCACACACAGTGAAAGATATAATGAAGAGCGGAGACAATATAATAATACGGTGGACGGTCTTTTTTTATTGAACAGCCTGGTTACCCGTATCTGTGTAGTACAGATATGTATGTTTTGTTTCTGCCTTGCTTTATCTCTCTTTTCAAGTGTCATCTGATAGGATCTCAGATAATGCATTGATAATGTTGTGGTTGTCATATGGCTTATCTGCTTGCTGAATTAATTCCAATTCGGTGCATCTGGATTTGCTGGTCATCATCGGAGGCTACCTTCTTCTAGGGGAACCGTTAGAATCATTTTGCATCACATCTTCACTCTGTCAGGAAACATTTAAATTGCTGATGTGAACAGCCGCAATGTGTGTGTCTACAATTGTAATTAGCACAGCCACCTTATCTATATCTATATTTATATTGCACTTAATTGAACGGTGTACATCGAAACAGTAACATTCATTTTATGAACGCGAATACTTTGTTTTTCTTGACTTGACTGTAATTTTCCCACATATGAGACAAATAAAGGATATCTTATCTTATCTTACATAGGCTGAAGGATTGTGACGTGTGGGGTCAGAGCGAGGTGCTTAAGTTCCTCCAGCGCTACCAACCTCAGTCTGAGGATGAGCTCTTTGATATCCTCTCCATGCTGGACAGCTCCTTGGTCAGTCCCCATCCCACCGTCATGGCATCCACTCTTAGCCTCTTCCTCAGCCTGTGCTGGGCCTTGCCCGCAGTCAACCTGGCTGCCCTGGAACGAGTACGGGTTCCCCTGCTTGCCGCGTGTGGGAGTGCCTCCAGAGAAATCAGGTTCACTGTGCTCTGCCACATCCAGGTATTTGGACAATACAAATATGCTCTTGAATACAATTTGCTAAACAATGAAGTTGTTGTCACTAATACAGTACTAGAAATCTTAGCAGCTAAATGCAATTATTTGCCCTGTTGTAAACACAGAAATGATGATTTCCAAAGATAATAGCACTGTGGTTGGGTTTTATTATTATATTTGAACCTTGTGCTGGTATTGGTGGTATATTAGCATATTAGCAGTATGATGGCAAATGATATGCTTAATACTGACTCCACATTTTTAAAAGGTGTGGACCTGGAACTTGCACATGGAGACAGCATTTATTTAATTTCATCTTCGTCTGTCACGGTTAACCTGCCTATTTTTTCCATCTGCTGCATCAAACTGTTTTTATTTTTTTGACTCAACAAAACAGTGATAGATTCGACTAATAAGTTCTTGTTTCATTCAAGCCAATTTTCACCTGGTTAGTTCTAACTTAGAAAAAACCCATCACCAGTGTTTATTTGCATAACATCCAATGGATCACCCGCATACTATAATTATTCCCCAGATTAATGCACAACCACAAAATGAATTATTGAAGCTCATTTTCTTGACTGCACACACATCTTAACCATCTGTTCTACTTATTTGTTGTGGCTGTGCATGGTAAATGAAGATGTAACGCATGTTTTTGGAAGAACAAAATTTGATCATCTCTGATACATGTTATGCTCCCCATCCAGTTGCTGTTGCGGTCTGTCCCTGGCCTGATGGGGGCACACTACAAACGTTTCTTCTGTGGCTATGCTGAACCAGCCTATATCAAGCAAAGGAAGATGCAGGTAGGTCTGTCTCTCTGGATTTCTCCATCTGGAAATATCTTTATCAACAAATGTCTATGCGAATGTCTATCTGTGTGAATATCTACACAAAATAAAGAATAATAAAGATGATTCTGACTCTGAATATATGTGCACGGTGAGACACAAACAGCTCTTAGCAGGTTCAGATTGTGCATTTAGGTACAAGTTTATTGCATTCCTGTCACAATAGGAATATGAGTACTGTTGTGTCTGCAGGTGCTGGTCGAACTGGTAAATGATGACAACGTCGCAATATTGCTGGATGAACTGAAAGACTACTGCACTGATGTCAATACAGACACTGCCCAAGCTGCAATATCAGCTGTCGGTAAACAGCCACTCACTTTGCATCACATTAAGGTGTGGATGTTGGTTGTTTACTTTGTCTTTGTTGCTGTAAAACGCCCATATTATCTCACCAAATGAAACAAAGCGATCCTTAATCATCAGTTACCAATGCAAGTACTGTATATTTGCAGAGGTCACGGATTTTCTTGAGTCCTTCAGATTTTTTTGTGGTATGTTACATGACAGCTCAACGTGGTCTGGCATGAAAAATGTGTTTTTGGACTGACCTTATTGGAGCCTCATTGTTTTGTTCAACAACAACAGTATCATAAACAATAGTAGGATCCCCCGGTGGGATACACAGTGGCCGTCCTTGTGCCTGCATTTGTAGCTAACATATGGAGTCACTTGCAGGTCGTATCGGGCGGAGCTACAGCGACAGATGTCTTGTGATTCTCATTGGACTGCTCGGCCTTAAACAAGAGAACATCACTTCTGGTAATAATAATATGTATGCGTACTTTACACCGATATGTTGAAAAGATTTTTGTCAGACTTGTATTGTGCAGTTGACTCATTTTGCACGCCATCTCCGCTCCCTTTCCCTATTTGACAGCTGTGGTGCAGACAATGAGGGATCTAGTCTGGGTGTGTCCTCAGTGCAGTGAAACTGTGTGCTCTGCTCTGGAAGGGTGTGAGGAGATACTGCAGGACAGCCAGGTAAGGCTTTCAGGCAAAATCTCCGTTTCAAATGTTTACCCCCGCTACCTGAGCCCAATGACAAAATCTACGACAGACGTTTGATCCAAGAATGGACCAATACATTTCCTCTTACAATTCGAATTAGAATCCTCACGCTATCAGCCACAAATACAAGGCTTCAAACAGGATGTTCTCAGAGGGGACCAAGGTTAAACTCTCTTCAGCAGGTTGTTGATAGTCACAGAAAGGCATAGATGTGGACATCCATGGAAAATTATCGGTAGATGGGTCTGTAAACGTTATACAATGGTGACCCCAGTGCACTATTTTTATTTTTATTAGGGGGGGCAACGAGGGTTGCCACCTTTCAGATCTGGAAATAAGGAACACTCCTCACGGAGTCGCAGAAAAACTATGCGGGTCAAAGAAATTTGAGGGTTTGGCTCCCCAAAACCCTGAAATGCATCGAATCATGTTTATATGTATATAAATTATATATATATATATATATATATATACACACACACACACACATATATATATTGTGTATATATATGTATATGTGACAAAACAAAATGCTCTAATTTATTTGACATTTTTTTAACGTGTCATATTAGCCTCTTGGCCCTGGGGTCACTTGGTGGTCAGTAAGGAAGGAGAAGTTTAGAAAGTATTTAGACATGCTTAAATTTGAAAGTGCTTTATTAGAAATGAACATCTTTATTTTTTGATCGACTGAAATAGCCTGAACCCTAGCATATAGACCTGGCCTACTGTATTGTGCGCATATAAAGTGCAGTAAATTATACAAAGCCTGTCTGGGGGGGCACTTTTACTGAAAGAAGACAATACTTAAATGGTGTATAAACTGCTGTAAGTGAAACAAATGTTGACACCTTTAAGAGGAAGGAAAAAAAAAAGACTTGTAAACCTGTGTGTATACATTTTCAGGCCAAGTAGACCAAACTAAAAAAAAAAAAACAACAACAACAACAAACAAAATACTTGCAAAACAATCCTTTTCCTCAACCCCTTCATGTACCTGTACCTCTTGTTACTTCTTGCAGCACCAAGTAGTTATTTGTGTGTCACAGCAGTGCTGTGAAACTACTCAAAGTGTGCAGTTATCCCGTTACTTGGCAACGATCATGACAGGCAGCGCAAAGGGACTGGGCTGCCTGCATGCTGGCAGGCAGACAGAGGATTTGACACAGAGCAGTGGGGAATGCACCAGACGAAGGCTTCACTCGTGGATCCGCAGGAGGATCCTGCGTACCTCCCGCCCATATTGTTGCTGTCTTTAAAATTTTGTCTTTTATGTTGTTCATTATTGTTAAATTCGGTGTTGACATTTGTGTGTGAGACAGACGCACGGTTAGGAAAATGCGGAACATATTGAACCAATACAGGACACATTTAAATAAAGGACAATTCCAAATTTTACTGGATGTATACAGGAGGCAACCTGAGGGACAACCAACAACGTTTTTCATGGAAAATGCTTACACACACACACGCACGCATGAATAAAGGGTTTCATTGATTTTGCATAAAAAGATAAATAAGAAACACTATTTTGCTTATTCTCCTCCTGCCAGGGCAAGCAGGCATTGCTCTGGTTGTTGGGAACATATGGTGAGCGAGTCTCCAGCGCCCCCTACACGTTGGAGGTGTTCATTGACAAAGTGAGGTGTGAGACATCTTCGTCAGTCAAGATGGAGCTACTGACCGCCACCTTGAGGCTGTTTTTGTGCCGTCCCGCTGAAACTCAGGAAATGCTCGGAAGGCTGCTGCATTATGCCATAGGTATTGTGTGCAAGTGCAACAGAAGGGAAAATCAGATTTCACAGTTCTAGACATTTTAAAATCTCTGTTTTACAGATGAAGAGACAGACATGTGTATACGTGATCAGGCACTGCTCTATTACCGCCTTTTGCAATGTGGGGTTGACGAGACTCGCAAGGTGGTCCAGGGTCGGAGGTCAGACCCCTCCCTTGGTGTTCTTATTGGCCGTCCCGCAGAGCCTGTAAGGCACTGGGCTCGTGTCTTCAACACACTGAAGCCACTCTGGCAGAGCTTCTCAGAGACTGAATCAGTCAGAGGCAGAAGCTGTCAAGATGCAGCATTTGAGCCCAACTCTGACCTCTCAGACGCCCTTACCTCATGTCAGCTTGAAAGTGTTCAGACAGGTGAGTTGAGGATGAAAAACGCTGGCATTTATTTTGTTGTGTACGGTACTTGAGTCTAAGGTGAGCCCCTTTTAAAATGAAGAAATGTTGTTGCCGTGAGATTAAATGCACACACTCTTTTTCGGGGTATTCAGACATACAGTAATTTCCCCCCTCCAAAGCAGGGGTTGAATTTGTGAAAATGCAAACTGAGATTACTTATCCAGTTACTCCGTGCTTGAGTCGTTTTTTTCACTGAATACTTGAGTAACTTTGGAAAGCTATACATTTACCGGTACTTGAATCATTATTCTACAGTAACAGTACTTTTACTCGAGTACAGTTGATCTCTGATCATCCTTTTCTACGAAGTGGAAAACCAGACAAACTTTTGGGTGCAAAAGTCTTAGGACGAATCACCATCATGTGTGACGTCAGAAGAGATGCCAGTACATTTTTTGGGAGGACCCCCCCCCCCCAAAAAAAACACTATAATTGCTGATCATGTTGTGCAGACTCTGATAAATGGATCCATTTTAGTTCTGTATGTGGTGCTTTGAAGAGGAAGTTTGGACACCCGCAAATCCAGAGGATTAACTCTGTTATGTTTTAATTTGGACTCTTTCTACTTGTTTATGCCACAACAAAGTGGGATTAGCAAGAGTGATGATGACAATAAAAACGCAACGTATTTTGTCATCGTTGTCGTGTGGCAACAAACGTGGTATGCATGGCTCAGTCCTGGCAGCTCAATCTAACTTTCCCATATTTCATGGAAACGAGTATCTTGAATATTTATAAGCATGTTTTAGATCCCCCCCCCCCACACGGTACGATTGATGTGCTACAGCAATAAGTCAACATCAATGTTCAAAGAATGATTGCCTTGTTTCGTCTCCAATGTAAAGAACCGCTCACGCTGTAATCCGTAGCCACTTCCACATCATGAGTTATTGGAGTTAGTGGCAAATACGGTATTTTCAAATTAAAAGGTATTTTATGACAGGTTATAAGAACGTCAACATGTCTCTGACAAAACTGTCTCTCCTTCAGCAATCCCTTCTCCGCTCTTTTGATGATCATTAAAGGTGGAATCATTTTTATTTTAGTTTCAATATATAGTCATTGGGCGGTAGAGTCCTGTGGTTTGTACGTCGGCTTCACAGTGCAGAGGTACTGGGTTCGATTCCAGTTCCGGCGTCCCTGTGTGGAGTTTGCCTGTTCTCTCCGGGCTTGCGAGGGTTTTCTCCGGGTGCTGCGGTTTTCTCCCACATTTCAATAAAAAATGCATGGCAGGCTGATTGGACGCTCTAAATTGTCCATTGGTGTGAGTGTGGGCGTGGATGGTTGTTCGTCTCTGTGTGCCCTGTGATTGGCTGGCAACTGATTCAGGGTGTCCCCCGCCTACTGCCTGAAGACGGCTGGGATAGGCTCCAGCACCCCCCGCGACCCTAGTGAGGATCAAGTGGTTCGGAAAATGGATGGATGGATATGTAGTCATTATCTTCTTGTTATGCTTGTATGATAGTTAAAAATGTGAATGTATGATGGTTTTACAGTATGAGCCTGACAGTTCCAATGGTCCATGGATGGATCTTAATGTGTCTTCTCATGTGTCTCCTTCAGAGAGTGCCGACGAGCGCACACCATCGCCTGCAGGCGCCCTGTCGACCAGCACCATTGTCCCTCTCAGCTTGCTTCCAACTTTAACTCCAGGAGAGTTTGAGAATCTGTGGCTGCGAGGCAACATGCAGTCAAACACAGTCCGGGGTTTGTCCTCTCCTTAAAAAAATAAAATAAAACTAACGCTGTGGTGAAATCTATTATCAATCAAGGTCTTCGTGTCACATGAGCCATCCTTTTGTATTGCCCCTTGATTCCTCTATCAATCTTTTATGAAAGGTGCTTGTGTTTCATGGCCTGTTACTCTGCTTTGCAAGGGAGTGCCCAGTCGAAAGATTAGATCTGGGTCTGGATAGAATGTACTGTTAGTGTATAATCTTATCTATTGAATGAGATAGCACCCACCAAACACCTCGTTTTATTCGTACCGTTGCATTTCACACAGTACATACAATTTGTTCTGTTTTTGTTGCATGTTGTTACAATCAGTAACACACAAGACCTTATGAAAATAATGTATGAAACAATATAAAGTGATGAGGACGAATGTGTCTCGATATGATCTACCCATTGTACTGTATTTTCTCTGGTTTCCAAGCTTTTTTTTTACAGTTCTTGAATTCAATTCAGCAGGTTCACTTTATATCGTGACTATACCACATGCTATGATCCCGGAACAGTTAAATATAATTTAAAAGTTATCTTACAACATTACCCTTAAGACTAAATGGCTTCCAGAAGAAAAAAAAAGGAAGTGGGCATGTACATGGGTCAAAGACTCTAACTTTTATTAACAACTCAGATTTTCCTATTTAGACAGAGGTTTGATGAGATCTTTGAGATGAAATCTTTTGACATTTCTGAAAAAAACTGTTCTCTTACAAGGAGCTTAACTGCCAAATTCACAACAGGTGTTTTGTATGGTTTAACCTCTGTGTTTTTTTTGTTGTTGTTGTATAAAGGATTCTAATCCTTTTTCTTTTCCTAGGTGCTGAGCAAGCTGTGGAGGAAGAGGATGTTTTTTGTCTGACAACACATGTCCAGTGTGGTAATGTCACCCAGTCTTCGCCACAAAGCTTTCAGGCTGCAATGCAGCTGGTCAACATCCAGATACTAGCCTTTACACCATCAGACACACTCCCCTGGAGGGTCTACCTGTACACACACACTCAAGCCCCTCCTCGCACAACACTCATACTAGGAGAGTTACTTTATACCGGGAAACCAAATGAAGAGGGAGGTGCACAGGATGGCACCAGAGATGACGAGAATGCGGAGAAAACAATGGTGGGGAGACAAACGGGGAAAAAGGTAAATAATGAAGAGGAAGATGCATCAGGAATTAGGAACAGCGGTGAGTTGGCAAAGGACAATGGACAAATAGCAGAAGTAAAAGTGACTCTAAAGCAGCAACCGAGAAATGGCAAAGCTCTGAGGGGTTTCCTCTCTGTACTCATCACTGTACTGCATACGCTGTCTTCAGAGAGGGAATGACTGTGCATCACTCAAAGGCAACGCAGTGGATGAGAGGTTGACGCTACACCAAGGTTGTGAGTGTGTTTTATGAGTGAATTTTGCATGTTCTTGCTGTGCTTGTGCGGGTTCTCTCCAGGTGTCGTATCTTAATGCAAAAACATTTACTGTACAAAAGGTTCACTGAAAACTTACAGGTAAAGCCGTAGGTAGTTCTCTGTCCTGTGATTGACTGTTGATCATGTTTGTGGTGTGCCCCACCATACGCTGCAGTGCAGGAGGTAGCACGTGGAAAAATCAGCAGGCAGAGGTAAATCCAAGTGTAAGCCAAGAATGAGAGCAAGTAAAACCAAAATGTGGAAGGTGCGGCAAACCTAAACACAACAGGAAAAATACCCAGCCTTAAAATCAACATGCAACAAATGTCATGTGGGTCACTGGGAGTCAAGATGCCACTCTAAATCAGTCAGAGAAGTGACAGAAAATGTTTCAAGGGTACCATATCTCCCGGGGGCAGTCACGAAATCCGGCAAAAATGATGAACAGTGGACTGTACAGTTCGTGTTAGGGGAAACACCGATCAGATTCAAAATCGACACGGGTGCTGACACAAACATAATGTGTGAAGAGACGTTCAGTAGTTTGACCCCCCAAGAAGAAATTAGAGCATCCTAATGTCACGCGATGCAGCCCTGGTGGTCAGTTGGACTGTCTGGGGAAGTTTCGAGCCACCGCAAAGTACAAAGATAACCTCTACTCCTTCCCAGTGTACGTCATCCGTGGCCAGAATGCTTACAATCTGCTGAGCAGAGACACAGCTACAACAATGGGCTTGGTGACGCACAGTGAAGAAGTTCACGACGCAGTCGGGGAGCATGGAACTCTGAAAACAGAATTACCGTAGTTAAGATCCTGTTGAAAGAGAATGCTCAACCATACGCAGTGCATAAGGCACGGAGGGTACCCCTGCGCCTCATGAAAAAAAGTGAAGGAGGAAATCCAGTGCATGGAGGAGAACGGCATAATAAAACCAGTGACAGCCTACGGATTGGTGTGCGCCTATGGTGCCCATTCCGAGGAAAAATGGAAATCAGTTGCGCCAAAGACAAATTAGCTTCATCCAAACAAAAACTGTTTTAGATGTCCAAAGCATCTTCTCCAATGACATGCAAAAGAATGTGAGCCTTCAGTTTTTCATCATCACCTCCTGCTCCACTTGCTGCTTAAGTATTTGCTTAAAACAGTTCCAGTTATCAGCAAGATTACCAGTCAGTTGCATGGAAGTAGGTGGACTTAACTCATCCATGACAGCACAATGGGGGAAAAGTCAGCTTTCTGTTGTTGGTTGTCCTCCACGTTGGGCTCAGAATTCTCTTTTACTTGTTTAATCTGTCCCGCGTCCTTCGTTTCACTTCGCAGTTCATAGCCATCGCATGCAGTCGCTAACTCCGCTAGCATGTAGCTTCACCAATCACGAGGTCACTCACAAGGCCGGGGGCTCCAAATCCTCTGTCGCTCGTGCTTTTGTGGCAAACCTTTCCACTCCGAGGCTGCTCAAGGCCACTTCTGACACCATGTGTTGTCTCTCTAATCACACAATGAAGGAGACGAGGCGTGTTAGATAGAACTCGTGGACTCTTTACTTCAAGCGTGTACTCTCAACTACTGTGGCATGTTGGGTAATGAAGTTCTTATGTTATTTTACTCATAACATCACACTAACGATAACGATCGTTACCGTGAAATCCTCATGGCCTGTCGTAGTATTTTTTTTTTACTGAGAAATTTCCTTGCGTCCCAAAAACGCACATTATTTGGAACTGTGCGTTCCGCGGGAAAATTATGCGTCTAGGACGCAGGACGCAGAGGTAAAGAGATGGCTGAATGTATATTGTGTACTACAGTATTGCACAATATAGCCTCTTCAAATGCACTAGTCCTGATAACTAGTAGTTATGTGTCGTTCGCGAACGAGCCGGCTCATAGAGCCGGCTCTTTGAAGTGAACGATGGGAGCCGGCTACTCATTGGGAGCCGGAAAGGGAGGGTTACACACACACGCTGCAGTATAGAGAAGGGGGGGGGGGGGGCTAGAGAAGAGACACACAGCAGCACACTGAGCAGCACGAGATGAGAGAGGTGAGAAAATGGATAGGAAACGCAGTGAAATATGTATTCATTTCAATTTAATTGATAGTTCAAAGGCAGCGTGTAGACTGTGCAAGGTTAAAATATCCCATAGATCAGGCTCCACAAATAACCTACACAGACAAATCAGAAAAGTCCACCCATCAGTACAATTTGAAGAGAAAAGACAAGCAAGGGAACCAGCTATTAATGAAGGTGCTAGTGTGTCTGCGACTGTTGCTGCTGCTGCAATGTCACAATTGCCTAGATGTACAACCCAGAGCTCTATGAGCCACTTTATGCAAAAAGCTATAAAACCAGCAAAACAGAACACAATTGACGAGGAACTGTAAATTTCCCCAGTGTGGGACAAATAAAGGATATCTTATATCATATAAAATGATTGCAATGGATTTTCAGCCTTTTTGTGTTGGCTGTGTGTTGTAGCAATATCTGTCCCCTCAGAGAGAATCTTCTACAAAACAGGGCAAATATTAACAGAGAGGAGAAACAGGATCAACCCCTCAAAGCTGAGGCACTTGGTTTTTCTTCATGCCAATCTTCGCTAAAGACAAGCTAAAACCTTTAGCTGGATGCTGTTTTTTCTTTTTGTTTTACAAATTTTAATTTATAATTTGTTGTGTGGTATTCAATGCTTACTTATGTTGTTTTACTGTAAATAGTTAAAAGCTTATAAAAATACACATTCAGAGATTAGAACTTTTTGACGACCCTGTTTTGAGATGGGTCTTTGTACTTTGTTTTTATTTTTGTAGCACTCCATGTTGTACTCCATGTTGAGTATGTTCAGAAGAATATAAATAAAGCCATATAAATAATAAATATTTGATATAATGTATATTTTTGCATTAGTAATTCATTTTACACATAATATTACGTTATTTTTGGTATTACATTTATTTAAGCAACAAAAAAACTGAGGAGCCATTTGGGAGCCGAAAGAGCCGGCTCTTTTTAGGGAGCCGAGCCAAAAGAGCCGGTTCTCTAAAAGGAGCCGGAATTCCCATCACTAATAACTACGGTACATAAATAAGAGAACAGCGTGGAAAGTTAACGTTATTTACAGGGGGTTGTCCCACGGTGGTGTCGAGATGGTGTCGGTGGTTCCAAATGTGTGCTTTCCACTGCCGTGAGGATGTCTTCCGCTCGTTTTCACTGACGGTCAAGGACTCGAGAGCAGGACGCGAGGTTATAACACAGATGAGTGTGAACTTTTTGGACATTGTTTTTCTTTCTTTCCCTTTTTCCATACGCCCCTTCTTTTTGTTCGTGGCCACTGCTTGTATTTATCAATTTCTTTCTGTCTTTCTCAATACTGTACTGTATTGTGTTCTTAGTAATTTCCCAATGCAATGTAGTGGAACCTGTCTTTCTCAATACTGTACTGTATTGTGTTCTTAAACTTCTGGTGACGCATGTTGCAGTTTGAATTGCATTCGCCTGTTTGAAAGTTCGTCACCTGTTACTCTTCTTGAGATGTATTTTTTTAAACTTTTCTTGAAATCGAGGAACCTAATCTCGTTATGACTCTCTAGCTTTATGCACGACTAAACTAGCGATTTACACAACAACGTCCAGCTAAATTTGGCATCTGTTGAAATAAGCGCTTTGCCAAGCTCTCAACGAACCTCTCTGAAAGGTAATGCAAAGGCTAATAAATGTGCATAAGTGTCTATTGACCCGTTACTTGTTATTCCTATCATTGTATTGGCTGCTACTTGTCAATTTGTTTGTAGGATAATTTAAGGAAAAAAATGTCAGTGATATGCTTGGAGAGCTATAGTTGGACTTTGAGAGGGGTTGTGGACTGTGGCCCTATCTGGAGCTCATAATAGGATTCCTGAACATTATTATATATTCCATCGTTTCACAACTTTTATGGAGTCAAAACACCCGTTTTACATTCGAAAAATCCCAGGAAATATGAATACTGAAATGATGAGCTTGTCTCTATTTAGATGCTAGCAGGTGGTTAATAGTTCCGACATTTTTTTTTAACCGGTCATCTAAATCGAACCGCTTTTTATTGTTCTGCCCGCCACAATACGCCACAGGAAAACAAAAATATATTTTCTTAAAATTTTCGACCAAATGAAGAGTAACCGAATGAATTTACCATCCACTTTTTAAAAGTGCTACATAAATGTTAGTAACCCAGTCTACAGCTAAAGATAAAACTCTGTGACCTCACACTACATGCGTATTTTCATATTGCTCCCAGGATGGTGTATCTATTCGCAGTGGTTTGGCAACATCAATTCTAGTTAAACTACGCATTAATGCATCATAAGTGGTTAAAACCCCTTCTTTCTATTCCAGGGGTGTCAAACTCATTTCACATTGTGGGCCACATACGGCCTCAGTAGATGTCAAGTGGGCCGGACCATTAAAATTATACCATGCTCTGCTATAATTAACCAAAATATGTCTTTCCTTTGTTATGGTCTAAGGAAGCTCAAGAACATTAGGAAAATGTGGAAATTTAATGAACATATCCTTTACAAAACATTTCATGAAGCACCTTAGATTTCCTTAGACAAATGTGCACTTTTATCATTCACAGAGATGCATTGCAACTGATCCCAATGATTGTACAAAGGCACAAAACTTTAACAAGTCATTTGTATTGAAAAATATAGTAATGCACTTTGAGATTAAACAAGATTTACAAAGAAAGGAAATTTTCAACCATTTACACATGTGCATACAAACTCTAAATTTAATCCCTGCCTACACCTTACAAACTAAGGATAGTGCTATTAAATGTGTAAAGAATAAAGTATTCACATGTCCTTGATAGCGTCTGCTGGGTTGGGTATGTCTCAATGAGATATGAAGCGGCTGTTGTCTTCTTCTCTGATCAAAACAATGGTGTGTTCTACTCTGATCAAAACAGTGTAACACCTTATTAAAAATACTAATTCCGTGTCTTTTATGCATTTTTTTCACTTTTAAATTATCCCACGGGCCTGATGGAACCTCCTTGGGTGCCGGTTCCAGCCAGTATGGTTGACGCCACTGCTCTATTCGTTTTCATATTACGTGACTCATTAATGTTCTTTCCCATTTCAAACTGTAAATTCTATTGAATCAGTAATTAGTCAAGATCAGTGATGGAGCATACATTTAACACCTGGGTCTTCATTGGTGACTTACCGCCTTAGTCAATGATATAATGCCATTCTTATGATGCTGCAACAATAGAAACTCAATACTACACTAATATGCAACATTTTTTTTTTTTTGGTCAAACAAAGTGAAATGATCGCAAGACAAAAGAGGCATACAGTACATACAAGCACAGATGTAACTGAAATCAGAAGAAATGATAGCAGTGATCAAATTAAAACTAAAGCTATTATGGAAATTTGAGAAAACGCACCTAGTTGAAATGTAAAGCAAAGCTTGATGAGAAATTTTGGGGGGGGGGGGGTATCCAGGATATAGCCTTCCTTGCCCACAGTCAGATCATTTATATTAGTTGTTGTGCTGACCAGGTTCCACATTTTGTCAATGCATGCGTTTATGTTTCTAGATCCACCACAGGAAATGCGACGTTATTCAAAAAAGAAATGTGCCGTGTTGCTGTTGCTGCTCGTTGCGGGGGTCTTCTACTTGGTTTACCATTCACAGTCATTTAACAGTGTGAGCACACACACTCATACACATTAAAGATGAACCAATTAGATGGCAAAATATGATGAATGTTGATGAGAATTGAATGGTGTTTCTCTTTTGCAGGACCTGAACAAATCAGAGGAGCCCGTGTCAATGAACTTAACATGGAAGGCACAAAGGATGTCCAGTATGGAGTCATGGGTGGAACAGGGAGACTACCTGCCTCTCAATGTGACCTATCAACTGCTTGCAGGAGTACCAGTCGCTCAGTCTAGTAAGTTTATTTTAGTGTTTTTGATACTGTTACAAGAGGATAGATCACAGAAGAACGGGCAGCATATTCTAGTGATGTGCAATATTAGATGAGCTACCACATACACTCACATTTACTCAACTCCAGTTTAAGGTGATGTAGAACTTACCTGAGGTATTTCTGTTTTGTTTCTTGTGTTGTGTGTGTGTGTGTGTGTGTGTGTGTGTGTGGGTGGGTGTGTTTGTGTGTTCCTTTTGGTGGGGGGTGGGGGGTATTTGTTTTCGGAGTGCAGGGGTCTGGATTATTAATATATAATATTAAGATAAGATAAGATAAGATATTCTTTATTCGTCCCACAATGGGGAAATTTACAGCCTCCAGCAGCAAGAATGTATGTAGAAAGAAGAAAGGAGACAGAGAAAAAAAAACAACAAACATCTTTCAATTAAATACAATATGAACACAAATGGATAAAAATTATTATTATTATGATTGTTATTTTTTATTCATTAGCCTGACAGCAGTCGGTAGGAACGAGCGTCGGTATCTCTCCTTCTTGCAGCGCGGGTGTAACAGTCTCTGGCTGAAGGAGCTACCAAGTGCTGTCAGGGCGGGCTGGAGGGGGTGGGAGGGACTGGCCATCATAGCTTTTAGCTTAGTTAGCATCCTTCTGTTGCCCACCTCCTCCAGAGTGTCAAGGGAGCAACCCAGGACAGAACTGGCCTTCCTGACCAGTCGCTCCAGTCTCTTTCTGTCCCGGGCCGAGATGCTGCCTGACCAGCAGACAATGCCATAATGGATGGCCGAGGCCACCACCGAGTTATAGAACGTCTTAAGGAGTGACCCCTGAACCCCAAAAGACCTCAGTTTCCTGAGTAGGAAGAGTCGGCTCTTAAAGAGGTTCACGCCTTTCTCCCCAACAGGATATCTATGTATTGGAATATCATCGGTGAAGAGGAAGAAGGACAGCTATCTGATCTCCACATTAGTGTCCCTCTTCTCCCAATCGTCTCCTGAAGAGCGCTCCTCCATGGTGGTTGTAGTGCTGCTTGCAGATTTTGACATCTACTGGCTGACGACCACGGTGACGAAGATAAAATCACAATTCTCTTCAGCGCTACAGCAAGGTCACCTGTTGGTCATTCACGTTCCTGAGGAATGCTATCCACCTACTGCAGGTCAAGCGCAAATATTATACACTAATTCATTGTCGAGGGGGTGCGCGCTAAGTGATGGGGAGGTGCTAGTAGCACTTATCTGGCTTTAGTAATTGAATGTAATTGTTTTGTATAAGCGCCTGTTGTCAAACAGATATCAGAGACAGTCAGTCTCTCTCTCTCTCTCTTTCTATCTGTCTCTCTCTCTATCTCTCTCTCAATATACAGGGTGGCCCACTTAAAAGTAGCCCGGATTTTTTTTTAAATTAAAATATTTTTTTAATTTTTTTCAAAACATGTATTTAATTACGTGAATGTTACAAGTGACCCAAGTCTTTCCAAAACCTGTTTTTATTGATTGATTATTGATTCAAAGAAAAATGGGCCCACTATCCGTGTTCCTGAAACTGCACACCAAACACCGATTTTCTGGTCATGTAGTGGTTTTTCGCGTGTCATGTGGGGATTCACAGAAGACCAGTACCGCGTATTCTGGGAATTTACGTATCCTGATAAGTGAAACCATGCTTCGTCCGACATAAAGTATAGCAGTGGGTCCAAAAGTCCGTCTGCAATGCTAGTCAGCAACCATGTACAGTAATTAATGCGTTTAGCTTTATCGGGCTGCTTTAGTTCCTGAACACATGAAATTCGGTATGGTTTCAGTTTCAGAGAATTCAGTACACGCTGACATGTCGTTCGTGATACACCAACTTGCTGGGATAGTCTCCGAGTTGACTTGTGAGGGCTATTTGTAATTCGCTGCTGAACATCACTGACAACTTCGGGCGTCCGGACTAATTTAGGTCTCTGCTTCTTCACGTTTGCGAGAGAGCCAGTGTCTCGCCATTTCTTAACCAGGCTCTGAACACAACGTTTAGCCGGTGGTTTTGTTTGTGGGTACTCGCGAGTGAAGGCCTCTTGTGTTTTCTTAATTGATCCGGTTCGCACATAGCCTTCCACAATCACTATTCTCTGCTGCAAGGAAAACACCATTTTCTTGAGGTACGGTACGCACCCGGAGAAGGTAGGAGCACTACTGTTCGTGTATAATCTAAAACAAACAAAAATTGGCTCAGCGCCAACGTGTATAACCGGAGCAGTTTTGGAACACTTCCAGCATCTCTTGTAACCTGTAAGTAATAAAAACAGGTTTTGGAAAGACTTGGGTCACTTGTAACATTCACGTAATTAAATACATGTTTTGAAAAAAATTAAAAAAATATTTTAATTTAAAAAAAAATCCGGGCTACTTTTAAGTGGGCCGGACTAATTTAGGTCTCTGCTTCTTCACGTTTGCGAGAGAGCCAGTGTCTCGCCATTTCTTAACCAGGCTCTGAACACAACGTTTAGCCGGTGGTTTTGTTTGTGGGTACTCGCGAGTGAAGGCCTCTTGTGTTTTCTTAATTGATCCGGTTCGCACATAGCCTTCCACAATCACTATTCTCTGCTGCAAGGAAAACACCATTTTCTTGAGGTATGGTACGCACCCGGAGAAGGTAGGAGCACTACTGTTCGTGTATAATCTAAAACAAACAAAAATTGGCTCAGCGCCAACGTGTATAACCGGAGCAGTTTTGGAACACTTCCAGCATCTCTTGTAACCTGTAAGTAATAAAAACAGGTTTTGGAAAGACTTGGGTCACTTGTAACATTCACGTAATTAAATACATGTTTTGAAAAAAATTAAAAAAATATTTTAATTTAAAAAAAAATCCGGGCTACTTTTAAGTGGGCCACCCTGTATATAGAATCCAGGCAGTGGCGGGCAGTGTATTTCAACCTTAGGCCTTCAGTGACGTCACATACACACAATATAGGCTCGTCAAACAGCACTTAATTTCAGGAGCATTTAAAACCATCAAGTACGCATTCACAATTAAGAGCAGGAAACTAAATTTATAGATATTGCCAAAAATAAAAAGATGATTTAAAAATATTAAATAAAATGCCACACAAATTACGCTGTGTGACCTTAAACAAGTCTGTCCAATAAATTGCGCAATGTCGCAGTTTCATATAAGACACCAACCAAACAATAACAAAACAAACTATTCTTTGAAAATAAAGTAAACAGATCATTTGCATTTTGAGAATCGGCTGTACAACCGCAAATAACTGAAAATGTTGAGCAGCTGAGATTGAACGAACTTTCATGCACGAAGTTGACTATAATGCGCCATTATAAATTGCAGGTGAGCACATTTATTTGATACATTTTTGTATCTGTTATTTTATTTTGTTACCATTAATTTAATACTAACGAAATAAAATGAGAAAAAGAAATGTAAAATAAAATTAATTTACTCACTAATGTAGTGCCTGTTCATTGAGCTGCAGATCTACTCGAGTGCCCCCAAACATTTTTAAACGCACCGTAGCTTGTAAGTGCCCAGCCGTGCTCTGATGTTTCCTTGCTGCCTTGGTAAAACAACTTAAATGGGTAAATCCAGTGTGGCTTTAAACACCAAATCCGTCCGTTGCAAGCAATTGGCATTCCCAGCAGTACAATTTGCAGCGTTTCTCAGAGGCTGTGAGCCACGGGTACCGTTCATAATTGCTCGTCTGAAAATGACGGACAAACCCTTTTCCGACCTCTTCGCACAATATACAGCTTTTCATGAAAGGCCCGTCTTGAAAATTGTGTGGAAAGTAGTTCTGCAACGTCATCTCCTTCGGCCATTTTGGGTTAAAACGCCGTGATAGCTCCAGCAGGCGCTAATCCAATCACCAAATGCGCACGGCCAGTCTCGACGTAAGCCCTTCTAGCTGGCCCTAGTACTCAGACGAGTCTGAGACTCGTGATCTGATTGGCTATTGCAAGCAGACTGTGCCTGTTCGCTTACAGCGCACAGGGGCGCGCTCTGTTTAATCTGAAGGCCCCGAGCAAGTTTAATTTACCTGGCAACACAAGCTAGCTGAAATATGATTGGTTACAAACTCTACCATAATAAATAAGTTATTTATCGAGTGGCTTTCAATGTTATTTAAAATAACATTGAAAGCCACTCGACTAAGTGGAAATAATATGACGTAAAGAATACAGAGAATAATTTTGTTTACATATTTATGAAAATAAAATAACATAAATTAAATTTGTTATTCTCTGAAAAGTAAATTTATGAAATTGACTTTTCTGAGAATGTTTAGGCCAGCAGAGAAGGCCTTTCTGGCCCTGGCGGAACGCCACTGAATCCAGGTCACCTGTGTTTAAATATTAAATAGTGTCTTTCTCTCTGACTCCCCTATAGGTCTAAAGCAGAACTACAATGATGCTCCAGAAAGAGTATCATTCCGCTCCAAGCAGAACCTGGATTATGCCTTTCTTGTGCACTACAGCGCAGGCCTCGGCAGATACTACCTTCAGCTAGAGGACGACGTCTCCTCTGCAAAGAACTTTCCCACTACCATAAAAAAGTATATTCAGGAGCAGGAAGCCAAGAAGACAACCTGGGCAATGCTAGAGTTCTCCAGCCTTGGCTACATTGGGAAACTCTACAAATCGGCTCATCTCCCTCTGCTGACACGTTTTCTCTTCCTCTTCTATCAAGAAATGCCTTGCGACTGGTTGATGTCTCACTTTCGACTGCTGCTGACTCAGAAGGAGCCTATCCTTTTCAAGCCTTCATTATTCCAGCACATAGGAACTTTCTCCTCATTCCAAGGGACTTATAACAATCTAAAAGACAAAGACTTTGAGGAGAGTGTTTACTCCAATCCTCCAGCTGAGGTTTTCTCTGACATGTCCACCTATAAGAAACACTTTCCCAAACTAGCCTGGGATGCCGGGGAAGGATTCTTCTGGGGCCTCCCCCCAGAGAAAGGCAACCATTTGACTGTGGTGTTCACAGACCCAAGAGTGGTGACAGAAATAACCGTAGAGACTGGGTCAGAGGGGAAAGATATCTTGGGCTCAGCACAGGTGGAGATAGGACACAGGGTGATCGCCATTGCAAAAAGGGAGAAAACCTGCAGGGATTTCCATGCATTGGGATCTCTGGACAACGGTTGGTTTGTGATGCAGCAGGTAGATAAAAACCATCGGTCCGCCTCTTCGTGTTTGAGGATACAAGTCACCGCTGGGCAGAAGGAGTGGGTCATCATTCGGAAAATTAGGATCTCAACAAAACCTAGCTCACTTTCACAGCAAGCACAAATGTGAATTGGTGTCAGGTTTAGTAGGGGTTTTAAAATCAAGGGGGTGAGGCACCGGAGCACTCCAAAGGGAGGAGCAGCAGCTCAGGAAAAATACATATCATTAGAGTAGCAAGGTGGGAGGAAGTAGAAATATTTGGGAAACCGAGCCAACGCTCCTCTATCTCTTCATGTAAAGGAGACGTCTACTAAATTGACGTCACATCATTGCCACAACACACAAATGTCCGCTCTATGCTTCACGTTTTAATTTAAAGTCAAACGGAATCTCAGCACTATTACTCAAAATAATGCAGATTCTTGGATGATTGTCCGTGGTCCCCTCTAGTCTCCCCGGCCTTTGCACATAAGATTTTTGGCTTCTGGTGACCAATAGGTCAGATGTGTACGGATGAGCGTTCATACTGCATACACATCACATACACATCCGATTTATATCCACACACACAATAAAACTTGACTTGATATGATATGAAAAAGGCTCAGAATGGATTTGGAAAAATCGAAATTACGCTTACATCTTACATAAAAAATCACATGCATGTCACATATGAGAAGGAAACTCTGAACTGAGCTGCAGTGAAAATAGCTGAAATGTCATATTTGAACAAAAAGACACAATCAAGATTTCTCTAATACAGTCTTTGTTCATCAAATGTCCATATGTGTTCAACCAATGTGCCTGGTTATCTTAGAAACACTATTAGCTATGAAAGATTCCAACCTCTCCTGTTGCACTCTCAAATCAAAGTACATAAACAGCGTTTGTCAACAACCTATTGAAGCGATATGCCAGAAGTAAATACAAATTATCTGGAGAATGTGTGTCTTAATTCATTCACTTGCAATTCCTAAATTAGCAGCTGTCGATTTGGAGGTGGTCAGGATGTGGTGACTCATGTGTTTCATGAGGTTTTATTGAGCTGAGTCACAAGTCATGGGTTGAGAGCCAATCTGTGTTCAGGGCATTGTTCTGTTTTTCCTCAAAATTCTTAAAATTGATTTCCATTGTGTGCTCCAACATGCAAGTATGTCAACACTGAGGGCTCTGCAGAATGAGCTTTCTTGAACCTGACCAATACTATGCCAGCGACATAGTCCTGCTTGTCTAATTTCTGCTGGGTGCGACAGGAAAATGTGCATTTCTTTACTTTTCTTTGGTTAAATTTTGGAAATACTGAAATAGGAGTTGCTACAAAAATTGCTAAACAAGCTCTCCTGTTACAACAACACTTTGACAACATTTGACTCCAGAATTTTCAAGGGCATTCTAAATGGACAGCTGTTCAGCTGAGAGACCAGAGAGGTATCACATTTAAATGACAGTTCTTAGAAATTTCTATTTTTACAGTAGTTTGATCTGGTGCATCAGTACAATCGTCCCAATTTAGAAAAGGGGCTAGTATGTATTTACTATTTTTTATTAGAGTGGGGCTGACATAGGTCCTGTATTGGGCCTTGCTTGGTGGCCTTGTCGTGTCGTGGGCAGCAAAGCTGACATTGCCCTTTGGCTCAGCGGCCAGCTTGTCACAGTCTTACTAGCATTGTGGCTGTCCCTGGCAGGCAGAGTGACAGATGAAACTTCATCTGTTTCCGTGTCCTGTCCCTGGTTGCCAGTTCTTTGGTGTGCAGAAATGGGACGACTCTGTGATGCTTGCTGTGCTTCAGCTGCTGATGGAGCCACGGAGGTTGAGACCGCACCATCCTGTTCTACACCCCTAGTCTGAAATTATTGTGAGAGGACAGATTTGAATATGTACTGATGTAGTAGGTCTAAATAAAGCAGTGAATTCAAATATCAGGGGGTAGATGACCACAAAGTGTGTCACTTGCCACCGACAGACATTGTAGGGGTATAGCGCCATTACTGTCCACGGGGAGAACCTTTTTGACAATAATCTCTTACAATAAAGCACATTTTATGATAACACTCAGTGACGCGCCTGTAATGTTATAATCGTTGCCTCTTCTGCTTATCCTGGAGATCCATCCATCCACTTTTTATACCTGTCATCCTCCAAGCACAACGGTCACTGGGCACACCCGAGACTGGTTTCATGTCAATTTGCAAACGAAAATTCAGGGGTGTCACAAGTCTTTCCCGGGGCCCATTTATGGCCAGTGGTATGAAATTAAAACAAAAAATATTTCAAAAGATACAAGACATCTTTTTTTGTAAATTATTGTTCAAAAGGTTAATTGGATATTTTCTCCAATTTAAAATTGTAAATAAATTCCACTGTTACAAGTTATCATGCTTTTTAAACATGTAAATGTTTTAAGTAACACAATTGTCAAATGTGTTATTTGCTTATTTTAGATATACTACTACAGTGGCATGGTGGGCAACTGATTAGCATGTCCGCCTCACAGTGCAGAGGTCATAGATTCGTTTACCACCCCGGCCTTCCTGTGTGGAATTTGCATGTTCTTCCCATGCCTGCGTGGGTTTTCTCTGGATACTCCGGTTTCCGTTCACATCGCAAAGACATCAGGGATGGCAATGGCTAGTGATGAAAAAAGCGGAAAGGAGCGTGGCTTGGACGGGGCGACCAATCACAACAAGTAAGACATGACACACGTCCAATCGCAGGGCTGTTTACAATCGGAAGATGGAAGGACTGATCGGGAGAGCTCGTGAAAACTCGACGATAAGGTACCTTGACCCCCCCTAACATTTTCTCAACGGATTTAGACGATTCACAAAAATGATCAATTTAAGAAATAAAACGGCGGATTTCCGCATATCCACAGAAAATTGCCATCCATGAAACATGCATGGTAGGTTGAGTGAATGCATTGTCCGTGGGTGAACTATTGCTTATTTGTGTGCGCCCTGCAATTGGCTGTTTAGTGTGTACCAAGCCTGCTGCCCAAAGACGGCCGATAGGCTCCAGCACGTCCGTGACCCACGTTAGTGTAAGTGGATCAGATAATGGTTGGATGAATGGAATTATTTGTAGGTCACTGATGATATAGTGGTACCATACAGTAAGTGTGAGTTTGTATGGTTGTCTATCCCTAATATGTATCCTGTGACTGAGTAGTTACCAATGCGGGTTGTAATTTGCCGAACACGTGACCATCGAGAGAATTAAGTGGTATAATAAATGTATGTAAGTGAGGATTTCTGCTGTTTAAAAGTGTTTAAGGCTCAACTGATTAAATCAATCACAAAGCAGTTTAAGAAATGTACAGTAGGACCAACATTAAACAGCTGTGGGGAAAAAGCTGTTACTTATCCTTCTGCTTACTTTCCTTAATTGTTTGAATTAGAGCTGAGAGCTCACTACTAGCCGTTCACAGCGACAGCCTTGTGCTCAGTATAATTTTATGTTTCTCTCTTTTCCCATTTCCACTTACGTGAGGAATGTGGCTCACTGCAGCTTGTATTTGCACATGCAAAAATTTAAAAAAAAACAGTCAGCATAGTACCTTATACGGGGAAATGCTAGAAAGTCTTGTGCTTTTCTTCTTTCAAAATGCCTTTTGCTTTTTGCTACGTCAAACTCAGATTGAAATGATGTCTGTCAAACTCAATGTTGTTTGATCTAAATTTTTGATCTCCTGTATGGACAGTAAAGGAATCATAAACTGTGTGTGCGTGCGTGCGTGTGTGTGTGTGTGTGTGTGTGCGCGTGCGTACACAAATGTAAGACAGCGGCTTCAACAAAGTAGGTCGAACCTGCTTGCTAGGTTCCTGCGCAGCATTGGTGTTTTTGCTCCCTCTTCGTGGCATAGATTTGCCTCTGGGTTGAGGGTCCAAGCCCCAGGCCTTGAGCCTTTCAAGACCCTCCACAGAGCGGCTAGTCGGGTTGACTCTTTGCACTGGTATACGAGCAGGTAGATCCCATGTCCCTTTAAAGTCAGGCCAAGCACTGCCTCTCTGGTGGATGGCACAATGGCATAGGAGGTCATGTTGATGCAGAACCCCTAGAACGCCGGCTTTTAAGGCTTTACCTTTGCCATTCCAGGTAGTAGATGACCTCTGTTATCTGCAATAAACATGGTGTGGCCCCTCCGTGCTTTGGATGCCTAAAGACACATGCACACATTTTACCAGAGGTGTCCAAAACTATAGCTAGGTGCCATTGCAATTTTTAGCAGATGTGGTGTTGGCTATTCAAATTAATATTTAGCGCAGGTCATACTACTTACTTTCTACACTGGGTGTAAAGGCAGGAAAATTTTATTTTCATCTCATTTATTAAGGTCAGAGCCACCAGAACGGTCTAATCATTTTCTTTTTTATTATTTAGTACTAGATTTTATGTTCAATTATGTACACTATACAGAAATTTCCTTCAGCTGCAACATTGTTTTTAACGTGTTCTATAAATAAAGTTGAGTGCATGCTTATACATATGTGCTTCTGTTGCATCTTAGCACAGGCCTAATAATAATGTGAGTTGCAGGGGCGAGAGCGAGCCCAAAATCTTGAAAAACTAAAGTTTATTATCAACATGGTCCCCGCATTCTTCGATGTTTCGGTATGCGGCCCTTCGGAGAAAAAAAGAAAAAGACACTCCTGTATTAGATGGTGACAATGCTACCTTTGGAACGTACTTCTGCCATCATAATAAAACTGCTGTTCTAACATTAGCGACCTTGTTAGATTGCTTCGCCTGGCACCAGTTCTGCAGTCTCTGAGGCCTGAAGGCATCGTCGTACTAATCATGGAAACAAAGGTTACAATATTTATGTGAGAAACACAAAGGTTCACCGTTTTAAAGCGTCGATATTTACCTGGTTTGCTGAGTAATTGGACGACATTTCTGTGACTGTTTACAAATGAGCATGTCGAACCAACTCGTTGCCAAGCAACGCAACCACGTGACATAATTCTGTCGAAAACTTGTGAGCGTTGACAGGTCTTGCCGCAGGAGAAGATTGCACAGTGTGGCGTTTGTTATAAATTAATTTATATTTACATATGAGTGAATTATATTTAATGGTAAATATTGAGCGTTATAAGTTGTTCTGCACCAACGTTACCATCGATTAGAGGCATAGGTGCATAGGTACGATAAGGAGTGCTGATTTGAACGTCGACATTACTGCCATATTGGATGTGGAAAAATAGAGCGATGATCAAAGGTCTTTCTCGTTCACGTGCTGTTTGGGGATGTGCCAACAGTTCTTGTTTTGGGTTTATGACTGAACAATGACATTTAGTTGTATTTGGCCATCATGGCATCATTTTGCGAATATAGTTTGCTGAATTTGTAGCCAATACTATGTAGTCCAATATGTGGATACGCCATCATGCTATATCCACAGATGAGCACAGTATGGTGAAACCAGCCTCCAAACGAATATACAGTACAGTAACTTTATGCCCGAACTACAGGTACTCTGTACAGGTACTCAGCCAACTTTTCTCATATGACGTTGTTTGCACAAAGATAATTCGTTGCTGGGAAAGCAGTGGGAAATATAATATAATATAATATAATATAATATAATATAATATAATATAATATAATATAATATAATATAATATAATATAATATAATATAATATAATATAATATAATAAAAACGATTAATCAAAACCAGTTTAATGTAAATGTAATTACATGACAATTCTAGATTTTAGCATTTATTGTTTTTGCGCTGCAAAGCATCCTGGAAAGTGTGCGGCTTCATTGTTCGCTTGCCCGGAGATTAAATATTAACCATTCATATTTTTATAAAATAGTAACAGTGTTGCGTAAATTATTTTCTATCAACACTCGTGAAAACATTTGAGAGTTATGTGTTCGCTCTTTCGTAAATTAGGGCAGTCCGTGTTTTTATGCGACACTAATGACGTAGTACCAATGCGACAGCAAGACCCCGTTAACGTCGCGCCTGAGCAATGTTCCAAAAACTATTTTTCATTTAATGAGTGACCCACCTTATAAACTGATATAGTGATACGGAATGAGGAAGTGATTGAACGGTTTTAAAATCAATCTAGGTACATGATTAATAGCCTTTGTGTTCTGCATTTGACCGGATCTTTATTATTTACTTCTGAGCGATGCCTTTTCCCGTTAGCTATAGCATGCTGCAAGCATGCTAAAAACATTTTGTCACGACAAGTGTTCCGCTCACTTTTTTTTACAACAACAGTTGCTGGCGTGCCGCTGTTTGCGTGTAACTTGGTCTTTTAAAATGTTTTGCGCAAGCAAGTAATAAGTTAAAGTGCTCATGTTTCAGAAGTCATGGAACCGGGTCCGTCGTCTCGCTCTTCCGCCATTCGGGATCTGGTTCCGGCTGCCGGGAGGTCTTCTGGCCCGGTTGGAGAGGCGGACATTTCTCGGGACATGAAAACACACTTTCGCGTGTGTCGCTTCATAATGGAAGCAGGTAACCAGCAACTCGAGCCATTAACTCCCTAAACAGTCACTGACGTAGTCACTCTTCTTGTACTACAAATACTGCTACTGGTCACTCTAAAATGGTTCAATGATTTTCTGCACCAACTGTACAGACTGTCATAGTATTGTATTCCACCACTGTTCACTTTTGCTCTGCTCGATACTTTGCACATTGCCTCACAGTTGTCACTGGGTGGTACCACCGCAGTACGGTTCACTTACATTACGAAATGTCCTTGCATACCTATTTGTCATGTCCTTGTTTACGATAGTACTAATGCAGCGTGTTATACCGGACACAAATTCCTTGTGTGTTCTACATACTTAGCCAATACAGATGATTCTGATTCTGAACTCGTCTCTTCTATGAATACACAGCAAGTGAGATCCAATGCACTGAGCCACAATTCTGCCCTTTAGCAGAAAGTGCTATGCTTTCCTTACATGAACAAATGTCAATACTTTTCTAACTGCGGTCGAAGTTTGCAGAGATGTAAAAGTATTGTGTTTTTAATACTGAACTTAGTTGCTTTATTTTAGAGGTTGGCCAAGTCTACACAAAGTGCTAACTTTGTTCACAGTGCATTTACGTGGTCAAGGGTCCCTTTCCATCTTCTTCCGCTTACACGGGGCAGTATTTTAGCAAGGAAGCCCTCACTTCCCCCTCTCTTTAGCTGCTTCGTTCAGCTCTTCCAGGGGGATCCTTAGGCGATTCCAGGCTAGCCCGGACAGTGTCTACAACGTCTCCCAAGTTATCCCCGGGGGTCACCGCCCGGTGGAACATGCCCAAAACATCTCACCAGGTGTCCAAGAGGCATCCTCACCAGATGCCCAACCCACCTAATCTGGCTCATCTTGATGTGAAAGCCTGCTTTTTTTCTAGGGAACAAATCTGTTTGAATAAAGAAATTAATGAAACATACTGAATATTCATCTCTTTCTCAGGAGTCAAGCTGGGCATGCGCTCTGTGCCTGTTGCTACAGCGTGTGTATTGTACCACAACTTCTTCAAACGTGTCAGCTTAAGTGTCTATGAACCCTACCTGGTGGCCATGAGCTGCTTGTACCTGGCAGGCAAAGTGGAGGAGCAGCACATACGGACCCGTGACATCATCAACGTAAGCCACAGGTAAAAATATTTGTGTATGAAAAAATGCTGGATTGTAAAATGATGGCTGGTAAAATGATGGGTAGCTAAAGGTTGACAACTATTATGAAAATGCTTGTTAAAATGAAGAAAACACCTTGTTGGTAATAAATTAATACTATTTCATACATATCTTTTAATTTATTTTAGAATTTAGGTTGTATATGTAGCCCAGTGCTTATGTTCGTTTTTAGTCCAGCAGAGAAGGCTTCCAGGCTCTTAGACTCCAGGAATTGCGGTTTACAAATTTGTCTATAATTCTTGATCATCATATTATTTAGTTATAAGACGCCTGGGAACTAGAAGTGGGACACTATAGGTAACCCACGCTAAGGTCCGTACCTTGGTTTTTGGGCTGCAGTTCGGTACACTTTGAGTATATTTTTGTGCATAAAAAGAACAACTACTTTATCCCTCAAAATGATGTATTTATTTTGCTTTTCAGGAAAAACTGCATTATGTAGTGTGCCAAATACCATAGCTGAATCGATATTTACAAATTTTACTAGGTTTCGTGATCTATTGTCTAATACGAATGTTTCCAAATTGTAAGTGACATTATCATTTTGCATTGTTTTTGCCTGCGTGCCTTAAACATAACCACCACAGCCAAGGGTCAGAAAGGTGAAATGAATGCCTTTGTAAACCCATTTCTAAATGTTTTTGCTTTTAAAAGTAAAGCTGATATCAAATGGCCAGTTTGTATTGTAGCTACAACAATCTTTTTGAATTGCTTGAATGTTGTGTCCCCAAGCCTTGTATCAGTTTGCAAACACAGGAGCAGATTGGTCAAATTGCTTGTGTTCCCCTAAAAAGCCACATGTAAACATTCTAACATGTCCACATTCACTCTATTTGATGGTCACAGTTATCCATTTTAATGTCTGCTCCCACTTCCCAGGTACTTCAACAGTGGCAGCCCCCCTTTAGAATGTGACAAGGAGTTTTGGGACCTGCGGGACAGTGTGGTGCAGTGTGAGCTCCTCATCCTTCGACAACTTAACTTCCAAGTCTCCTTTGAACACCCACACAAGGTGTGTCCACGCCTGCGTGTACGTGTGTGCTGGACTTTGTAATCCTTTGCTTAGCATGGCACTCCTTGATGCTGTCACGCTTATACCAGAATCCTTGCGTCCACTCTTACAGTCGCTATCTCTTTTTTTCAGTTTCCTATGTACATTATTAATTCTAGCCTGAATGGCTGTTCTGAATCAAGTCTGCGGTCATTTTGTGGGTCATCTGTTTCACCGTCTCTCTAGTATCTACTCCACTATGTGATGTCCGTCAAGTCGCTAGTGAACCGCCATGCTTGGTCTCGATGCCCTGTTGCTGAGACTTCCTGGGCATTGCTTCGAGACTGCTATCATGGGTCAATGTGTATCCGGCACATGCCCCAACACATCGCCATAGCAACACTGTATTTGGCTCTCAACAGCTATGGAGTGGAGCTCCCTGTTGGGGAGAAACGATGGTGGCAGGTATGTATTGTATGTACATACAAACTGCATGTACCAAATACTAAAAAAATTGTATTTGGTACATGCAGTTTGACTTATGTATTTTTAATCAAAATACTCTCTTTAAAAAAAAAAAGTTTTTTAATACTGCACCAAGATATGGTGAGACAGTCACTCTCATATCTACATCATCACTAAATGGGAACTGAACCCACGGTGCCTGCACCAGTCAGATATATGTACCACTACCCCTTCCGTGACCTGTGTCATGAAAAAATTGCAATGAAAAATAATACTGTGTGGTGATAATGAAGACATTTCAGTCTGGTTTTGCACAGTTACATTTCATACGATTTTTATTTATTGTCACTTTGATCTGATTCAAGATATTTCTGGTGGTTAATTACTTTTTGTATTCTTGATAAATGGGGCTTATACCCTCCGCCCCCCTCCCCAACAAAAATCCACGATTTGAAGCCCAACGTAAGATATACCACCTACCCCTCCAGCTCCCGTCAGCCTTCAAAGTCTTCATCCCGTTGTATTAATTGGACGGCGGTGCTCTTAAAAATGTTCCATTGTCAAGCAATTTCACTAATCAGGTCTCTTCTGTTGAAGCTCTGCTTTGCATGCTTCTCTATTTAAATGCAAATGTTTAGAAAAAAAAGTCATGCTTGTTAAGCTTCCCGTTTCCTCCAGGTAAGAAAATCATTGTGGTTTGAAGTCCACACGTTGAGGCCAGATATGTGCATGTGTGCAGGTGCTTTGTGAAGGTGTGACCAAAGTGGACATAGATGCTGTGATCTCTGACCTTCTCCAATTGTACGACATGGAGGCCAAGTGTATCTGAGGACACTGCCGGCAGACCTGCACACACAAGACACCAGTTGTTCATGCAGCTGCGTGTGTACAATGGCCAGTGCGTCATTTTTGTGGGGAACTGTGTGTCCGGGCATGCATGCGTGAGAGAATTTGCGCAGGAGACAGAGCTGTGACAAAAACACAAACTGCACTACGGAGCCTTAACCCTGCGCTGGAACAATTCTTCATTTCCTTATTTCTGGTTGCACAAGTTGCAGCAAAACTGAGATTGTTTAGATTTGTATTGCTGGCAGCCGATTGACACTTTTCTTTTTACCTGGTTTTGACCGATGGGTTGTTATTGATCTTTGGTGTATTTAATTGCCATGTTTTACAATATCAACAGAAAAAAAGGTTGTTGCTGAGAGCGATATTTGGACCAACTCTCTGTTTCTCTCAAGACCCCTTTACTGTCATTGACAAATCCATAGCCCACCTTTGCATTGTGTATGATGAAAGTGAATGATTCACATCATCCTCATATAAGTCTTCGGGATCAAATTCTTGTACGTATTTGGCAGCTCTACTCCTTTAAGTCTTTTAGGGTGTTCCCTCCCCGGAGATCTTTTCAAAACAGCAGTTTTAGATGGAGAATCCACCTGATTTATGTATAGTGTATGCAAATGTTTTATTTGAATCCATTGTAAAAGCATAAATCGTTCCTATGAAAGACCTCAAAGCAAAAAGAAAAGACAAGTCAAGTTAACAGTATTTATAGAGCACTTTCAAACAGCCATCGCTGCATACAAAGTGCTGTACATGGAGCAATTTAACATGCATAATAAACAGTAAGACAAATCGGTAATAAAGGCGGTAGAAAGCACCAAACAGTAAAATCAAGAACAAATCTCAGTCATGCTGAGTCGAATGCCAAAGAATACAAGTGAGTTTTGAGGAGGGCTTTGAAGATGGGCAGCGAGGAGGCTTGCCGAATGTTCATTTGGAGATCATTCCAGAGAGAGGGACCAGCAACAGAAAAGGCTCCATCCCCTCTGAGCCTCAGTTTAGTTCTTGGTACTTCTAGTGTACCACAATGTTGGATTCAAATGCACGTTATAATAAAATGCCATACGAGAGCTTTTACCATTCCAATACATTCTTTCACAGTATTTTATCAATAATAGTAAAACATAAAATTCATTTCTTGATGTGTTCGAACACATCATCAGTGATAGTATGTAGTTGATCGGGGCGTCAGCTGGGAGTGAGCAGTTCATGTGTTTAAGGAGCATCAACCCGGTGTTTGTTCCTTCTCATGTGACATAATATCTTTGAGAAATCGGTTGTTTCCCCAGGTCAACCCTCAAATTTCTGTCACTTGCTGTGCCCAAGACGGCATTCTACCTTCTGTTCTAAGTTTTCTACTCCCACAAATGTTTTGGTCAGAGGCTCATTTTACTCAGCGGTGATCCTGCTTTGTGTCTCGCCAGTTGTCTTTCAACACCTGGTCATGTTGGTATGATGTAACAATGAGGCCAGTCTCAACACCCCCCACCCCACCTAGGAATCCTTAATTAGCACCAGATCATTAGCGCACATTAAGGAGAAGAGCACATGGCCACCACATCCGGCCTGTGCCTTTCCTCTCCAGCATACTGGTCTGCATTGATTGAGAATGAAGGGTCACTCCGTTTCACCTTTTTCTTTGCGGTGCATCCATCTGGATATACGGCGGCTTCTGAATAACGAGCTTGGTGGCTTCAGTATCTGTACCGTTATTGCAATGGCATTAGAGTTCCATGGCTCTTCATTATCTGAAGGGCTTGGCAAAGAAGTGTTGTCCACAAGGAGTGAGACCTAAATAATGTCAATCTCCTGCAAGCTCTTTCTCTTCCTTGCAGGTTTCTTCACCCGTTTTTGTGTAGAGCAGCGAAGTCACTTGTGAACTGCCCGCTCGCACGGCTTGCTGCATCTTTCTAATCTGGACTGCTTTATCTGTGCTTTTATGATACAAGAAATTGGTGGCAGCCCAAGTTGTTTTTTCCTTTGGTTCCCATAACCTTTGTAGACTAAAACCTCCACGGAAAAAACAACAACCCCTTAAGGCCTTCTCACTTCCTCACTTCCATATGTGGCATGGCAATTTGTGCTACTAACTGTACCACACTTACTAGTTTTCGCTCCTTGTTCCTTTCCTGAGGTGATCGACAAGGGATTTGTAGTCTCCTCACTGAATTGGCCCTAAGAATCATCCAACGAACCCTCATGTCGATGATTAGGAAGGCGCTTTGAGTACTTGATCCTCGATGCAATACAGTCCTTTGATGCAACTGTGAATGACCATAGAATCATAAAACTGCCCTCAGTCTGCAAACATATGTACTGTTTGCAGGGCATTCCCCCCTCCATCACGTGGGTTATTAAGTTTGGTCAAATGGCTGGCCATCTGTCTTAGTCATGAGGATATCTGCCCTATTAACCTTTCAAGACGTGATACTTTCTCTCTCTGCTATGGTGACAACAGGTAATAAGGAAATCATTGTTATCATAATTGCTTTGTCACTCGGTCATTTTGGATGTGCTACATGCAGCCACCAGAATGGCCATGGAGATCCCTCCTTGGGCGTGCTACATGGATATACTGTATTAGGACCTGTGAGCCCTAAACCGAAAGACCACACGAGTGGTGTGCGAGACTGAAAGTTTGGTCGTAATCCGATATCAATTGAATACTGGGCCGGTATTGCCAATATCAATTCTGGAAATTGTAGTTAAACCAGTCTGCAGAAAATTAAGATGGCCTACATGATGCCTTGGTATTTTTAGCCTACTCATTTGACCTCGATGGAATCGTGCAAGTGAAATATTTTGTGAAAGGATTCATTCCTTGCAGAGGCCGTAAGAAATTTGATGTGCACATTTATTTGCCAGCTGAATGACTAGGGTAATAAAATCATTGCAATGATAATAATACTACTAATACTGTTAAAAAGTAGTCCTCCAAGTAATTACTTGAGTAAGACTGAAAAAGTACTCTGTGGAAAAAAAAACAACCTCAAGTACTGAGTAACTGGTGACTAACTTACTTTTTAAAAAATGTATTCATTTGACTATGCAATCAAGATTTTGAAGCCAATCATTGATCAGCGAATTTGAAAATAAAAACGACCACCAATCTGATCAGAAGATCCACCAATCTATTTAAACAAGTTTATTTACTATACAGTTGCGGCCCGTTATTTGTGGAGTTTTGGGACCCGGCCGCCCCAAAATTCACGTATAATTGACACCCAGTGAAATGCATCAGGAAAAAAAAATAGTTGTTCAACTTTAGAGATTCTCCCCAAAAGAAAGTCACTGTATATGCTGAGAAACATTGAATGATTGACAACAGCAGCATTGAATGCCCCTGGAGTGAACAAGATTGCCTTAAATATCTAATTTTGGGGATCCCATCAATGATGTCATTGGTCCATCGGCAAATTAGGACAAAACAATCGATCTGTGATTTTGAATAAAATATAAATAATATTTTATTTATGTTATATCTGCCACTCTAATCCAATTGCTCAAATCTGTGTGGTCTAATTTTTTTTAACCAGAGCGTTAACATCAAATAAAATAAAAATAACAAAACAAAATATGAACCTGCAAATTGAGATCTCACTGAACAACAAAAACAACAATAAATCTTAATAATGAATAATAATTTGTTATTTTGACTTCAAGATGGCGCCGCGAGCGTGGCTTCTACTTCTTCCTTTTCTAACTTTGCTGCTGTGAATTGGGAATTTCTCCATTGTGAGACTAACGAAGGTTTTCTTATCTTATTATAAATCATAATGAAATAACAATGATTCATTACAATCGTAACAATTATCGATTGCTAAATAAAAGTAGCGAGCGGAACCTAGCTCAATGTAGTGCAGTCAAACAATTTTGTTCTTAACATAAATACTACAGTAAAAGGTATGTTGCATTAGAACTACTCTCTAGGTGTGATGTTTCCTAAAACGGAGTCAATGTAGCGCATTTACTACCCATCCCTGCTCAAGACATAGGCTACTCCAAGATTGTACAGCCCTGAGAACTGCACGTGCTTACAAACACTATCAGCGGAGTGTTAGAAATAAAGAAGTGTGCAGGTTGTTTCAGGACGTGCTGCTTTCTCATTGAGCCGACATACACAGAGGCTCAAGTGTAACTGCGTGAACATTGAAATCTGGCACGGGCGATACTGAGGTGGCATTTCCTTCTTCTTCTACTGTTTGGATTTTGCTTTTCTGAAGTGTTTATACATGTCCATGTAAAAAGAATGACACAATCTCTCTCCAGCTGCCTGCTCCTCATGCTTTGCACCTCTCTTGGTGGGACATGAGACATTGCGTGCATTGCAATGGTATCACGTGCCGCACAGTTTCCCTCCTCCTCCCGACACGTTTCCTCCCTTCTCATCTGTCACTCTTGCACTGGTGTGGCCATTGTGGGTGGGGGGGGTTGCTCAAGGCTTTCTCCCTTTGCTGCTTGTCATCCCAGTTGCCCTCTCTTCATTTTCTCTTTCACCAGATTCCTTGTCTTCTCGTCCACCCCCACCGCTCGTTTCCGGCCTCTTCCTCCTCTCTCTCCTCTTCCCTCTTGTCTCCCTAATGTTATATTAATAATGGAGAGGAAGCATGTTCAGCCAGGCTCCATGAATTAAGCATCAGATGGGAAGGAGAACGGGGTGGGATGTGGGGGGTCAGGAGCATGGAAAGAAAGAGTGATACGGAATGATGGGATTTTGACGGCATAAGGGAAGGGAACGTTTGTGAGGAAAAGATGAGCTCAACAGGGAGTTGGCATCACATGTCTGACGTCTGCAGCCCGCCGTTCAATCAGATGGTGGTCTGCTAACAGCAAGTCTTTTGCAAGCTCTTCTCATTCCGCGTTGGGCTTGGGGGCAAGTCACAAGGTTATATCCTCCGGACTGACTGAAAAATCTCTGGCCGCACCAAGATAAAAAGGGGCAGGTCAATGATGGGAAGAGAAAGAAATGTCTCCCCATTTCCAAGGACAGCATGCCACGTGGCAACATGATAGAATGAGTTTATTGGTGATGTGACTGCTCACAGGACTTAGTAACAAGATGAATTGCGTCGTTTATGCTCCAAAACGATTAGAGGGGGCATGTCGCCGTGCTCAAGGTTTATGTCCCTAAACATACTGTGGATTTACAACTAACTGCCTGTAAGTCATGTCAAAGTGCTGATTTAACTGGTTGAACAGATTCTCAAACTATGTCAAGAATATTTCTATACATTTCCATTGGACTTTTCTTTTTCTTTTCCTTAGGCAAAGTTTGACTTTTTCAATCAAAGGGAAATATGTGGAGCATTAGATCAACCAATGACCAACCTGTTTTCTGAAATAGCTCATAGCAAAATAATGCTTGTGGTCCGGGGATGCATTTGTAGGCCAAAGGAAGCAGGAACACTGCACTGAAATTGCTACAGTGGCGCATGTAGAACTTTCCCATTGGAGATTTTCCCCTGTTCACATTTCTACTTTTTTCAAATTACTTTTGTAGTGCCATCTTTTCCCTTCGGTATCTCAATGAGATGTGAAGTGTGACTTTTGCTCATAAAGGTGTAACTTTCAATTTAGAATAGTGAGTCATGTCATCAAAACTAAAGCGGCAGTTTACGTCAGAGCATCCCTCCAAAGTACACTCTTTTATTGACAACGTAGCTAAGCACTTGGACTGTGTTAGCCGTACTCAGTCACACAAAGATGCACGAAAGATTTTAATCAAGAAAATAGCTTTTCCACAATGTCAGAAATGCACTTACAATTTTGCAAATTGAATTCTGATCTTGGGCAGCACAGTGCTCAACTCGTTAACACATTGGCCTCACAGTGCAGAGGTGCAGCGTTCGATTCCGGCTCTTGCCTTCCTGTGTGGAGTTTGCATATCATCCCCGTGCCAATGTGAGTTCTTTGGTTTCCTCCCACGGTCCAAAAACATGCCTGGCAGGTTGATTGGGTGAAGAAAAAGGAACTTTCAATTGTCCATCTATTTCTTTCTCAAGGAGGTCATTATATCTGAATGCATATATTTTTCTTGATTAAAATCAGTTTCCCTTGCCCGGACGCGGGTCACCGGGGCCCCCCTCTGGAGCCAGGCCTGGAGGTGGGGCTCGTTGGCGAGCGCCTGGTGGCTGGGCCTGCAGCCATGGGGCCCGGCCGGGCTCAGCCCGAAAAGGCAACGTGGGTCCCCCTTCTCATGGTCTCACCACCCGTGGGAGGGGTCAAAGGGGTCGGGTGCAATGCGAGCTGGGCGGCAGCCAAAGGCGGGGACCCTGGCGGTCCGATCCTCGGCTGCAGAAGCTACCTCTTGGGACATGGAATGTCACCTCTCTGGCATGGAAGGAGCCCTAACTGGTGTGTGAGGCAGAGAAGTTCCGACTGGATATAGTCGCACTTGCCTCCACACACAGCCTAGGTTCTGGTACCAGTCCTCTCGAGAGGGGTTGGACTCTCTTTCACTCTGGAGTTGCTCACGGTGAGAGGCGCAGAGCAGGTGTGGGCATACTTATTGCCCCCCGGCCTAGTGCCTGTACATTGGGGTTCACACCGGTGGACGAGAGGGTTGCATCCCTCCGCCTGCGGGTGGGGGGACGGGTCCTGACTGTTGTTTGTGCATATGGACCAAACAGTTGCTCAGCATACCCACCCTTTTTGGAGTCCTTGGAGGGTGTGCTGGAGAGTACTCCTGCTGGGGACTCCCTTGTTCTACTGGGGGACTTCAATGCTCACGTCTGCAATGACAGTGAGACCTGGAGGGGCGTGATTGGGAGGAACGGCCCCCCCGATCAGAACTCGAGTGGTGTTTTGTTATTGGACTTCTGTGCTCGTCACGGACTGTCCATAACGAACACCTTGTTCAAACATAAGGGTGTCCACATGTGCACTTGGCACCAGGACACCCTAGGCCGTAGTTCCATGATCGACCTTGTGGTCGTGTCATCGGATTTGCGGCCGCATGTTCTGGACACTCGGGTGAAGAGAGGGGCGGAGCTGTCAACTGATCACCACCTGGTGGTGGGTAGGCTCCGATGGTGGGGAAGATGCCGGTCCGTCCTGGCAGACCCAAACGTATTGTGAGGGTTTGTTGGGAGCGTCTGGCGGAATCCCCTGTCAGAAGGAGTTTCAACTCCCACCTCCGACAGAGCTTTTCCCATGTTCCGGGGGAGACGGGGGACATTGAGTCCGAGTGGACCGTGTTCCGTGCCTCTATTGTTGAGGCGGCCAATCTGAGTTGTGGCCGTAAGGTGGTTGGTGCCTGTCATGGCGGCAACCCTCGTACTCGCTGGTGGACACCAGCAGTAAGGGATGCCGTCAAGCTGAAGAAGGAGTCCTATCAAGCCTTTATGGCCTGTGGGACCCCAGAGGCAGCTGACGGGTATCGATTGGCCAAGCGGAACGCAGCTTCGGTGGTCGCCGAGGCAAAAACCCGAGCGTGGGAAGAGTTCGGTGAGGCCATGGAAGCCGACTTCCGGACGGCTTCGAGGAAATTCTGGTCCACCATCCGACGTCTCAGGAGGGGGAAGCAGTGCACCACGAACACTGTGTACAGTGGGGATGGGGTGCTGCTGACTTCGACTCGGGACGTTGTGAACCGGTGGGCAGAGTACTTCGAAGACCTCCTCAACTCCACCAACATGCCTTCCTTGGAGGAAGCAGAGCCTGGGGACTCTGAGGTGGGCTCTCCTATCTCTGTGGTTGAAGTCACCGATGTGGTTAAAAAGCTCCTCGGTGGCAAGGCCCCACGGGTGGATGAGATCCGCCCGGAGTTCCTCAAGGTTCTGGATGTTGTGGGGCTGTCCTGGTTGACACGCCTCTGCAACATCGCGTGGTCAACGGGGAGAGTGCCTCTGGATTGGCAGACCGGGGTGGTAGTCCCTCTTTTTAAAAAGGGGGACCGGAGCGTGTGTTCCAACTACAGAGGGATCACACTCTTCAGCCTCCCTGGTAAGGTCTATTCAGGGGTGCTGGAGAGGAGGGTCCGTCAGGAAGTCGAGCCTCAGATTGAGGAGGAGCAGTGTGGTTTTCGTCCCGGCCGTGGAACAGTGGACCAGCTCTCTTCACCCTTAGCAGGGTTCTCGAGGGTATGTGGGAATTCGCCCAACCAGTCTACATGTGTTTTGTGGACTTGGAGAAGGCGTTTGACAGTGTCCCTCGGGGAGTTCTGTGGGGGGGTGCTTTGTGGGTATGGAGTACCGAACCCCCTGATACGGGCTGTTCGGTCACTATACCACCGATGTCAGAGTTTGATTCGCATTGCCGGCAGTAAGTCGGAATCGTTTCCAGTGAGCGTAGGACTCCGCCAAGGCTGCCCATTGTCACCGATTCTGTTCATAACCTTCATGGACAGAATCTCTAGGCGCAGCCGAAGCGTTGAGGGGGTCCGTTTTGGTGGCCTCAGTATTGCATCCCTGCTTTTTGCAGATGATGTGGTGCTGTTGGCTCCTTCAAAAAGGGCTCTCCAACTCTCACTGGAGCGTTTCGCAGCCGAGTGTGAAGCGGTTGGGATGAGGATCAGCACCTCCAAATCTGAAACCATGGTCCTCAGTCAGAAAAGGGTGGAGTGCCCCCTCCGGGTCGGGGGGGAGATCTTGCCCCAAGTGGAGGAGTTTAAGTATCTTGGGGTCTTGTTCACGAGTGAGGGCAGGAGGGAGCGGGAGATCGACAGGCGGATCGGTGCAGCGTCTGCTGTGATGCGGACGTTGTATCGATCTGTCGTGGTGAAGAAGGAGCTGAGCCAAAGGGCGAAGCTCTCAATTTACCGGTCGATCTACGTTCCAACCCTCATCTATGGTCACGAGCTATGGGTCGTGACCGAAAGAACGAGATCCCGGATACAAGCGGCCGAAATGAGTTTTCTCCGCATGGTGTCCGGGCTCTCCCTTAGAGATAAGGTGAGAATCTCGGTCATCCGGGAGGGGCTCCGAGTCGAGCCGCTTCTCCGTCACATCGAGAGGAGCCAGATGAGGTGGCTTGGGCATCTGATTCGGATGCCTTCTGAACGCCTCCCTGGTGAGGTGTTCCGGGCATGTCCCACCGGGAGGAGACCCCGAGGAAGACCCAGGACACGCTGGAGAGACTGTCACCCAGCTGGCCTGGGAACGCCTCGGGATCCCCCGGGGAGAGCTGGAAGAAGTAGCTAGGGAGAGGGAAGTCTGGGCTTCCCTGCTAAAGGTGTTGCCCCCGCGACCCGGCCCCGGATAAGCGGTAGAAGATGGATGGATGGATATATTTTAGTGATGACCTCGGATCCTGTACACCAGCACTAATGTTTGGTTAAGAAAACTGTGAACAAACTAACACTATTCAGTTTCAAAATAATTGCGGTAATGACACAAGCAGCCACTGCTTAGCAAACCCTTCTTTAAAAAAAAAAAAATTCTTTAACGAACCAAATAAATAAACATCAATATTCATTCTGATAACCTGCATGATTCAATGTGACTCAAGTTCACATCATAAAAAGTCAACCTGACTGCCAATTACCCCCGCGGGCCATTAGAGACAGTGCTGTGCTGACACAGAATTTATTGATATAGTTTGCATTAAATGCATTCAGTCGCATTAGCTCTCGGTGTAAGAATGAAAATAAATATATAAATCAACACGGCTGGCTGCAACATGTGCACATGACCTTAAAAGTGGAAAGTCCTAAGGCATTCACTTAAAATAGTTGATTTCAAGGGCATTTCGGTTTATGTAACTAAAACCGAGCAGGCATGTCTGTATTGAGGCAATGAACGATTTGCTCTCATCCCCTGAACACTGGGCCATTGAAGACCCTGATTCAACATGACCACTGGATATTGCGCTTCTTTATAAAGCTCATCTGACCTACAAGTCTTTATTTCATGCTAGCTCACATTAGTTGTTAACCTCTCACGTGCAATATTTTCACACCTTTTCATTTGGTTGCTGAGGTACAGACCTCGATTGTCTTAAAATAGGCCGCCAACGTCCCAATGTTGGTCACCATTGTCCATTCACCAAGATCATACTGCTCTGCATGTCATTTGACCATCACATGCAATTTTCAATCTCACAAGATTTACACTGTTTTATACCTTGAGAGGGGAAAAAATGCTGGACTTTTTTTGGGGTACTTATTTATGGCAATAATATAACCGATGAGTGTGCATCTGCAATGAAAGTGTTTTAGATATTTTAATACACCTCCGGGAGATGGTGCGATGATAAGAGGAGGGAAAGATCAAATCAGCAACAAAGCTTTTTATCTTGATGTGTATGCACGTGTGTGTCTGTTTGCAGTCCAGAGGAGAGGAGATCTATTTATAAGTTCATGTGATTGATCTATAAATACACATCTCCTCTTTCTCTTCACTGCATAATAACTTTTGACAATATTTAGTTCGCTATAGCCGTGTACATTGTGTACAATGTACATTGTTGCTGGTGGAGGAGGGGAGGCGGGATTGATAATGCATGAAAGGAGTGATGATTATTCTGTTTTTCAGGTCTAACGTGTGCTAGCTTTCAGCACCATGGACAGTGCCTTGGGCCCCAGTTTTGTCAAGTTACGCTTCGCGGTGAGAGAGGATGACAAGGAGGCTGGTACATGCCTACAAACTCAGTAGATAAAAATATCATGCACATGAAGAAATAACACCGTTTGTTTTGCTGTCTGCTGTTGAGTGAATGCAAAATGTCTGCTTCATCCTGGCACTTGGGCTCACAGATTCCTCTGGTGCATTGAAACAACAAAATGAGGCTGTCTTCAGCGGCAAGACAGCTTGAGTTAAAAAAAAAGGGAAAAAAGTGCCATTTGTAAAAGAACCCCCCAAAATTGTTTTAAAGAACTGATGACACTAAGTCATAAGGGGTGTTCACACGGCAACATTTGCTCCGGTGCTGCGCCAGTGGAGCGGTCACTCGTGCAAATATGCTCCGGGGTAGCCCCGGAAAACAACTTCCACCGGAGCAAATTTGATCCACCTCAGGGAGGTGGTTTAAAAATTTGCTCCAGAGCAAATGCTCGTTTGCGAAGCAACACCGATGTAAATTTGCACGTGTGAACTCTCCAATTTGCTCCAGAGCAAATGCTGGAGAAGAGTTGATTATGTACGGCGAGAATGCATTGCTTTCGTGCTCTGTCGGACTTCCGTCATGTGTTTGTTTAATAACGACACAAGACATGGCTGGTAACAGTAGCAAGCACCTCTTGGGTTATACCATCTCAACTACAACGGGGCGGTGTGGGGGGGAGGGGGGGTAGTCCCCAAACATCATCTTTCCTTTTTTAGGAGACTAGACTGTCTTTGTGTAGTCTTTTGTGTAGGTTGTTCCTTTGTTGTGTGTTCTCAACCCCCCTCCCCTCGCCATAGAATTTATTTTGTGATTTCCTCTTTTGATTTTCTGTTTGGCACATTACATGTTTGCTTTTCTGAGTGTCATTGAAGTCATCGTTGATTTACGTTTTCAGGGGCAGTCACTCTCGAGCAGAAGACCGAGAAGAAGGACGTGCCTGTGCAGCAGTTGCTTGAGTTGTGTAAAAGTTTTAAAAAACTCATTTGTTTTCTGTCGTTTCGCTCTGCTGCAGAAACTGCCGTGTGACCGCAAGTGGAGCTGCACCGACGCTGCACCGGTGCTGACACGCTCAGCGGCTATGTACGTATGACCGCTCCACAAAATTTGCTCCGGTGTAAAATATATCGCAAATAAATACATCGGTGGAGCACCGGAGCAAATGTGTGCCATGCGAACACCCGTATATTTTGCTAGAGGAAGTAGCATTTTCAGAAGATATACATTGTAAATCATAAAACTTCATTTGGGACACACAACGGTCAAGACATTTTGCCATTAAAAGTTACTCAATATTCAAATTCAAATTTGTCAGTATTACGTGCTTTTTTTTCAGAGAGAGAAAAAAACCAAATCAAACCTGGGTCGATATTTACTTCTCTGGGCAGCTTATTCTATTATGCAGCCTTACAGCTAAATGCCGCTCCACCATCCTGTTTGCTTTGAACTCTGCAGATCGCCGAGCCCGACTGGGTCTCGCACTTTAGCACTTGGTGAATCTATTCAGAAATGGCCACTCTGACTCAGTGACGCTCTCCAACTCCACCACTGCATAAAACAAGGCAATCATATACGTTAGATTATTCGTCATGCCGTGCCATCCTGGATTTGGTGGCTCCTTCAAAAATTGTGCTCCCAAAGCCTAAACCCGAGCCATGGTTTAACGACATTACGCGCGCAGCTAGGCAGGAGTGTCGCAAAGCTGAACGCAAGTGGAAAACAGACAAATTGCATGTCTCTTATCAAATTTGGAAAAACTGCTGGCGTAACTACCAGCTCACAGTAAAAGAGGCCAAAAGAGAATATCTGTCGGACCTTATTCTAGCTAACCGTCACAACCCACGCGCACTATTTAAAACAATAGATTCTGTACTCAAACCCCCTCTGCCTACTTGCTCGGATTCTTCACCCGAGATGTGCAACAGATTCCTTCAGTTTTTCATTGATAAGGTCTCTACAGCTAGGACTCCGGTCTCAAATACTGCATCTGACCCCTCTGTCCATGTTCCATGTTCAGCTGTACTTAATTCTTTTGATACTGTGTCCTTGGTGCTTTTGGAGGATGTAGTTCGCCAGACAAAGCCATCTGGCTCCCCTTGCGACTCTCTTCCCCCACGCTTCTTTCAGGAGGTTCTCCCGAGTGTTGGTGCATCGGTCTTGGATATCATCAAAAGCAGCCTTTCTTCTGGTGTAGTTCCCCAACAGTTTAAACATGCTGTGGTCCAACCCTTGATCAAGAAACCTGGTCTTGATCCATATGTGCTGTCAAGTTACAGGCCCATTTCAGAACTGCCTTTCATTTCCAAAATTCTGGAAAAAGTGGTGCACATGCAGTTGAAACTTTTCTTGGATGAACATAACATCTCGTAGGTCTTCCAGTCAGGTTTCAAGACGATGCATAGCACGGAGTCAGCCCTGTTACGCGTTTCTAATGACATCCTCCTGGCAAATGACTCTGGAGACCACGTGTGTCTGGTCTTATTGGACTTAACTGAAGCATTTGATACAGTGGATCACAGTATTCTGCTGACTCGTTTGCAGCACTTTGTGGGCATTGGCGGCAGTGCTCTTGAGTGGTTTAGGTCCTATCTAGCTTACAGGACCTTTTGTGTCAGCCTTGGCTGCTCTGAGTCACGCACTGCTCCCCTGACATGTGGTGTTCCACAGGGCTCAATTCTGGGGCCTCTGCTATTCTCGCTGTATCTTCTCCCATTGGGTTCCATCTTAAGGAAACATGGTATTCCCTTCCACTGCTATGCAAATGACTGCCAGATCTATGTCCCACTGAACAAGAAAGACGCCTTCTCATTAAGGCCACTCCTATCATGTCTGGAAGAAATCAAAACCTGGATGGCACAAAATCTCTTGAAATTCAACGAAACGAAGACACAGGTGATATTGTTTGGTCCCAGTGGCCCTTGTACATTCCATCCTGTAGACTTGGGCCCCCTGTCTCCTTATTTGAAATCAAACTTGGGCCTTAAACTGGACAGTGATTTCAAAATCGATCGGCAAATTGGTGCCGTTGTTAAATCCAGCTTCTTTCACCTTAGACAGCTGGCCAAAATAAAACCTTTCCTCTCACATGAACACTTTGAGACAGTAATCCATGCTTTTTTCACATCCCGACTCGATTACTGTAATGCCCTGTACTTTGGAGTCAGCCAGTCCTCCATTAAGCGCCTTCAGCTGGTCCAGAATGCCGCTGCTCGCCTCTTGACTGGTACTCGTAAGAAGGAGCATATAACTCCTACTCTGGCATCCCTTCATTGGCTCCCCATTCATTTTAGAGTTATTTTCAAGATCCTCCTCTTTGTTTTCAAATCTCTAAATAATCTCGCGCCACCTCACCTCTCTGAGCTCATCCGCCGCTACACACCTGCCCGGCGCCTCAGGTCTGTGGACCAGCCTTTGTTAGAAGTACCAAGAACTAAACTGAGGCTCAGAGGGGATCGAGCCTTTTCTGTTGCTGGTCCCTCTCTCTGGAATGACCTCCCACTGAACATTTGGCAAGGCTCCTTGCTGCCCATCTTTAAAGCCCTCCTCAAAACCTACTTGTATTCTTTGGCGTTCGGCTCAGCATGATTTTACTGCTTGATGCTTTCTACCGCCTTTATTACCATTTCGTCTTACTGTTTATTGTGTATGTTAAATCGCTCCATGTACAGCACTTTGTATGCAGCGATGGCTATTTGAAAGTGCTCTATAAATACTGTTGACTTGACTTGACTTGAGATTACATTGTTTGTATCGGATGTCATTTTCATTTCAGAATAGGATTTAAAAACAAATAAAGCCCTTGGTTGATATATGCATTCACCCCTCTTCCCACAGTCCTTGAAGAGAGTTTGAAGACATGATGCCTTGTTGTCGGTGGTGATTTTTTTTTTCTTTTCTTAAATGAATTGTCTCTATAATCGGCAATATCCTTCACTGTGCTGCGGTGTGCCCGTTGTCGTCACCACGTAGAGGAGTGTATGAGGAAGAGGTTGTGACGTAGGCACCTCCCTCCTCCTCCTCCTCCTCCTGCCTGTGGATGCTGCGAGCAGGCTCCTGTGCGCGCGCGGGCTCCTCCTCCAGAGATGTCGCAGGAGCATCTCCTGTCAGCGTGCCCTTTCTTTACTTCTTTTCTTTTCCTATACTCTTCACTGCATTGGGCCCCGTCATTTTAATCGCCACCGCCACCACCACCACCATCAGCAGCAGCAGCAGCAGCATCACAAGCGGTAAGCACCGACAAATACTGCACCCACCCTCCCCACCCTCTACGCAAGAGAGGCAAACCTCTCTCTCATCTCTCTCTCTCTCTCTCTGTCTCTCTCTCTCTCTCTCTCTTCCTCTCTCGCTTTCTCTCTCGCTCACTCTCTCCCTCCGTCAGCCGCAGAACTCGGCCGACCCTCGGTCAGGTGACAGCGCGGAGTGGAATATTCATCAGCACCCGTGTTTGTCTTTCATCCCCTCTCCTCCATCGGACTGCAAGGCTGCAGCAGCCCACTCACAGTCCTCCTCTTCCACCACCAACACCGCCACTACAACCCCTCCTCCTCCCGCCCTCCTGTGCATCCTCTCTCATCCGGGCCGGGACATTCTCCGCTCCACGCTCACGCAAGATTAACTGGGGATTGTGGCTCTCCGCCCGCCCGCCCGCTGATGCTGATGCTGATGTCCTTGAGCTCGGCCTGCACGGTGAGTGGCGAGTCCGCGCGTGTTGGCGTGCGTGCGTGCGTGCTCGCGTGCATGGATGCGTGACTCCTATTTACCCCACGCGTGTCTCTTGCTGTGATTGTGGAACATCACCCGTGGGGCTTTTTTTGCCCCAAAAAAGATATTTTTAAACGGCGCTCGGGCCTGGTGTGTCATCGCGGGCCTTGCGGAGCTACGATCGCCATACTGTCGGGCATAGCGTAATACCCCGGTAAACGGCGCTATGACATTATGAGACTGGTTACGCGGTTGCGGAGCTCCACTCCGATGGGTGTCCATCCTTCCAAGGATAGTAGGCGAAGGGCGTCAGTCCAGCATTGTCCCCGAGCGCGACCACTGTAGCTGCGCGGGCCTCTCTACTGCACCGTGAGCACCAGCAGTCAGTCCTCTTCTGTCCCGCAATCCTTCTTTCAGTATCCCCCCCCCCCCCCCCCCCCCCCCCAGCGCGTCGCACCTGCAGCGGAGTGTCGGTTTGAACCGGTAATCATCTCCTACCAGAGCCGCTGTGAACCGCGGGCCCGGTAACCTTGCGGTGAGGGGGGTGTGGGGTGGGGGGCATAGGTTAGTGCCGCACCTTGAACCCATCTCGTTGAATTTAAAGGAGGCGACTGGGCACAGTTCGTATGGTACACTTGATATTGTTGCCATGCATGTGGTGAGTATGATGAAGGGCATCAGCAGGATGATGATGATGAGGAGGAGCAGGATGAAGCTCAGGCACGTCTGAAGGTGACCACCAAAGGTCATTTTGTGTTCAAATTCGGCCCACACAAGAGAACAGTGCAGCATTCGCAAGTATTATTGGTGTCTGGCTTTAGTGGAGGTGAACAGGGGAGCGTCACGTGGGGGCGACATATGTGGAGACTTTTAGTCTATCTATATCTCATTTTATGAATGCATGTGATGTATTTCAATCTCAGCCAAAGCTGAACTTCCATCATTCTCACCATCAAGTTGCTTTGAAGTAAGACGCAGTCATGCAGCTCCAGTATTTGTGTCAGCTCACTTCCGTTATGTCGACACTATGTCAAAGCCTGATTGGGCTGCTTCCACTGCTGGTTTTAGCAAAGTGTGTGTGATCCCGTCATGTAAATCTGATCACAAGGTATACAGGTGACATGCAGCTTGGCTTTAAAGATGTGAAAGTAAAAGGTTAGTGCCGGAGCAGTGCACAACAACAGCCAAGGACAGCTAGCCAAAGCATACATGTTAGTTTTGTCAACATGTGTGCGTGTGTGTGTGTGTGCGCGTCTACCTATGTAGCCCGGATTAACTATTGTGGCACATACACACTGTCACAGAGCATACATAGGTCTACTGGCCCGGAATTAAAGCCCAAGAGGACAATTCCTCTCTCTCAGCGGTCAACATTGTTAACTGCTGCGTAGGCCTGAACAATTTAAAAATATATCATTTTCCTCAATATTGCCAATGACTTTTAAAATGCGATTATTATTTTTTCAAGGTCCTCTTTTCATGCAATATATTTTTAAACAAACATAAGCAACATATTAATCTTTATTTCAATCAATAATATCAGATTTATCACACATAAATGTTTTGCTCTAATAGGTAAGCCTTATGCTAGCATAAAGGCAAATGGATTCTGATCTGTGACTTTATCATGTCAACTTTTCATGTTTCATGCATTTCTTAACCCTCCTATTATTCTCAGGGTCAATTTGACCCCCTTCAGTGTTCATCATTCAAAAATATAATAACTGCCTTTTTTTTGCTCCATATTTCATGACTTTTCCTGATTTGATGGGGGCAACTGATTAAGCATGACATCATCATTATGCTATTTTTTCAAAGTCCTGAACACATATTGCACACATTGGTGATCCTCAGGGGTCAATTTGACCCCAAGCTGCTTTAGCTGCAGAAAGATTGTCTGTGTCTGTCAACTGTCATCCCCACACTTGCATGTACAGAGTTCATACTCTTGAGTTGATACATGATGGGGTGGGGAAAATAATTATTTCTGCGAGAAATGTTTCCCACAAGGACATTGGTAGTTCATGCAAAATAAGGGTGCAGCAAAACATATAGAAGCTTACACAAGAGTCCTCTATACCCAAATCATTCCACATTGTGCTCCGTGTGGACTGAAATCAGCATGCTTTCTCATGTGAAAATGTCCTCTGCAAAAAGGTTGACTGTCCATTAGGTTTTGGAACAGCTCTTTACCATTCAAAGTGATACAGAGGAGAATGCATCCGAGACAAAGGATTGTGTTGAGGAAGGACCCTGATTTTGAGGCATTGTCATCCAATGAATGAAAGTTTTGACTCTCCTGTTGTCTCTCAACCACCAGCGGATGCGATGCCTTCCAAAAGTGGAAAGATAATATGATACAATCCAAGCCCTCACGTGACTGTTAATGAGTGCGTGGTTGCATTTCGTGGATGCTGTCCATTTTGACAATAGTTGCCAAGCAAACCTGCCAATATGGCATCAAAATATGGAAGGAGGACTTTTCTGGAGCAGATAGGTATGCATTGGTTAAACCTCAAATTGAGAAAAGGTCGTGCCTTATAAAAGCATCAACAGCTGCTGCAGCGATAAATGCATAGCCCAAATTAGAAAAGAATTAGATGAAAGGTTTTCAAGACCGTAACTCTAAAATCGAATTTTTGACTTGATGGTGCCACTACAGGAAAGGTCATTTCATCACCAAAACCAATAGCTTTCATCCTCTCTTGGCTATTAATGTTGTTGAAAAATATCAGATTTGTATGAAAACCTTTTCAGATACATCAATTCTAATTTAAAAGTTCGACCAGATGGTGGAGCTGGAGGGCGTGCCAACTCGCTAATAAGTTATATTTTCAAGGGGGTATTCAACAAATAAGCAAAGTGCTTGACCCCAAACATTGGCCAACAAATTCTTGTACATCATTTTCTGGAGCCAAATATCCCTGGAGTCAAAATTACTCCAAGAGTAAAATGCGTTACTTATATTTGATAACAGGAAGGTTAGGCACGGAATAAATGAATGAAAAATACATGATATACATGTAAAAAAATGAAGCTGACCAACTGAAATGAAGCATAGGTTGTTGTTGTTGTTGTTGTTTTCCAGCGTTTTCCATTTGAAAATGTCCATTCTTTTACATTGCAAAATCATTTTGAATTCAATTAATTGTTCAGGCCGATTGCTCCACAGAAGTGGATATAAGCATCCAGGAAATAGATGATACACCTCACCATAAGGTGGTGTAATGAGGAAAAATGAGTGGCAAAAAAAATACGAAAAAATAAAATAAAACACACTTGTACACCCAATGCCCTGACGTGTTTGAAGGAGTGCCACTTAAAACAAATGAAAACATTACGACGAGGAGAGATGTGGAGAAGAACTGTGTTGACCTTATCCTTGACTGTTTTCATTTTCAAACACATCTCAGCCATCCATGGAAGTTCTCTGTCGCTCTCTTTCTGCCTGTCACACTGTCTTATTTAGAAAGGCCCGCACCCAAAGACACGTTTGTGTGTATGCGCGTTGACAGAGAGAGTGATGTCTCTGTGCATGAGGGTGGATATCTGTGATGCATACAGTTGCATAAGTGACATGGGCTGTGCGTGCAAAGCTCATTTGAAAATGACAAACGAGCAATAACATTGTGAATGTTTTCCGACTCCTTAACACGCGTCTACTGTACACGTGCAATTGCACACGTCAAAGCTCCGAATGAGCCCAACAGAAACATGCAGTTGAAGATAGAGATATCTGCAGCAGGCGCTCCGTTCTTGTGTAAGCTTCATAAAATCAGACAGAATCAGTGAGTAAGAGACCAGGCTGGGAAGAAAGAGTGTGACAGGCTGAGTAAATAAATGATTGCAATGGCAGGAAGCTCATAGTTGGAGAGAAAGTCACAGGAGGAGAAAGGGGGGGGGAATTCAAATGATGAGATGAGTAAGCCATATAGCATGATGCGCACACACGCATGCATGTGCATTTGGAGGAGCAGGTACTGTAAGAGATGAAACTTGAAGGAGGGAGCAGGGTGACTCAGTTATAAACTAACACTCTCAGTCGAGAGAGGGGGACGGGCGGGGGCGGGAGGGCGACGAGATGCATGACAGAGCCCAGAGAGGGCGAGGAGTGGAAAGGAGGGAGGAGACAAAGAATTCATTATGAGCTTCAATTGGGCTTTTTTTTCCTTTCATGCTTCTCCTGATGTAAAATGGCCTCATCAGAATCATGTGTGCGTGCATGTGTGTGTCTGTGTGTATGTGCGCGTGTGTGTTGTGTGCGTGCATGTGTGTGTGTGCGCGCGTGCATGTGTGTGTGTGTGTGTGCGCGCGTGCGTGTGCATGACACGTGTGATGCTGACAGTAATTCAGCACAGTCACAGCCTCAGTAATTGCTCATGTGGGGATGAAGCAAGCTTCGGGATAGTGGAAACAACGCAAGCTCCCGGGCTGCACAGAACACTGTTGATGTCAGAGTTATTTTTAATTAAATCATCTCCAGAGATGGTTTGAAACATGAATTCCACAATTAGGAAATTATGTAGAGTGTGTTCGATGAGAGCAGCTTCCATCAAGGCAGCTGTTATTTTCAAGATTGTCCAAAGTGGACCCACCCTGATGGACAGTTGCCACTTCAACGTTACCGGGACTATCATTCATTAAGTGTTCTCATTTATCCTGAACAACAACAACAAAAAAATCAAATATTAACTGCCATTCATGAAAGGTTCATGTCATGGGTGAGTTTGCACGGTGAAGTGTAGAGACAAGAGGTGGACCCAATTGCAGAAAAGCAAGAAGACAATTAAGGCCGGGTGACCAGGTGGGCCAGCGGTTAGCGCGTCGACCTCACAGTGCAGAGGTACCAGGTTCAATTCCAGCTCCGGCCTCCTAGAGTTTGCATGTTCTCCCCGGGCCTGCGTGGGTTTTCTCTGGGTACTCCGGTTTTCTCCCACATTCCAAAAACATGCATGGCAGGCTGGTTGAACACTCCAAATTGTCCCTAGTTGTGAGTGTGAGCTCGGATGGTTGTTTGTCTCTGTGTGCCCTGCAATTGGCTGGCAACCGGTTCAGGGTGTCCCCCGCCTACTGCCCAAAGACGGCTGGGATACTGTGTGTTGCATAGAAATCCTCTATGCAACACACAGTTGAGTGTGAAGCTTCACTCCTTTCGTTGACTCTCGAGCGCTCTTCTCAGAGTTGTTGTAAGGTGCAGCGGGGAGCTCTAAAGCCAAATGTATGCCAGCTCAGCATTAAGGGCCACCAGACAATTTGAGGGTCTAACGGTGATTACAGTGGTGCATAGCCGCATCGATGTACGGTATCAGACTTTTTTTTTCAGTGAGGGGAATTTTGGACCAATATTGGTACTTATGGGAAGAAGACCACTCCAAATGCATGCATGCTCAGTGCCATGTTTACCTGCTCAGAGATTTCCATGACCAAATAATGTTCTGATACTGCTCTTTACTGTTTTGGATTTGTTCCCTGATGTTGCTGATTCTTCTTACGCATAGCAATGCATGCTCAAGCCTAAACTAGACTAATTTAAACATCCATCTATGCATCCATTTTTTTTTTTAAATCCGCTAATCCTCACGAGGGTCGCGGGCTTGCTGGAGCCTATCCCAGCTGTCTTCAGGCCGTAGGCGGGGTACACCCTGAATTGGTTGCCAATTGCAGAGCACACAGACGAACAGCCATTCACACTCACAGTCACACCTAGGGACAATTTAGAGTTTTCAAATTGCCTGCTACGCATGTTTTTGGAATGTGGGAAGAAACCGGAGTACCTGGAGAAAACCCACGCAGGCACGGGGAGAACATGCAAACCTCACTGGAATCGAACCCTTCACCTCTGCACTGTGAGGCCGATGTGCTAACCAGTCAACTGCCGCGCCGCGCCTAATTAAACATACTATGTAAATAGGACACCTTTTAAATTACTCTTATTTTATTTCTATTTTTTTATCTGGATAAAAATATATATTGATATTTGGCAGATACAGTAATCGTAACTGATCCACACACATCATATCATAAAACTGGGATTTCCCCCAGTCCATCATATATTGTATATTTTTATTTTTCAAGTATTTTTATTATTAGGGACGGGTGAGTACTATTACCAGGTATTGTATCAGGCGGACATGCGCCGATACTAAGTTCTCCTTGCCAGTAGTTGGTGCTATATTGCGGTCGTTTGACACATTAGCGACTCATCATGTGTGCCAAAATGATAGCAAGGTCTTTTGTTCAACATTATCTGTGATTCTGCTCATTGAAATGTTATGTATCAAAGTACTAGTAGTACTTGGTACTTGGCAATGGGATCAGTGAGTGCTCAAGAGTAAATACTAGTACTAGTATTGGTCATGGGAAAAAAAGGTACTATTGAAAATTGCTAATTATTATAACATTTGGAATGGTTGTTTTCTAGCAATATAATTCCAAAGGCAAGGGGAAAGCTCCTTGATATGTTTTTCATTGAACGAAAGGCTGTAGTTTGCGTCACTGCCCTCAAGCGGCCATAAACTAAATACAGTACATGTCAGGTAGCACGTGGAAGAAGATGAGCCGTCTTGTGACATATCCTCACTCGTTTTTTCCGTCTTGATGCTTAAAATGTCTTCAGAGCTATACTTGGATGCACTGAGTCTGCGTGAGCCCTCATGATGTCGGATTCTTCTTGTCTCGTAGGTCTCTGGAGCAGCAGTCGCGACTACCTACCTCACATCTGCACCCACTTCTTCTCTCTGATTCATCATCTTACTTTGTCCTTTGGCCACACTCATCATCTGTCCGTCATCCCCTTTTACCTCCAACCGCACATGCGTCGGCTGGCTCGCCCGTCCATGGACTGGCTGTGAACCCGGAGGGAGGGAGACAGGAGAGACGGAGGCAAAGAAAGCTGGATTCATTCAGATACCGCGCTTCTCGAGTGCTCCTGCGCACTGTTCTTCACCCCCTCCCACCGTCCTCCTCCTCCTCCTCCAGCGATGGAGAAGTGAAGGAGCAGTGGAAGGCTAGGCTGAGACCTTGAGGAGAAAAACAACACAATCTGCGCCCCCTTCTTCAACAATAGGCTATTGAAGCGAAAGAGAATCATTCTACGGTTTTGAATCAGAAATCAAGAGGGAAGGCAACGGGCTGTTGAACACATGAACAAGCTGCCAGCGAGCACACAAGCCGGTCACTGAGTCGAGGACATCTAAGGAAGGAGGTGGGGAAGGACGAACACAACACAAACCAGCCCTGTGTCATGTCAACAACAGCGACAATGGGCGAAATGGCTAACAGCGCCGTGGAGTTTTACCCCAAAGCGACTCGTGGAGAAGGAAGGGAAGACGGGAGCCGTGGAGCCGGAGACTTTGGGGTCACGTTGAAGGAGCTGAGGGAGCTGATGGAGCTCAGGGGGGGCGAGGCTCTGCAGAAGATCCAGGATAGCTACGGAGACACAGACAGTCTCTGCCAGAGACTAAAGTCCAGCACCACTGACGGTGAGTAGGCATGGAACACACGTGACTTGCTCGACTGGTCGGGGGTGAAAGGAGCGGCCCAAACGCCTCATGACCAGTTGTTGTGCTGTCACAGTGGTTAAAAAAAAAAACTTTTCATATTTAAAAAATCCTTCTTATCCTAATGTGTGTACCAAGCCCAAAGGTGCCCAAGACTTTTGAAGAGTACCGGTAGTATTTGTAACGTGATATGAAAAGTACTCTCAAGTGCTTGCGATTTGAAAACACTCTCATGCGTTAGGTTACAGAACAGAATATTGTCCTGTGGGATTGTTGTTGTTGTTTTGAAACAAATGAATGAATTGAAACCATTCGAACTGAATCATTAGCATTCTAAAATGTATTTCATAGTATTTATGATTCAGCTGTTCAGGTTCTCTACACAACTTCTGACAGTGGAAAGCAACAAATGAATGCTTTCTATTCTCAAATGAACTCAAGTGTAACTGATTGGTGAAAAGTGCGCTTTGGGTGCCTTAGAAACCCTTTATTTTTGTTGGAGCAAAACACATTGTACATGTAACAAAACAAAAAAAAACTTAAAATAATCAAACCTCCTCATCACACCGTGTAATCCAGACTCGAGTAAGCGGCTTTATCTGAGTTGAGTGCACAAAGGGACATGCTGGGTGCATCGACTGATGAATGGATGAAGGGATTTTAGTAATGGAAAGCTGATCGACCAAATCAATAAATGGATCAGTGAGAGTGTGCAAGAAAAGAATAGGAAGGTGTTCTGGTGGGAAATTGCAATTGGATCCTCAAACATTATTTTAGACTACGAATAATTTGTCTGTTGGTCTTCCAAATTGATTTGCCGAGTAAAAAAAAACAAACATCACAAATCTTGACTGGTGATATCAAGTAGTGGTTTTGAGCTGAGCATTGTAATGTGTTTTAGTTCACTCAGAATGCCTTTGCACACTTACATTTTCTTCCAGGGGTTGCGCAACACCAAAACATTTTCAACTAGCAAGAGAGAAACCAAAATTAACTGTGAGATTAAAAGGCTAGATCAGGGGTATCGGTGTGTACGTGCGTGCATACGTGTGTTCAAATAAAAACATCCGCTTTGTGGCCCAAGTTATTTACTAGTTGAAATGTTGTTTTATCAGTTGGAAGAAAGTATGCACTGAAAAAAATGGTGTTTTGATTTTATCCATATTATTTCGTGAAGTGGTTGCATGAAATAAAATCATCTGGATCCAGATACTTTTTTTTGTAAATCCAGATGATCCTGTTGTGTGCCACCACTCTACAGAATAAAATCGATTAAATTCAACATATCATTATTTTTTGGTGTGGATGCACACCAATTCTGGCTCCGGTGTTACGTTGTAGATGTTCATCGTGTAGTTGCTTGGTATTGTAATACAAGAGTGATTCAAACTACCAGAGACTAAATCCCGGCGTGTTCTATTCAAGTTTCCTGTAAAAGATGTCATGAAAGCCAACTAGAACATCTGAGCTTTACCTAGAACTATGAAGCACTTTGAATGATGGCAGCTGTGTGCTTACACCCATTTAGCATGAGATTGGCTCATTTTAAGCGACGGCCCCACCCCAGTGACTGCATAAGAGGGTGCACGTACTTGTGCAGCCACATGATTCCAGATGTTTATTTTTATTGCCGCACTTCCCAAAAAAAGATTTTTTTTTCAATTGAGTTCTACGTGTTATACATCGGAGATTATTTGTGTCTTTTTTTTTATATAAAAAAACTTTGCATTTGAATACTACTGTGTAGCCTTTTTAATATCCACCGGCTAATTATTGGCAATGTGCGCTCTATATCAAATATTCGGCTTGAAAAAGACGAGTAATGTTTGTCAGAATAATTGACCAATATCTTTGTATTTATTCCTTGCACCACAGTACATCATATTGAAAGCTGTGTCCAATATTTTTTCATTCTATCATGTAGCTAATTGAGGTAACCGTAATATTCGTAGCAACTCTCAGTGCAAGTGCAGTGCAATTGTACACCACTGCAAATTACAACCATAATCATAAATAGAGCCTTAAATGAATTCCTCTCTGACAGTGTCATTCAAAACTGAGCAGTGTCATCTGTATGAAAGCAATCAATTAACTTGATACTGATCTTGTAGAGATCATAATGTTGTGTCTGGCCAGTGTATTTGAGGATGTCTCGGTGTATCTGACTATGTAGTTTATTCAACACTCAACCAAGATTGATTATACTGGTGACTTACTGTAACACAAGACTTTCTCTGTAGCACACACATATAGGCACTGTTGTCCACAGCTGGCAAACAAACACTCAATGCACACGGGAATGCACAAACCTAGTTTGCCGCCCTCAACAAACTTTCTAAGATTGTATTTTTTGTCCTCTGTTTTGACAAAGCAGCCAAAACACAAATGTACCCATCCATCAGTAAATCCATCAATTTTCTTTACTGCATTGGGTTCATGGGTGAGCTGGAGCCCATCCCATCTTACTTTGGGCTAACGCCAGTGCGTATTTATACAAACAAGCATAATCATCTTTCGCTCAAAGCCTTACCTGAAGTTGGTAAAGCTTTATCACGCTCTGATACCTCTCCTGAACTGAGCTTTGGTTGAAGCTGAGATGCAGTGCAGCTCTCCCGATACTTTTCCAGGCTTTGCATGGAAGTCTTTTCTAGGAATTTGGTGATTTAAAAAACAAACAAAAACTTGCCACGTTTAAGCAGAAATTGTTCTCCACATTGGAGCAATGTGACAGACATACATAAAGCTTCTCAAACTGCTTGGTGATGAACTGCATTCGGGGACAGAAAAACTGTTGGCCAGGCGGCAATTTTTGCAATGTTGCGCCAATGTCAACTGGTGAGCCTTGGGCAAGGGAATAGTATGCTTACCAAGATTGCGAAGCCTGAACTGTCAGATGCTGATGGCCTCATGCCTCTCTAAATGAGACCTGAAACACACTGACTTGTGGGGCGCCCTGTATTTGCGGACCCAGTCCGATGTATATTGCTGCATGCATCATTGTTTGCACAAACCATATTTGGTCTTTAGGACCTGTAAATATACATAATGATTCAGAGCATTACCTGTAATATGATAGAGAAGAGGAGAGCAAACACATACACACACACACACACACACACACACACTCTGATATGGACACTCAGCGTTGCAGTATGAGACCATTATATCCACATTCAAGACAGCACGAGGAGGATGAGGAGCAATTATGGAAAAAACGGGGAGAGAAAGGAGCATGTGCGAGATGGGGGAGAGAAGAGGAAGCTACAGCTTGCCGCATTGTCAAGGACACATCAAGGGGAGATAGAGCGAGGGAGGTAAGAGAAGGGAGCCAAGCAGAGAGAACGAGTGCAGAGGGATGGAGGGATGGATGAGAGAGAGAGAGAGAGAGAGAGAGAGAGAGAGAGAGAGAGAGAGAGAGAGAGGAGGGCTGGACAACATCGACGCGAAAACAACCGTGCGACCATTAGTCAGCATCACCTGTTTTCTCCCTCCCTCACTCTCTGTATGTCGCCTTGGCCTGAACCCTGTTGGGTGTCATACTTTATTGTCGCACATTTGTTCAAGGCCGTGAGCAACAGTCGCTGCAGCAAATGTACAATATCTGCAAACAGCACACGTACACAAAAGCGTGTCATCGCTCTAAGCCAACCACTGCAGGCACATTGCTGTTCTCCTACCCTGGCAGCCGACCCCCCCACCCCCCAACCAGCCCCAAAAAATGCATCGCACAAACAAAGGAAAAATCCAAACATTGCACACTCGAGGAATTACATCACTTGTTGCTGGGCAGAAACCTGTTACAGACAGGAAGCCCAGGACCTGATATACTGATCGCCATGGAAACTGCATCACTTAATTGGGAAGTTGAAGAGGAGAGGAGGTTCAGCAAAACAACTTCAAATTTGGGCAGAGAAAAATAACATTGGAGTTAATTTCAAAGATTTCTGACCGCCCCCCCAACCCCAAAAATAAAAAAACATCCAAAGGTTTTTGTTTGTGTTTAGTGGTGTTGCGGTACACTTCAGTTTCCCCTCACTGATGGTCTGAATGAAAGTGTGAATGGTGGTCTGTTTGTGCCCTGTAATGGACTGGTGTCCACTCCAGTGTGTAGTCTTTCTTTTGCCGAAAAGCAACACGATGCACGCTGTGCAAAATGGTTGGATGGTTTGGATGGTTGCAAGGGCAGACTCACCAATAGGAACACGCAGGCCTCTGGCAATTGCCAATTCCAGTGGACCCCCCCCCCCCTCCCTCTCAAATGTCTCATGAAAATTGATTAATAATGTTTTGTTTGATTTAAAGTGAATTTTCATGTTTTAGTTGTAATTCACAAATTTAAAAACACATAAAAATTCTTCATCTATTATTTCTATGCTTTTGTTCCCTATGCACAGTCCTTTGTATATCCCGTGTGCAGATCGGATTCAGGAATACATCAGCAAAATCAACTTTTTGGCACACGTTATGAGTGTAAAGTGCTAAAGAGTGGAAGACAAGAGGAAAACACAGTTTTTAAAATCAAAACTACCGAAAAATCTTAACCTTTTTCATGATAATAAATATGCCTACACCCGGCAGCAAGAGCCGGATGCTGTTTTTGCACTGCCATCAGTGTCAATCTTAGAGAATGCAGTGGGTTGTATGCAACACAAGTGACAATTTTGATCACAAAGGCATGAATATGAAAGTGGTTCTCGTCAAAGCGTTGCGATGATTCAAATGTTTGATAACAGTCGTCAAGAAGGACTTGAAGGACTTTATCTAGTTAAGGAAATTGGAGAATTTTCTACAATTCACACTTTTTAGTTCATGATAGACATTGCTGTATCCATAATCTTTACTTATCAATATTATTCATTGGACAAGGAGTTAGGGGAACATTTACAAAGGATAAACAGCTCCGTAACTAATAACTTACGCCGTTCGGTAATTGTAACAGATTTCAAAAGACCTTGGGCTCTATTTTCGTGCCTGCCTGCCGCAAGTCTAGCACAAATCGCAGTCTAACTCTGTGCATGGGTGGAGTTTTCTTTCTTTTGATATTATCGTAGGCGGGTGCAGTCAGAAATAGGCGGTTGCACCGTTGTGGGAGTACACACAGCTGACTTATTCTTTTTTAATACAGCACAGATGAGGCGCGTAGTCTACATAGCGGAAGCATTGCGGACTCATTCGCTGGAGTCCATGCAGGAGATTGGGGTATGCAAAGTATGTTTATGAGGAACTGCAAGATCTCCACTTGTGGATGATATTCAGTTGGCCACTGTTTAATGGGTACTTTTAGACCGCTTTTCCGCCCCCAATCATGCGTCTGTGTGAATGGTCGTATTCAATATACGTGCCCTGCGATCGAGTGTTGATTAGTCCAGGTTGCCCCAAGTCGGCTGGGATAGGCTCCAACTCACACGATGTAGCGAAGATGGGGGTGTTGGTTGTACGTGTCTGATTGTGATTGTGCATCTCGGTGTATCCCGGTTACTATGCATATGGTATTTCAAGGTATATAATGAAAATGAAAGTGCTTCCTTCTTCTGGTTCTGCCAGCCTTCACTCTCCTTCTCTCTTTGTCAGGTCTCAGCGGGGATCCAGCAGACTTGGAACGTCGCTGTCAGACCTTTGGCCAAAACTTTATCCCCCCAAAGAAGCCCAAGACGTTCCTTGAGCTCGTGTGGGAGGCCCTGCAAGATGTCACGCTCATCATTTTGGAGATCGCTGCAATCATCTCCCTTGCCCTTTCTTTTTACCAGCCGCCTGGAGAGGATTCAGAGTGTAAGACGAGGGAGGGGTTAGGGATGCCGTGATGTGGAGAGGAGTTATAACGATTCTAAGGTCCTATGACTGGCAAAGGTCCTAGAAAGTAGCATCTTTGATTTGCTAGATGGCAATGGTGGGACTCAATGTGCTTTTTTTTTTAATGACTTAATCATTAGCATTTCCAGTCTTGCAACTAACTCTGCATTATATAAAGTGAAAGGGATGAGTAGACAAAAGTTTCCACAGTCCTGATCAAACTCATCATATCACGTGTTATCTGTTTTCACGTCTCCGCTTTGAGTCTCTGCCATGAGCCACGTGTTTCTGTCTGTCCAGCATGTGGCAACGTGTCGGCAGGAGCGGAGGACGATGGTGAGGGGGAAGCCAATTGGATCGAGGGTGCGGCCATTCTACTATCTGTGGCTTGTGTTGTCCTGGTGACGGCCTTCAATGACTGGTCCAAAGAGAAGCAGTTTCGGGGTCTACAGAGTCGAATCGAGCAGGAACAAAAGTTCACCGTGGTACGGAAAGGAAATGTCATCCAGATTCCTGTGGCTGACATGGTGGTGGGGGACATGGCCCAGGTCAAATATGGTGAGCCGGTTGTGAAGTCTTTATCACAAGAGTATGCAGGGCATGTTTTTACAATATGTACTGTAACTACCATGTCAAGTGACCATTAGTCATTTGAGTCATTACTCAAGCAAAATGAAATCTTTCTTTTTTTTAAAAAATCTAATTCAAATCAATATAACAAAACCCACTGAACATGTGTTACCCGGCATGATTTCAACACAAGAAGACAGAGCGCTTACAAACATCCAACGAGGCTCAAACATTTGCCACCTGTAAATTGAGTGAATGACTAATCTTTGTATGTAAAGTGAGGAAAAACAAATCCATTTGTTATGGATTGACATGAAGAACATATCATATCATATAAACTAAACAGAATAGAACCTGATCACAACAATGCAAATGTATGAACAAATTAAATGCACTTTTCGTTTGAATTCCCACCAAAGGCTCAATATGGATCAGATCCAGATGAAACTTGGTTTGCTTTTACACCTACTAACTCCGCGTACACATACTGCACCTCCTTTTGTTTGAATTGAATAAGACTTGACAGGGATATTTTGCATGCAATTACAATTTGATGTTACGGTGTTATCTTTTTGGTATTCTTTTAAGCCACATTGAGTGAACAGCATATCGAAGAATGTTGAACCATTGTAACAAAAAGTCCAGACATTTGGTGAGGGTAATGAAGTGAATCAAGCTCTTGTCTGTTTTCAGGGGACCTGCTGCCAGCCGATGGTATTTTAGTTCAGGGTAATGATCTGAAGATTGATGAGAGCTCGCTAACAGGAGAGTCAGACCATGTACGCAAGTCGGTGGACAAGGACCCCATGCTGCTCTCAGGTATGTTTTCACATGTTTCTCATTGGGGCTTTCACTATCATTCAAAGTTGGTACATTTTGGTAATCGGAAGGGTGCCAGGATGTGGTGTCTAATGAAAGCAGCATTTGTCAATGGGATCAGGAATGGATGAATGAGGCCACATTTAAAGGTCTTTGAGCACTGTTGTAAAGAAAAGCCTGATAAAACAAAAAGGAAGTCATATTTTGGGCTACATGGGATTTACTTTGGGATGCAAGGCATAATTCTTACCTATTTGATCATGTTAGTACATACAGTACATTCATTTTGACTTTAGTGCTCTTAGTGTAAAGCAGTCTTTCTTGAGCCACGGCACCCATTTTGTATTAGAAAGATCTCACAGCACACCACCAAACCAAAAGCATGAATACTATTGATGATCTCATCTCAATGTACTTAGAATTGGCTAGCCAGGAAGCTAACGAGTTTGTGAGCTAACAAGTTTGTTTGCTCGCTAGCTCTGGTGGCAGTGTCATTCAAGATGTCAAGCACCGTCCTTTGTGTTTTTGGGTGTGGGTCCACATAACAGAAACACAAATTCCGTGCAATCTCTTTGGACGTTTAGGTACACATGTGATGGAGGGTTCAGGCCGCATGCTGGTGACGGCTGTTGGTGTCAACTCGCAAACAGGCATCATTTTCACTCTGCTGGGGGCTGGAGAGGTGGAGGAAGATGGCAAAGAAAAAAAAGGTAGGACTTCCGGTGGTAATATGAAGACGTGTTGTTGAAGGCTCCCGATGCGCTCCTTCTTCTTTTCACACTTGATAACACTTTGACTCGACTTTTTAGCAACACCGCAGTTAAGAATAGGCTGTTTTTTGTTCGTTTTGTTTTTGGGGGTTATGATAGGGTTATGGGGAAGGGCACCTGTAAATGTTTGCTATTTGCGCTTTTTTCATGTTTGTCCCGGACAGGAAACAGCAGAAGGATCGAAATTCTGTTGCTGTACTGTACTGTCATTGTTGGTATTATTTTTATGGGTAGATATGAAAAATGATGCCGCAAAGACTTGACTGCTATATGATTTGTCAGTTGGGATGTTAAAGGACTTAATGGGCCTGTTAAGAGAGCCAGGGTATTTAATCATCTTAACCGCGTGGGATGTGATCTTGCATTTCTCCAGGAAACCCATTTTTTATCGAGAGATCGATTTAGATTGAAGAAAGGCTGGGCAGGCCAGACGTTCCACTTTCGTCTTGACTCCCGATCACGTGGCACTGCCATTTTGGCGCAGAAGAAAATCCAATTTAGTGCAACCAATGTCACTTTAGATCCAGATTTGTGATTGTTGCAGGGTCCGATATTACAAACCAGTCATTATGGTAAACAGTTATGCCCCAAATTGGGACGACGGTAAATTCATGCGAAAACTTATTTCATTGATACCACATTTAAATTCCCATCAACCAATTTTTGGGGCGGATCTTAAACAGCGTGATGGACCCTGTGCACGACTGCACCAATCCTACATCCACAGACAGTTCTAAAATGACCAAACTACTAGCAACCTTTATGGAGCAGAGGTGGCGTTTCCTGTTTCCTATTTTGAAGCAAGGCATTCTCCTTTTTCTCCCCAGTACATCATTCTTACAGCAGAATAGACCATTTTTGATCAGATCCTCTTTCTTTACCCACAGCTAATACTCAACTGTAATAGAATCAGACCATTTCCCAGTGCTATGAGATCTTCCACTTCCTAAGTCTACTCCCACATATGCTGATTGAAACATCAAATAACATTGAAACCGAAAGTGGCTAATACCGGCCCATATCCCTTTTAAAGAGCGATGTGAACATTTCTCTTGCGTTGCGCCAAAAACATCCAATTCGTGATGTGATTTCTGTGGGCCAAACTGCTTCGCAGTGATCCATCTGGCCCTCTTGTTGCAGGATAGCGGCATTACCTTCAAAATATCCAACAATGGTTTTAGATGTCTGGAATACAATATGGGGCAGCCCGGTGGTCCAGTGGTTAGCACGTCGGCTTCACAGTGCAGAGGAACCGGGTTCAATTCCAGCTCCGGCCTCCCTGTGTGGAGTTTGCATGTTCTCCCCGGGCCTGCGTGGGTTTTCTCCGGGAATTCCGGTTTCCTCCCACATCCAAAAACACGCATGGCAGGCTGAACACTCTAAATTGTCCCTAGGTGTGAGTGTGAGCGCGGATGGTTGTTCGTCTCTGTGTGACCTGCAATTGGCTGGCAACTGGTTCAGGGTGTCCCCCGCCTACTGCCCGAAGACGGCTGGGATAGGCTTCAGCACCCCCCCCCCCCGCGATACAATATCACAAGGGAGGTGGAAGACTTGATCTAATTTTCACAAATTCTAATGAGAGAAACTAGCCCAATCGCAGGGCATGAATATTTTCACCTGCTCTTAAACTCAGTGAATGTGAAGAATGTGTACACAATATGGTGTGTGCAATAGATAGAGAGAGAGAGAGAGAGAGAGGGTGTACCTAACTGATTTGAGATAAGAGCATCAACAGGAAACATGCCAGTTTAACCTCATCGATAATTTAGCCCACATCCTCTCCGCTCCCTCTTTCCCTCTTTGCTGTCTCGCGTCGTCACGCCTTCTCCCCGCTGCTTGTCCATCTTCCTCTATTACCCTTACTTGCTCTTACCTACTTGTTTACCACCACTCTTGCCCTCTTTCACTTTCTCCCCTGCTTGCCTCCCCTAATCTGAGAGCGAGTCTGCAGATTGAATCAATTATTGAAAGAGCAGCGGACAGCCTAGGGAGCCAGAGACACTCTGGAAATAGTGTTGCTTGGTCAAGACGTGAAACATTAGTCTTCCGTTCAAATTTGTTTGCGATGCTGTCCGTCCTGCAGTCCGAACAGAGGCTCCGCATACTTTTAGAAGCACTTAATGACAATGTCGTTACACCACACCGCTATCCATACCTCCGTGAGTGCAGTAGTCAGGAAAGTGCGAGACATCTGCATCCTCACGTTGGAAAAAATATTTTGTAGCAACCTGGAATTGAGCATAAAGAAAAATAATAGCCCACGGTTGTACTCGTTTTTGTTCTCGTATAAGTGGTGTTGCAGAGTGCAGATGTTGCAGCAATCTTTGCAGCCTCAACCATTCAGGCAGTCATTTACTGGAGCTAATGTATTATTTAGTAAACTTCATGTCCTGAATTGTTATTTGTCCTTATGCAGTGGGTATGCTTTTCCTTTTGATTTATCGTTCATGTTTTACACATGCGTCTTTTGACATGAAATAGAATCCAATTTACAACGCATTTTTGGGGGGAGTTTGATATTTTTTAATACTCCCCTTTATTCTCTTTTAATTTCCCCCCTTTTGGTCAAATTCTCTCATGTGTCCTCAAAACCTTCTTTTCCCGCACAATGGCACAAACAGAGGACAATACTCAGTTGCTCATCTACGCAGATGCAAGTTACAGCACAGTCACCAATGGTATGTGAGCACACAGTTGTCTGTCCTGCCCTCTTTGCTCCCTTTATGGTAAACAGACCCCAGTACCTAGTGGCGTGACAGTGTCAATGATCCATGAAGGACTTACACACGTACTGTATAATGTCACTTCACCGAGTATTTGACAATGTGCGTGTCTTTATGACTCTTCCCTTTCAATATTGTTTCTGTGTGGGTTGCAAGTGTGTTGTTGCCTGTCAACATCACATCCGAACTGTTGATGTCAGCGCAATTTAACACAAATCTATCCTTCTACATCCTTGTCCTCGTGTCTGACCCTGTTTTCTGCAGGAAAACAACCCGATGGCGCAGTGGAGAACAACCAGAACAAAGGTAAAAACCGCATGTGATTTGCGCGTGTGTTTTTGTTCCTAAAAGAAGGGGATGGAGCAACCTGACAACATACAACAATGGTGTGGAATTTACATGCCCCCCGACCCCTCACGCTTCCCCTCCCATGATATTTTGGTTTTCTCTTGCAACTCTGGCTTCCTCTCAGATACCATCAATATGTACCGTATATTAAGATTGATTGAAGATTCAAAACATTTCCATAGGGCTAAATGTGCGCATGAATGCTCGTTTTTATATCTCCGCACTGCGAGTGGGTTGCGACCAGTTCAGGATGTGCCTCGCCAACGTCAGCTGGAATCGGCTGCAGCACACCCACAACCCCGTCTAGAAGCGGCACAGAAAACGAATGAATGTATACCATGAGATTTCAGCTCCCTACTTGAGACTGATGCTAAATGACACGCTTAGGTTGGCATTCGTGTTTTTTTTTGGTGACTTTCAAAATCCGGAACTTGAAAGTGGAATGTTTCCCAACAGTCTGAAATATAGGATTAGTCTTAAAGTGTTACTACAGTACACAGTATAGTTTTGTGTGTTTGATTTAGCCAAGAAGCAGGATGGGGGTGTCGCCATGGAGATGCAACCCCTAAAGAGCGCAGAGGGAGGGGAAGTCGAGGACAGAGAGAAGAAGAAGACCAACGTCCCGAAAAAGGAGAAGAGTGTCTTGCAGGGCAAGCTTACCAAACTAGCGGTTCAAATTGGAAAAGCAGGTGCGCACCATTTTCATCTCTGTACTGTATGATCTATTAGAGACACATTCAGGTGTGAGGAGGCATGGTTTGCATTGCTTCGGGAACATCTGAAAGACCTTTGCAAACTACATCATAGAACGGACTGACTGATTAACCAGCTGAATATTCTTTCATAGGTTTGGTGATGTCTGCAATCACTGTCATCATCCTGGTTCTCTACTTTGTCATCGACACCTTTGTTGTTGAAGGTCTGTGTGTGTGTGTGTGTGTGTGTGTGTGTGTGTGTGTGTGTGTGTGTGTGTGTGCGTGCGTTTGTATTCATGACATCTCAGGACAATTTTATGATAACACACCTTCACAATGAGGACCTGTGGAAAAATGAGGACATTTTTCGCGTCCTCATATTTCCACGCAGTCTACACTACTCTAGAGCTCACGAGGATACTCCCACACCAAAAATAAGTGATGTCCTGAAAGAGCACAATTTTCAGAAATTGTGTGTTTAAGTGTGTTTAACTTTCGACTCACTTTTCATTTGGAAAACTAGTGGCCAACTTCGGTACTTAACACACTTTTAACACACTTTCAGTGACGTCATTGTGCAGGACCTCAAATGTCATCTTTTTCGGACTGACTCACACATTTTCCCCGCCCTCGTCCTGATAAGTCACATCAATTAGCAGTCACACAAAATCCAACATGTGAAGCAGCCAGACAATCCTACTCTCAAACACGACCACGCGTGGATGACCATCGGGTAAGCAATTCCTTTTCATTTATCTTACCGTAACATAGAAGTTGTTCAATATAACCGTGTTTAACAGTGCCCACCAAAGGTAATATCATTCAATAAGACAGCTAGCTAGCTAGCTAGCTCGATCGTTAGCATGCTAATAAGCTTCCAGTAAAAGTAATGTGGACATGTCCTGCAGGCAAGGTTCTGGAAAACCTTTCTAAATCTTTAACAACACAGTCTGTGGAACTTGGTTTTGGTACCATATGTTTATTTCAGTGCAGTATTTGTTTTATTCGATTGCAGTTAATTTAAATTAGTTAGTACAGGTAGCCTAATGAAAGTGGGCCAGGCACTTCTAGCATTTACGCTAAGCCCGGTGTATTTACACTGTTTATTCTTGTGCTGATTCAATTGTACACTGTTTCAATGAAAAAAACAAACAAACGTTTGCAATGAAATTATAGCAGAATTCAGCTTTGTTGGTACATTTGGTGAAGACAATATTGTGTTACTCTATTTTAATTTTACATTGTTATCTGCCTGACAAATGGTTTGCCCGAATCTATTAGTCTGACCAGCAAATGTTTGATGAAATGAATTTTTGTATTTTTGAGGAAGAAAATAATATTCCTTTGGCTCAGTACTTTTTGAGCCAAAATAAGTGCTGCCATAATATTGTGCTTGCTTGTCTGGCTGACTTCTTCTCACTTTCCATTGTAGATGTTTACTGGTGGTGATAATGTCACAAAGAAGAACCAGACTGAGCCCTGAATCTGAGGCTGCTCCTTTTATCTGGAGTCAACAAGCCTTGTTTGAAAGCCCAGTGGATCAATGATTATAAAGGTATGCTATCAATCTACCTGCTATCTAATTCTTATGGCTACCGCAAGCACATGACAAGAGCTGCAACCAAAGCCTGTCACAGTGACAGATTTTATTTGTACATTGTATTTACCCCAAAAATGTCACAATAAACAGCATATTTTTTATGCCATTGATCATATTGGAGCAAAAATAATTGAAGTACTTTTGAAGAAAATGTTTAGCAGCCATTATCATTCAATTATTGAGAATATTGTATTGCCATGTAGAACTAGGAATATCTTGGAATGAAAAAATAGAAATAGAAATTATTCGGCTTCTGTTAAAATATTGTGCTTCACCAAATATCACAATTCATAAAAACACATACCATCCGTAATAGTCGAGGAAAATTAGATGCCTTTAAACTTCCTTCATAATGCTTATTTCACCTGATTGAAGAAGGCTGTGGTAGCTGTTTGACAAATCCACATTTTTATCAGCAATTTGTACTGCCCATCAAAAGTCTCTACTTAGTTGAAAACAACGAATGGTCACCGGAATTATTTTTCAGTCATTACATTGTTTTAGTCTGAAAGAGTATGTTTCGGGTGTTGTCTTTATTATTTGAACTCAGTCATGTCTGTTGTCCTGAAATTGTTAGCTATAAGAGCTGTACAGTGGTAACTACCATAAAGAGCCGGCTTGTGCTGTGTATGAAGTTTAATTTATTCAAAAGTCATGTAACTACGACATATTTCTGACACTCTATGGTTGCTATAATGTTGATTTTCATGATTTCAGTCATGCCCTCATACTTCCCAGTTACTGTAGAATACTTTTTAGAATATTTCTGATACTGTAATGTTGCTGAAAAACCTGAGTGTGATCAGGTGAAATGACTTTTGTCTGGACCTAACACTGGAGAGCCTGTGTTCGAATGTCCCGTAATGGCACCGTAATGGTGTTATGTTGCAGACACCAAGTGACGGGATCTTGACTGAACCTTCTGGAGACCAAGAAGGGAGTGAGAGATCCACTTCATCCTTACAACAGGTTACTACTTCTTATCATGATATACTAGGTTTGAGTTTTCAGGTTTCTTTGACAAACACAGGAGAAGTTATAAATCAGAAACATGGACTCTCCATGATTTCAGTCGTCATGTCCTCATATTTCTTGAGACCTGAAAAACCTGAGTGTGTTTCAGGTGACATGACTTTTGTCTTAACCTAACTCTGGAGAGCCTGTGTTCGAATGTCCCCATATTGCTGTTCCACAGAACTGAACAGTGTACTTTCTATAGTGTGGTATATTCATCCCAAACTCTCCCGTGAGCAATGTTCAATGATAATTAATATTTATTCATTTCTTAACTGGTCAGAATGAAGAATGCTGAATATTTTGACACCGTAATGTTATGTTGCAGACACCAAGTGACCTGACTGAACCCTCTGGAGACCATGAATGGAGTGAGAGATCCACTTCATTCTTACAACAGGTTACTAATTCTTATCATGATATACTAGGTTTGAGTTTTCAGCTTTCTTTGACAAACACAGGAGAAGTTATAAGTCAGAAACATAGACTCTCCATGATTTCAGTCGTCATGTCCTCATATTTCTTCAGACCTGAAAAACCTGAGTGTGTTTCAGGTGACATGACTTTTGTCTTAACCTAACTCTGGAGAGCCTGTGTTCGAATGTCCCCATATTGCTGTTCCACAGAACTGAATAGTGTTAACTTTCTATAGTGTGGTATATTCATCCCAAACTCTCCTGTGAGCAATGTTCAATGATAATTAATATTTATTCATTTCTTAACTGGTCAGAATGAAGAATGCTGAAACTTTTGACACCGTAATGTTATGTTGCAGACAGCAAGTGACCTGACTGAACCCTCTGGAAACCAAGAATGGAGTGAGAGATCCACTTCATCCTTACAACAGGTTACTACTTCTTATCATGATATACTAGGTTTGAGTTTTCAGCTTTCTTTGACAAACACAGGAGAAGTTATAAATCAGAAACATGGACTCTCCATTATTTCAGTCGTCATGTCCTCATATTTCTTTAGACCTGAAAAACCTGAGTGTGTTTCAGGTGTCATGACTTTTGTCTTAACCTAACTCTGGAGAGCCTGTGTTCGAATGTCCCCATATTGCTGTTACTCAGAGCTGAACAGTGTTAACTTACTATAGTGTGGTACATTATTCTCAAACTCTCCTGTGGGCAATGTTCAATGAGAAATAATGTTTATTCATTTCTTAACTGGTCAGAATGAAGAATGCTGAAACTTTTGACACCGTAATGTTGTTATGTTGCAGACATCAAGTGACAGGTACCTGACTGAACCCTCTGGAAACCAAGAATGGAGTGAGAGATCCACTTCATCCTTACAACAGGTTACTACTTCTTATCATGATATACTAGGTTTGAGTTTTCAGCTTTCTTTGACAAACACAGGAGAAGTTATAAATCAGAAACATGGACTCTCCATGATTTCAGTCGTCATGTCCTCATATTTCTTGAGACCTGAAAAACCTGAGTGTGTTTCAGGTGACATGACTTTTGTCTTAACCTAACTCTGGAGAGCCTGTGTTCGAATGTCCCCATATTGCTGTTCCACAGAACTGAACAGTGTTAACTTTCTATAGTGTGGTATATTCATCCCAAACTCTCCCGTGAGCAATGTTCAATGATAATTAATATTTATTCATTTCTTAACTGGTCAGAATGAAGAATGCTGAATATGTTGACACCGTAATGTTATGTTGCAGACACCAAGTGACCTGACTGAACCCTCTGGAGACCATGAATGGAGTGAGAGATCCACTTCATTCTTACAACAGGTTACTACTTCTTATCATGATATACTAGGTTTGAGTTTTCAGCTCTCTTTGACAAACACAGGAGAAGTTATAAGTCAGAAACATAGACTCTCCATAATTTCAGTCGTCATGTCCTCATATTTCTTCAGACCTGAAAAACCTCAGTGTGTTTCAGGTGACATGACTTTTGTCTTAACGTAACTCTGGAGAGCCTGTGTTCGAATGTCCCCATATTGCTCTTCCACAGAACTGAACAGTGTTAACTTTCTATAGTGTGGTATATTCATCCCAAACTCTCCCGTGAGCAATGTTCAATGATAATTAATATTTATTCATTTCTTAACTGGTCAGAATGAAGAATGCTGAATATTTTGACACCGTAATGTTATGTTGCAGACACCAAGTGACCTGACTGAACCCTCTGGAGACCATGAATGGAGTGAGAGATCCACTTCATTCTTACAACAGGTTACTACTTCTTATCATGATATACTAGGTTTGAGTTTTCAGCTTTCTTTGACAAACACAGGAGAAGTTATAAGTCAGAAACATAGACTCTCCATGATTTCAGTCGTCATGTCCTCATATTTCTTCAGACCTGAAAAACCTGAGTGTGTTTCAGGTGACATGACTTTTGTCTTAACCTAACTCTGGAGAGCCTGTGTTCGAATGTCCCCATATTGCTGTTCCACAGAACTGAACAGTGTTAACTTTCTATAGTGTGGTATATTCATCCCAAACTCTCCCGTGAGCAATGTTCAATGATAATTAATATTTATTCATTTCTTAACTGGTCAGAATGAAGAATGCTGAATATTTTGACACCGTAATGTTATGTTGCAGACACCAAATGACCTGACTGAACCCTCTGGAGACCATGAATGGAGTGAGAGATCCACTTCATTCTTACAACAGGTTACTACTTCTTATCATGATATACTAGGTTTGAGTTTTCAGCTTTCTTTGACAAACACAGGAGAAGTTATAAATCAGAAACATGGACTCTCCATGATTTCAGTCGTCATGTCCTCATATTTCTTGAGACCTGAAAAACCTGAGTGTGTTTCAGGTGACATGACTTTTGTCTTAACCTAACTCTGGAGAGCCTGTGTTCGAATGTCCCCATATTGCTGTTCCACAGAACTGAACAGTGTTAACTTTCTATAGTGTGGTATATTCATCCCAAACTCTCCCGTGAGCAATGTTCAATGATAATTAATATTTATTCATTTCTTAACTGGTCAGAATGAAGAATGCTGAATATTTTGACACCGTAATGTTATGTTGCAGACACCAAGTGACCTGACTGAACCCTCTGGAGACCATGAATGGAGTGAGAGATCCACTTCATTCTTACAACAGGTTACTACTTCTTATCATGATATACTAGGTTTGAGTTTTCAGCTTTCTTTGACAAACACAGGAGAAGTTATAAGTCAGAAACATGGACTCTCCATGATTTCAGTCGTCATGTCCTCATATTTCTTGAGACCTGAAAAACCTGAGTGTGTTTCAGGTGACATGACTTTTGTCTTAACCTAACTCTGGAGAGCCTGTGTTCGAATGTCCCCATATTGCTGTTCCACAGAACTGAACAGTGTTAACTTTCTATAGTGTGGTATATTCATCCCAAACTCTCCCGTGAGCAATGTTCAATGATAATTAATATTTATTCATTTCTTAACTGGTCAGAATGAAGAATGCTGAATATTTTGACACCGTAATGTTATGTTGCAGACACCAAGTGACCTGACTGAACCCTCTGGAGACCATGAATGGAGTGAGAGATCCACTTCATTCTTACAACAGGTTACTACTTCTTATCATGATATACTAGGTTTGAGTTTTCAGCTTTCTTTGACAAACACAGGAGAAGTTATAAGTCAGAAACATAGACTCTCCATAATTTCAGTCGTCATGTCCTCATATTTCTTCAGACCTGAAAAACCTCAGTGTGTTTCAGGTGACATGACTTTTGTCTTAACGTAACTCTGGAGAGCCTGTGTTCGAATGTCCCCATATTGCTCTTCCACAGAACTGAACAGTGTTAACTTTCTATAGTGTGGTATATTCATCCCAAACTCTCCCGTGAGCAATGTTCAATGATAATTAATATTTATTCATTTCTTAACTGGTCAGAATGAAGAATGCTGAATATTTTGACACAGTAATGTTATGTTGCAGACACCAAGTGACCTGACTGAACCCTCTGGAGACCATGAATGGAGTGAGAGATCCACTTCATTCTTACAACAGGTTACTACTTCTTATCATGATATACTAGGTTTGAGTTTTCAGCTTTCTTTGACAAACACAGGAGAATTTATAAGTCAGAAACATAGACTCTCCATGATTTCAGTCGTCATGTCCTCATATTTCTTTAGACCTGAAAAACCTGAGTGTGTTTCAGGTGTCATGACTTTTGTCTTAACCTAACTCTGGAGAGCCTGTGTTCGAATGTCCCCATATTGCTGTTACTCAGAGCTGAACAGTGTTAACTTACTATAGTGTGGTATATTCATCCCAAACTCTCCCGTGAGCAATGTTCAATGATAATTAATATTTATTCATTTCTTAACTGGTCAGAATGAAGAATGCTGAAACTTTTGACACCGTAATGTTATGTTGCAGACACCAAGTGACCTGACTGAACCCTCTGGAAACCAAGAATGGAGTGAGAGATCCACTTCATCCTTACAACAGGTTACTACTTCTTATCATGATATACTAGGTTTGAGTTTTCAGCTTTCTTTGACAAACACAGGAGAAGTTATAAATCAGAAACATGGACTCTCCATTATTTCAGTCGTCATGTCCTCATATTTCTTTAGACCTGAAAAACCTGAGTGTGTTTCAGGTGTCATGACTTTTGTCTTAACCTAACTCTGGGGAGCCTGTGTTCGAATGTCCCCATATTGCTGTTACTCAGAGCTGAACAGTGTTAACTTACTATAGTGTGGTACATTATTCTCAAACTCTCCTGTGGGCAATGTTCAATGAGAAATAATGTTTATTAATTTCTTAACTGGTCAGAATGAAGAATGCTGAAACTTTTGACACCGTAATGTTGTTATGTTGCAGACATCAAGTGACAGGTACCTGACTGAACCCTCTGGAAACCAAGAATGGAGTGAGAGATCCACTTCATCCTTACAACAGGTTACTACTTCTTATCATGATATACTAGGTTTGAGTTTTCAGCTTTCTTTGACAAACACAGGAGAAGTTATAAATCAGAAACATGGACTCTCCATGATTTCAGTCGTCATGTCCTCATATTTCTTGAGACCTGAAAAACCTGAGTGTGTTTCAGGTGACATGACTTTTGTCTTAACCTAACTCTGGAGAGCCTGTGTTCGAATGTCCCCATATTGCTGTTCCACAGAACTGAACAGTGTTAACTTTCTATAGTGTGGTATATTCATCCCAAACTCTCCCGTGAGCAATGTTCAATGATAATTAATATTTATTCATTTCTTAACTGGTCAGAATGAAGAATGCTGAATATGTTGACACCGTAATGTTATGTTGCAGACACCAAGTGACCTGACTGAACCCTGTGGAGACCATGAATGGAGTGATAGATCCACTTCATTCTTACAACAGGTTACTACTTCTTATCATGATATACTAGGTTTGAGTTTTCAGCTTTCTTTGACAAACACAGGAGAAGTTATAAGTCAGAAACATAGACTCTCCATAATTTCAGTCGTCATGTCCTCATATTTCTTCAGGTTTGAAAAACCTCAGTGTGTTTCAGGTGACATGACTTTTGTCTTAACCTAACTCTGGAGAGCCTGTGTTCGAATGTCCCCATATTGCTGTTCCACAGAACTGAACAGTGTTAACTTTCTATAGTGTGGTATATTCATCCCAAACTCTCCCGTGAGCAATGTTCAATGATAATTAATATTTATTCATTTCTTAACTGGTCAAAATGAAGAATGCTGAATATTTTGACACCGTAATGTTATGTTGCAGACACCAAGTGACCTGACTGAACCCTCTGGAGACCATGAATGGAATGATCGACACACTTCATCCTTACAACAGGTTACTACTTCTTGTCATGATATACTAGGTTTGAGTTTTCAGCTTTCTTTGACAAACACAGAAGAAGTTATAAATCAGAAACATGGACTCTCCATGATTTCAGTCGTCATGTCCTCATATTTCTTTAGACCTGAAAAACCGGAGTGTGTTTCAGGTGATATGATTTTTGTCTGGACTTAACTCTGGAGAGCCTGTGTTCGAATGTCCCCATATTGCTGTTACACAGAGCTGAACAGTGTTAACTTTCTATAGTGTCTTATATTAATCCCAAACCCTCCTGTGAGCGATGTTCAATGAATAACAATGTTTATTCATTTATTAACTAATCAGGATGAATAAATTTGAATATTTCTGACACTGCACTGTTGCTATGTTGTAGACACCAAGTGTTCCGATCCTGATGAAACCTTTTGAAGATCAAGAAAGGAGTGGAAGATCCACTTCTTCCTTACAACAGGTTACTACGTCTTATCATTATATACTAGGTTTGAGTTTTCAGCTTTCTTTGACAAACACAGGAGAAGTTATAAATCAGAAACATGGACTCTCCATGATTTCAGTCGTCATGTCCTCATATTTCTTCAGACCTGAAAAACCAGAGTGTGTTTCAGGTGACATGACTTTTTTCTTAACCTAACTCTGGAGAGCCTGTGTTCGAATGTCCCCATATTGCTGTTCCACAGAACTGAACAGTGTTAACTTTCTATAGTGTGGTATATTCATCCCAAACTCTCCCGTGAGCAATGTTCAATGATAATTAATGTTTATTCATTTCTTAACTGGTCAGAATGAAGAATGCTGAATATTTTGACACCGTAATGTTATGTTCCAGACACCAAGTGACCTGACTGAACCCTCTGGAGACCATGAATGGAATGAGAGATAAATTCTCAAAATTCTCAAATTTTCAAAATTCTCATTATTTCCTGGAATATCTTATTTTGATTATTTTATTTTTCCATTTTTAATAAATGCCTTCTTTTACAGGTGGGAATAAGAGACGCACGTGGACAGATTATCAATTGAAGGCTGTTGAGCGACATATGTTTGATTTCATAACAAGCCATAAAGTTTCAGGTAAAACGAGCTGTGAGTCCTGTCTCCACGCAGAGCCAGCAGCTCTGAACGACAGAGGCTGGGTGTCCATCAAAAACTACATCCACAACAGGATATAACTGCATTAAAAAGGGAAATGAATGGCTAGTCCATTGAAATGCGAGCACGTCTGGGTACATTTCAGTTCAAGTTAACTAAAGCAATAGCAATGGTGCATTTAGGGTGGGATGGTCAATTATGGATTTCATATTTGTTGTTGGATACTGTGTTTCACGTTTGTTGTTTCATGATCTTCAAGAGCAATTTGGAAAATCCTTGAAGATGTATGAACATGTAAATTATACTGTATATCAGGCATGTCCCGATCTGGGCCTGGAGGGCCACTGTCGTGCCTGTTTTCCAGCTCTCCCGGCTGCATCACACCTGTTTCAGATGATCAGTTCATCAGTCAGCTCTGATGCAGCATTAGAACATCCTGGGAGAGCTGGAAAACAAAAAGACAGCGGCCCTTGAGGACCGACTTTGGACACTCCTGCTGTATATAAACGTACGTACGATATACAAACTTCTCACAAAAGATAGGCTTATTAGGTTTGAGGTGATATTTCGGAAAAACCCTAAAACATTTGAATTCATCCTATTTCAAGAATTTCAATACTTTTTGAAAAGTTGCTTTTGTCTAACGGTAGCTAAAGAAGTTGCTACACACATGGCACAATATATGGCCAGATTCATTAAAAATTCTTCATCGCAGTTTTCACATTTTGACATAATCTTCTTCAGTTCAAACAACCCTCATCTATTGCAGTGCTTTGTGTCATGGAGAGGAGGTGGCATGTTTTCTGTGTTCATAATTTCATCTTGTCAGCAATTAAAAAATAAGAAAGTGGACTGACCACATATTTAACCGTCTCTTCTTCTTCACAGCTTATTTTACTATCTTGTATTATTAATGTGAATATTTGAGGGATGACGGGTATAACGACTGTTTGGCACATTCGCCTCACAGTTCAGCAATTGATATTTGAATGTTTGAATCTGGGCATCCTTCCTTTGTAGAGTTCTCCCCATGCCCGAGCATGACAATTGGACACATGTGCCTAACATATACTGTTGGTATGTAACATGAGTCAATTTAAAAATACACACTTTACTCTTAGCTGGTCTTCATAAGTCATATATACTTGAAAATGATGTGTATCCAGGGGGCTCAAAATTCACAAAAACATGAAATGGTAGTGTGTTTGAGGTGACTGTCTCCATAATACACAAAAACCTGTCAATGTCCTCATATGTAGTAGTTTTGTCATAAATCAAAAAAAAATTACGTCCTAGCCAAAATCTGAGTAGATGGCTGTCTTCCTGATTTTTTTTCATGGTTACCATATTTTTTTGGAGCCTGTAGGACCACGGGAAAGGCATGTACCCATATGTCGGGTGAACAAACGGACGTCCTGAAAATGCACCAAAACACGTATGTGTGTGTGTGTGTGTGTGTGTGCGTGCGTGTGTGTGCGTGCATGCGTGTGTGCATGTTAGCAGACAACAATTGTCACCATCATGTTGAAGCCAACTTTAAAAGTTGAATATGATGTCGTGTCTTGCAGGTCATGCATGGGTGACAGAATGCACTCCGGTTTACATCCAATACTTTGTCAAGTTTTTCATCATTGGAGTCACTGTATTGGTGGTGGCGGTCCCAGAAGGGTTACCTCTTGCTGTCACCATCTCTCTGGCTTACTCAGTCAAGGTAAGCTGCATCCTAAATTGATATTTTTAGAACAAGCGTCCAAATAAGGGAAATGAGAAGTTGGCTGTCATGTTGAAAGTTGGAGCCACCGGACTCGACAGCAGTCATTACAATGTAATTGTTGCAATAAATTAGATGAGTGAATGTAGGTGAATGGTTTTGTAAATCTAGCCATTTGTTAGCCAGGAATGGTCAAAGTGGACACCACACGCCTCATTATACAACATAATTATCAAATTAAAATGACCTTTACCTCCTAAGCTAAAACCAGTGAGGCGGTTTCACACACCCATTTCTGGGCTAAAAATCTTCCCATCATGTTCATATTTTGGGGTAGACAGTAAGAAGTATATACTGTATATCAGTAGCTGTATCAAAGGTGCGCAATTTTGCAAATAGTAATATATTACATTGTGCCCTGTGTAATTTTGCAATAACATACAGTATTTAACAAATTGAGTGAGCTTTTGACTGACCAGGGATTCAACTTGTACAGCTCATTATGATAGCAGTACCAGGTATGAATCTACCAGTGAATGCCAATCATCATAGCAAGTGATTAATGACCTCGCTGAATTCAATCTGCTCTTCATCCCATTGTGTTTCGTAGAAAATGATGAAGGACAACAACCTTGTACGGCACCTGGATGCATGTGAGACTATGGGGAATGCCACAGCCATCTGCTCCGACAAGACGGGCACGCTCACCACCAACCGAATGACTGTGGTACAGGCTTATGTAGGTATGTAAAAGGAAATAAAGCGCAGTTGTGTTATATCCTGCATGTTGTCTTTACAAGTTCTCCCCGTGCTTGCATGGGTTTTCACTGAGTACTTTGGCTACCTCCCACATTCCAAAAACACATATAACCGATGAACTGAAAATTATAAATCACAGGTGTCAAAGTCAAGGCCCGGGGACCAGATCCGGCCTGCCACGTCATTTTATGTGGCCTGCAGGAGCAAATCATCTGTGTCAGCTTTCATGATCTTAGCCGAAATCTATTTCAAAATGACAAATTCTCGTGGGTAATAAATAACATTGCGATTTTGCATCGGCCCTCCGAGAGAAGCCATAACTCCGAAGTGGCCCGGAACAAAAAAAACGAGTTTGACACCCCTGCTCTAAATTGTCCAACGGTGTAAATGTGAATCTGAATGGTTGTTTATCCATATGTGTCCTGCTATTGGCTAAGTTGTAGTGCAGGGGGTTCCCAGCCTCTTGCCCAAAGTCACTTGGGACAGCCTGATCTTTATTGCTCCTTTAGGCCTACGTCCCATGTAGATCTCAATTGCGGCCTCCTCTGTTTGGGCACATGGGGGAGCAATATCCAATCCTGCATGCAGGTCACAATTTGAATGCAAATCAAATTACATTTTGTGCCTTTCTAACAGAAAATGAGATCTCACGATGAACATTAACGCAAACAAACTTTTTTCACCTCGCCCCACTATGCACCATGACTCAAATGATAGTTTGGCCAACTATCGCCGTTCAAGTTATTGAGATGTATTCGTTTGTCTGCCTCCAGGTGATGTGCACCACCGCTTGATCCCAGACCCTGGACAGATTAACCCGCGGACATTGGATCTGTTAGTCAATGCTATCTCAATCAACAGCGCCTACACCTCCAAGATCTTAGTGAGTCATATACCGATGTCATTGTTTGCTTTTTCCACTCCAATGGCTCGACACAGACTTTAAATGTACATTTCCTCCGCTTGCATTGAATTTGCCCGCCTGCCATTCAGCCACCGGACGTGGAGGGTGGTTTGGCAAAGCAAGTGGGCAACAAGACGGAGTGCGGCCTGCTGGGATTTGTATTAGACCTACAACAAGACTATACTACCGTCAGAGAGCAGATCCCCGAGGAGAGACTCTACAAAGTAGGGATGACGATATCTACCACAGCACCCATCTTTACCTGTTTACATAGCAGAAATGTCTTAGTCATGATCATTGGAATTCTGTCTGAAAATGACTCAGCACTCTGAATAAGAGCTGTGATGGTGTCAGCTTTGTGACTCAGAATGCACCTCACTGTCACCTTAGAGACAATCAAGCCACCATATTATATGGGATCGTCACAGAATTTCCAGGGTTAAACTGTCACCGTTATAAAAGTGTCATTAATTTTGCAGTAATAGTTATTCGTCATCTCCTCCGAGGTTGGCAGCTAACGCAAAGTTTTCACTTTGCACAAGACGCACATGCGTTGTCACGGACAACTACTTTGGCTGAGTTGCGTGGGCATGTGGCAGCCACGAAGTCACAACGATGCAGAAATTAAATCCGCTCCTTTTGCCGGCTTTTGCCTTTCAAAGGCTGTTGCAAGCAAACGACAACGTAGATGTCAAACTCAAGCTATGTCACAGACTGTGTTCACAATGAAGCGGTCACATTCATCTTCATGTTAAAGTTTAGCCAGCACACACCAGCCACCATTTAAAGCCCCTCTGATAAAACCCAAATAAAGTTCTAACAAAGGAAAAAAAATATATTATTTGGTATTGGTATTGTAGCAAACTTAATTCTGACAGGATAGTCAGGATTATGCTGTCAACAGCTCCTGCATGAGTAAAACAAATTAACATGACAAAAAATGTAAAGTAGGGGCAATTATAACAAAAATGATCTGTCAGATTAAAAGGAGAGTTTTTGAACACCATAAAATTGTGTATTTTTTTTTATGTTGCCACATGGCAACACATTAATCATAGCTAATTTTTGTAGTTGACAACGTAATAAAATTCTCTTGAATAAGGCCATGGATGGCTTTTGCACGCCTCACATTGCATGCCACAAATATGAATGCATTCATGATTCTGAAGAATGATCCTCATGCTCCGTTTAATCGCAGGTGTATACCTTTAACTCGGTGCGCAAATCTATGAGTACGGTGATAAAGCTGCCAGATGGTTCCTTCCGTCTCTACAGCAAGGGAGCCTCTGAGATCATGCTGAAAAAGTGAGTGGAAGGGAAGAGAAAAGCTCAGCCCCGGAAATACGTGATACCGCTTCATATTTGTCAATAAACACATACTGTATTTTCGGTCTTCCGTGCCACGGTTTATCATTCTTTCTCTCACCAGGTGTTCTTACATCCAAGATCCCAACGGGGAACCTCGAAGTTTCCGCCCACGGGACAGAGATGAGATGGTCAAACAGGTGAATGACATGTTGACTGAAATATCATGCAACAAACATTGCAGTAGAAAGTATTCGCCAGCGGGGAGCAAGTAGTTGCTGCACTAACAGATTGCATTTTGCAGCAGTGTGCGCAAGTCCTGTCTTGATTGGCAAGGCCGGCTGACCTGCCTCATGGCGACTTCATTTTGCGCCATGAGAAAAATCATTTTGCCCTTGCACAACTGTATTCCGGCTGGTTTCTTCTGCTTGCGTTGTGGCAGCTTTATGCCATGCCAGCTCTTCATCATATTGTCTTCCTCTGCTGTCTGCGCTTATCCGCGGACGGGGGCTTTCCCTCTCAGCGTTGTCAGAAAGAATACCAGCAAAAACGATCAAAAGCTCACCCGACATTAACTTCGAATTGCAAGACAATTTGCTGTTTTCCATGGATATTTTTGATGTCCAGTATAAATCCACCAAAAATACTGAAGCTGCTCGACATTCTTCCTGGCTACATTTTTTTAATGATGATTTTACTGAACAGGTGATCGAGCCAATGGCATGCGAGGGCCTGAGAACCATCTGTATTGCTTATCGTGACCTGCCCTCCAATCCAGAGCCCGATTGGGAAAATGAGGCAGAAATAGTGACAGAGTTGACCTGCATCACTGTGGTTGGGATTGAGGATCCAGTACGACCTGAGGTAGGAGTGTGTCACCACCGGCGGCCTTCCATATTGCAGTAGGTGAATAAAACGGCTTTTTTGAATAGTAATCTCATCGCGTTTCTGTGTGAACCCATTTTTTTTCCCAAGGTACCCGAGGCCATCCGCAAGTGTCAGCGTGCGGGCATCACTGTGCGGATGGTGACTGGTGATAACATAAACACAGCCAGGGCTATTGCTGCCAAATGTGGAATCATCCACCCTGGGGATGACTTTATCTGTCTCGAGGGCAAAGACTTCAACCGACGAATCAGGAACGAGAAAGGGGAGGTGAGTTGGGTTCTCGTGAGTGCACTCATTCATGTGCAGTTTTCTTCCAAAAGAATGTCTTCAAGCTGCACGTTTCCTTAGACGTACTGAGAACACTTTTCATCTCAGCAGCCAATACCAGTAATAACAGTCGTGATTCTAATTCACTCGATCATGATCCCATAACATTGTCTTCTAACACTGTGAAGGGGACAAAGAGTACTTTTATATGGACTAAAAAGCAACTTCTTAATGTCTAAATTGGCCATACCTTTGCAGGATTGCCTCACGTTCTGAGGTTGTTGCATGTTCTCCCCGTGCGTGCGTGCGATGCATCTGCTTTGCATGTTAAAGGAGTGAATAACAATTATAATATTAACTACGTTGAGAGAAATTGCCCCTGGCATAAAGTTTTGATGAAATAGCAACATTCCCCCACATTTGTATGAGCTGAGTGCAATGTTTAGTGGGATGAAGAGCTTCTCATGACGACAGTTTTCCATACATTGTCAATTGTACACAGCTTGCTGGTGTGTGCGTCATTGTTTTTTTTTTTTTTTTTTAACAGCCCAAGCTGCTATCTTGTAATCTGGTAATTACCAGTGAAAGAAGTGAGCAATATTATTTGTTGAATCCATCTGCCCTTTTCCATGTGCATGCAGATTGAACAGGAGCGAATTGATAAAATCTGGCCCAAGCTGCGTGTGCTGGCTCGGTCTTCACCAACAGACAAACATACCCTTGTCAAAGGTGAGTTACGAGTTGATAAGGTCCAAACACATACTTTTACACACACACCCACACAATCACTTACCTCCAGTGCCTCTGCTCCTCTGTTAGGCATCATTGACAGTACTGTTGTAGAACAGAGGCAGGTGGTTGCAGTGACAGGAGATGGAACCAATGACGGACCAGCTTTGAAGAAGGCTGATGTTGGCTTTGCAATGGTAATTATGACCATTGCTTCATTTTTTGCATTCCACTTCCACTAGTTCTACAATTCGGCTCTGAGTCTCGAATGAATGTTGGCCATTAAGCAGTAGAGATTTAATATCATTTGAGTCTGACTTTGCTGTCACTACAAGCTTTGAGTTGATTTTTTTTCCTGTTCAGATCAACATTTCTGCAACTATTATGAATAAAAGCAGACAAATACGCCGCTTAATGAATAATATGTACTTTCTATTTAATACCCAGAGGCACGTTGGCAAATGATACGTTAAATGAGAGATGGGTTGAATCGTTTTGTAGCGTCAAAAGCAGTTTTGCCTCAGCTGCCCTATTCTAAATAATGCGTGTTGAAAAATTTTGTTGCGGTGGCGTGCATTTGTCTTTGACCACATCTTTTACTCAGGCCAACTGCAAAGACTTAGAGGAGAACAACACAGCATTGAGGCAGTAACTCTCCAGAATGATTAGAATGCTTGAACGCTCCCATGATTCATGCCGTGACTCTGCGCATGTCCTCCTCACCGTCGCAAATTCTGTCAGGGCATCGCCGGGACAGACGTGGCAAAAGAGGCATCTGACATCATCTTGACTGACGATAACTTCAGCAGCATTGTCAAGGCGGTGATGTGGGGGCGAAACGTCTACGACAGCATTTCCAAGTTCCTGCAGTTCCAGCTCACAGTGAACGTAGTGGCCGTCATCGTCGCCTTCACTGGTGCCTGCATCACTCAGGTATGCAGAGTCACATCTGAGTCATACACTTTTATTTGGATGGCAAAACAAACTGCTGGCCTGAACCAATCCCAACAGGGCTCAGAAATAGATGACCAAACCTTTTTTTTTTTGAACACTCATCAATGCTGTGCTTTTTTGGATGGTCAGAGGGGTGGAATTTCGAATGGTTGGTGAATGGCCACCATGCCCCAACGCGGCCTCAACTTGTAGTGATATGTCGGGAGAGAACGAGGGAGAGTGAGACAGGAGACCATTGCAAGAATGAATGAATGAATGCAGATTATTTTCACTGAACTCAAGAATAATTGCGCTCTGATGGTATGATGGTAACTTTGTAGATGCGAATCAGCCCAGAGCATTTTGATGGCCACTGTCTTTTGATGAGTGTGTCAGTTTATTAAATTGAGAAGAAGAGAACCACACCGGAATGTAGTGACAGAAAAGAGCAGACGAGCATGTAAAGACAAAGCGAAGCATGCTGTTGTGCTTAATGCTTCTTTTTTTTTTTTTGCAGTTAGCCAAGCAGAAGAAAAAGGTTGCTTCCACCGACCGCATGTCATTCAGACAAGATCTCACCACTTTAGTTGCTTTGTGCTGTGTTCCTGTTCATGAGATTCTGATCTCAAATGAATTAAATATCAAAAGTATCAATATTTGAATTTTAATCATCAAATTTTGTGCATAGGGATCTGTAAATGAATTATTATTATTATTATTATTATTATTATTATCAGTGGTATCGATATTTCCGTATCAATCCACACATCACGAGAGAGAGAGAGATTGAATGAGAAGTTGGGTAGTAAAGAGTCAGACTGAGAGAGAGGCGGGTGGTGGCAAGAATTTTTGAGGATGACAAGGTAGCAGATGCAAGGAGGCTGAAGAGAGCCCATCAATTTCATTGTATAATATGGTCTGGTGGTATGATATGAGACCACAGACCGACCCCAACACTGGCATCAGGGACCCACATTTTTACATGGTGGAAAAAAAAAAGCAACAGGATGTTAGTAAAATTCGACAGCTATAATGACAATCGAAATGTTTCGGTGCTGATTTAAAGAGAAGGGAACAAGCCTCCATGTTTTAGGTCTGTCACAAAAAAAAATCTGTTTAGAATCGATTGTCCTATCAAATACGGGTGACCTTGAGAGTGGCCTGGGGTGGTCATTGTTGCCCTTGTCCACCACATAGCTCCGCCCCTGTCCATAATAACTGACTGAATGTGTGCATCTGCAACAAATCTCTGTGACGGAGTTAAAAATGGACAGTGGGCAAAAATGTTTTCGGGTGGTGTAAATATGTTTTTTCAAATTTATTCATTCTATTTTTGAGGCAGAATTACTGTATATTTTTGGGAGACAAACGTGGCCCAATATCGAATTAATGGAGGTTTTGTTTTTTTTTGTCCCTGGCTTCATCTGTTGGCAGGACTCTCCGCTGAAGGCGGTGCAGATGCTATGGGTGAACCTCATCATGGACACGTTTGCCTCTTTGGCCCTGGCCACTGAGCCCCCCACAGAGGCCCTGTTGCTACGGAAACCCTACGGTCGCAACAACCCGCTCATTTCCCTCACCATGATGAAAAACATCCTGGGTCATGGAGTGTACCAACTGGTCATCATCTTCACACTGCTTTTCATAGGTGCGTGCACGCATACAAAAAGTACAAAGAAGTGTCTGCAATGTAACCTTTCTAATGAGATGCAGTGCTTGGTGGATTTATTAAACCAAGTCTTTTTGTTTTGTTATTGTTGTTGTGAAAAAGTTCTTCGTGCATGCCGGTAATGATTACATTGGTCAACAATTTTTCACATTTTTAAATCAGTGATACAAATAAACCTTTCTAGAAGAATCTTTGCCAAATCTGCTCTTGTTTTTTTCTGTAGCACATTAGGTTTTCATAATAATGAATAATGGTTTGATAATTAATGACAGTAATGTAATGTGTAATGTAGTAGTATATTGAGCAGTATTTCTGAATTAAAGGTTTGGCAACAAGTAGATTTTTTGTCTATGGCCGCTCGAAATGGCAACTCATCGTTCTAAATGACAACTCACTCATGGTTGCGCAAGCGTTGTTTTAGTCAAATATCTCAAAAACCTGATGAGCTGAATAAAAAAAAATATATTTTTAAAATCAGCGTCCAAAATCCGTTGAGGATTACATTAAACCTCCCCGGATCCAAATTTGCTGTTGACAAGTGTTATATTTTAAGCATAAGAATAGATATTGGGTTTTAAAAAAAAACTTTGACATATTGGTGTACAGTAATCCCTCGTTTATCACGGTTAATGGGGACCAAAACCACCCGCGATAAAACAAAAATCCGCGACATAGCGCCCAATGAACAAAAAAAGGTTAAAAAAAAAACTTTTTTTAAGTCCGCAAAAAGTCTGCAAACAGTCCGGTCCGCGAGAAGCTGCAAAACAAAAGCGTATACAGTACTGTATTCCATGTATGTGAATTTTTGTTTTTTTTTATGAATATGTTTGAAAAAATCTGTGATGCACGGAATCCGTGATAAACAAACCGCGAAATAGCGAGGGATCACTGTATTAACCATTTCCGAAACGTCAACTGCTGGTAATTTTGCGCCGCTGGATGATAAACTTGATATTGTATTTTTTGTCGAATAAATTTGAGAAGCACTGTACATTATTTTCACGTTTGGTTTAGCTGATTTGTTTCCGCCTTGGGTATTTGTTCCAGGCCTTACACGTATTCATCGTAACGTACTCAGAAGGCTCATCTTCTCTGCTCTTCTTATCTTCCCACACCCGCTTTCAGGCGAGCGCATGTTCAACATCGACAGTGGCCGCAACGCTCCCCTCCACTCACCACCATCCGAGCACTACACCATCATCTTCAACACGTTTGTCCTCATGCAGCTGTTCAATGAAATCAACGCACGGAAGATCCACGGGGAGAGAAATGTCTTTGATGGCATATTTTCCAACCCCATCTTCTGCTCCATTGTTTTGGGGACCTTCGGGGTACAGGTAAGATGGGTTTTAAAGAAGCTTTTAAAAAAAATGTCAGCCAAATCTTTCATTTCAAATTATTATTCCATCGGGTGTTTTTGGAATTTGATTGATGCAGTCACTGGTTTAGAAGAATGCATGAGATTCAAACCCAGAATCTCATAACAATGAGTTTTATGCTAATTTATTCATGAAATGACATCCAACTAAAAAAAAAAAAAAAAAGATCAGCAGCGCCGGGGGCCAGTTTTTGTGAGGTGGCATTTATAAACCGTTGGTGAATGCTGCTTCACATAGAATAAAAAGCACAGGGAAAATTAGCAGTTCAACAGTCAGACAAGCCTGAGAGCATCCATTTTATGCACCCACTTAGGTTATCATTCCATGTCTGGTAAAGAGTTAACTTGCGTTTGTAACAGGCATGTAAGCAGTTCACATCAACCTTAATGTTGGCTTAGTGCACATAGTGAAAAAAACAAATGTTGCAAAGTGCACCATAATGACAAGTTTGCTTATCAATAAATCATACTGAGAAGCACAGGCAGTCTGCATGCATTATTGAAAAAGGTTTGAGGACCACTGTCTTACTGCCACTGCCAAATTAAAGAGAGGGGGGAAAGTGCCACACAGGAATATTATGAGTACACAGAAAAGAGCAGACGAGCAGACAAATACAACGGCAAATCGCTTCAGTGCTTACTGGCTCTTTGGGGGAAATGTGAACAGAGAGAGAGAGAGAGAGAGAGAGAGAGAGGGAGAGGTGGGAGGTGGCGGTGATTTTGGGTGTGACAGAGCAGCAATATTTACAGACAAATATCAGTGTTGCAGACCGAAGGAGGCTTGATGGAAGTTAAGTGACATAGCAGAGACCAATGCCGCTTTTTGTCAAAAGTTATCATGATCTAATTGAGGGTACACTTTGCTGTCAACAAGATGTCACCGTAACAGGCCTTTGGAAATCCGCTGATTGCTGTATCGTCGCTCAGGATCGAATAGAGATCCAATTCATGCAGCGAACGATAATATCAGAACATATTTGCTGTTTGCGTTCCCATCACAGCTTTCAATCGGTTTTAATCAATGCTTAAACGCTCAGCGATGTCGCCAACAGTCATTTCATTTGAAACATTTGGGTCAGATTAAATGTTGTTCTCTGCCTGGCTGAGGAGACAAGAGTCTGTCTTGTCACATCAAGCCATTGTCACCCGAGCAGTGAAATCCTGTTATTCACAGCGCATTGCATTTTACAATCATGACACTTTTCATTCTCATCAGCACTTTCCTATATTATGACACACTTTTGTGTTGAGCACGTTGGACCTTGTCTCCTAGATAGCGGCATTTGGATATTCATTTTCGTGTCTCACAAACTGATGTAAATACAAAATCTAGTTTCGAAATGAATATTTGATTTAATCCAAAACGATCTTGGATAAGTAAATCACTCCAATAGTACTACGAATAGTTCATTTATTTTTGTCTATGACGCGTGTGTTGCGTCGACACTGTTGATGCAGCAGTACAGGGTGCTGTAGTCATACAGTCAAGTACTTATTTGCGTGCGTGTGTGTGTGTGTGTGTCCCTGTTTCAGATTGTGATTGTGCAGTGGGGAGGGAAGCCATTCAGCTGTGCTCCACTCAACATCGAGCAGTGGCTTTGGTGTCTGTTTGTGGGAGTTGGAGAGCTGCTGTGGGGTCAGGTACGAATCTCTTCAGCTTGTTGAAGCTAAACGTGTTTGATAAGAGGAAGCTGCAGATGTGCAATTTTCCCCTGAGGTGACGCCATTTCCACACTCATACTAGCACTCTCTACCGCCGATTGAAATGTAACAAACCTGACATGCAGGTGATCGCGACTGTCCCGGCGGAGCGGTTACCGTGCCTGAAGGAAGCGGGTCTCGGTCTGGAGCCTGGGGAGGAGGAAGGGGAGGAGCTTGCAGAGGATGAAGAGGAGATTGACTGTGCTGAGAGAGAGCTTCGTCGTGGACAGATCCTCTGGTTCCGAGGCCTCAACCGCATACAGACTCAGGTAAAGTATGCTTGATGAGACTGGAACCCAAAACTCAAGATTTGGTGCTTCTCTGTTGTTTGTTCTCAATGTGCTGTGAGTTTTTGCCTCTAATATGCGTTTCTCTTCAACACAGCCGACAGTATGTTCTCCTCTGGCTTTCATTATGATTCTCTCGCAACTTAAAAGTGGTGGTTTGTAAGACGCACTGCAACATGACCAAGGCGTGTGTGTGTGTGAGCGTGTGTGTGTCCAACAAAAGTATTAATGCTCTGTACTTGCGTAGAAGTAAAGCTAGTGTACTTGTGTAAAAAGAAAATGATAAAAAATAGAAATACAAATTCAACAGTGAAAGAAAAAAGTACAGATTGAAATATACTTTAGTGCAAAAGTAAAAAGTACAAAGACATACACAAAGAAAATAACTTAAATAAACGATATCTTTCTTTCGTATTTTATTTTATTTTTTAAATAAGAAACAGAATTTTTGAAGGCCAGAAACTGGTAGTTTTTAGGCTGGCACAAGACACAATGCATTTGTCGGAATCATTCTTGTAGCCGACAACGTCAAACAACTCTCAATATGGGCGTTGATGCTAATACCTCGCTTCTCCGATTCAGTTGAAGTTGTTGTTAGTACTTCCTGGTTCACGTTCTTCAAAGCTTTCTCAAATCTCAGTCAATCAAGATTTCAACAGTAGGCGTTGAATGATTCAAAAGTTGAGTCATGAGTTGAGTTGAAGCACAGAACATATTTCACGCTATACACCGGTTTCACATAAAGACAGACATATCTCATTATATAATACTAACAATAAAGAAAGAAAAATACAAATCACCTTGACCATGAATGTATTTTTTCCTGCCTTTTATCTCTTTGAAGAGCCGATATTGGGTTCAGTAGCATAGCGTGTTGTAAAGTAGCACATAGACAAAAGTTGTTAAGTACACATTATTGCACGTAGCATTTTGGAACCGACGATGGCGCTTCACTTCACACTGGTGCCCACATTCCACGTGGCCCCGCTGTTATGAATATTTTAAGACGAACGGTGATCAGAATAGCTGTAGGTCGTAAGCCTAACTGCTAGTCTCATGCACAAGGGTCTGACCATTTTACAATCACATCTCAGCATGCATTCTGCGTAGATGTTGTAAAGTAGCTTGTGAACAAATGCAATATTTGTTGAAATAATTTGTATGTAGGCGGCCCGGTAGTCCAGTGGTTAGCGCGTCGGCTTCACAGTGCAGAGGTACCGGGTTCGATTCCAGCTCCGGCCTCCCTGTGTGGAGTTTGCATGTTCTCCCCGGGCCTGCGTGGGTTTTCTCCGGGTGCTCCGGTTTCCTCCCACATTCCAAAAACATGCGTGGCAGGCTGATTGAACACTCTAAATTGTCCCTAGGTGTGAGTGTGGGTGCGAATGGTTGTTCGTTTCTGTGTGCCCTGCGATTCGCTGGCAACCGATTGAGGGTGTCCCCCGCCTACTGCCCGAAGACAGCTGGGATAGGCTCCAGCACCCCCCGCAACCCTAGTGAGGATCAAGCGGCTCGGAAATTGTATGTAAACCAATCTGTTTCAATTCATGGTCCATTTGCTTTTATTTTAGCATAAACCTAACTCATTATACCAAAACATTTGTGCCCAGTATACCGATATTTGGTATTGTTAATTGTAATCCAGCTTCTTTTATTGTTTGTTTGTTTAAAAAAAAAACATGTGAGGAGCCGCCTTGAAAAAAATAATTACAATCAAAATATTGCAATTATTATGAATAAAAATGCAATTAGATTAGATTTCACAATCGTTCAGCCCTACTTGTAAGTCAAGTAAATCAAGGCAACCCCCCCCCCCCCCATATGATCTTGTATCTTGAAAAACTTATGAGTATTAGTGGAGCGTTCATTGAGTATCACTATATTTGTACTTTGCGTGTGTGTGTGTGTGTGTGTGTGTGAGGGGGGGGGGAGTGAATGGGAGAGCAATTATTTGAAAGACAACAAAATTCCATCAGCATAGGCACTAATGCTGAGCAAACCCTCCAAAAGCGCCTGTCTATGTGGAAATGAGAAATGAGTTGTCACCACACACACGCACACGCACACGCACACGCACGCACACACACACACACACACACACACACACACACACACACACACACACACACACACACACACACACACACACACACACCAACGAGAGGGTTCCACGCTGGCTGCGATCCTGCCGCCCTCACTGAGTGCCACTGTTTTATCTCTGTCCTGCAGATGGAGGTAGTGAGCACGTTCAAGCGAAGCGGCTCGTTTCAGGGAGCAGTGAGAAGGCGCTCCTCCGTGCTCAGTCAGCTCCACGACGTAAACACTATATCTACCCCCTCTCACGTAGCTCTCTCCACCGCAACAGCCAATACCAGCCCAGCCCCAGGGAGTGAGTCCGCCGAAAGCATGCACACACAGTTTTCTTACACGCACACACAATTTTCTTACACACACACACACACACACACACACACACACACGCACACACATTTATGCACGGCACGTGGACCTGCAGTATTTTACAGTCGATGGTTGTGCCCCCCGGCCCCTCTAGCTCGCCTGCTGCTCATGCGTGTACAATGTTTCCTATAAGCTTTTTTTATTTCTTATTCTCCCTTTCAAACAGCACCCGGTCCTGACCAGCTGTGCAATTCTGGTCTGATCTGGTCTGGTCCAAATCCAGGTCTGGCCTGAGTCCAGAGTGTGTTTGATTTTATGTTTCAGTGTTGAGTGTGGTGCAGGAGGTTGCTGTCAATTCGCTCACTGTGTCAAGAGTCCTGCCAGAGGAAGACTCACGTTTCAAGGGGAAGTCAAGTCCAAAATGTTCTTGACCACATTTTCTCTGCAGCCTCACTAATCTACGTACGATAATCAGATAATTATTATTGCGTTTGTGGGATATGAATTCAGCAAAAACCATTTTGCCACTTGCTGTTGACTGAAAATGACATCACAGTTTACAGACTGAACGTGAAATCTCTTGTGTGTGTTTGTTTGCGGGGGAAGCTACGGCCATTGCTTTGAGCGGACAGGAGGAGTGTCTCTCCTCCTCCAACTTGTAAACTCAATCTGGTGACGCGTGGTTGTGTTGGCTGCTCATTGCTTTCTTTGCTGACAGCTCAACAGGTGGAAACAATTCAGTCCACTCTCAAGATAATCTACCCCCCCTCCTCCAAATTTCCCCAAGGCCACACTTTTTTTGGTGTCAGTCCCGGCCCGCAAAGGAAGCTGGCCATATTGTATATACCTCTCAGTCCTATAGACAGCAATGATATTGTCCCACATTATTTTAAATTTCATTATGTTGCGTGTGTGTGTGTGTATGTGTTTCACTTTATTTGGATGTGTGGCTGCTTGTTCTGCTCATGCGTAGGTTGTAGTAAGTAAACGTTCTTGATGTCGATTGGCTATCGGCTCCATGCCTCCGCCAAATAATCACTTCAGCATGAAACGGCGAAATAGGCAAAAGAGCAAAATTTTTGCTTGGAACTCTTCAAATGTGCTACCCGGCACCCAACCGCACGTGATTACGCGAAATGCATTGGCTATGTATGGCTATGCACTGCCAGAAATGCACACGCATTCGGTCTGACTGTAGCATAAGGGCTCAACGTTGAGAATGTCACATGACCAAACCAGGAAAACGTGTCAGTCGTGAATGGTCGTTATCTGAGTCCATAGGTGCTATGATGTGATGTCATTTTCACTCGACATGTGGCAAAATGGCCGCCCCCCTGGGGATAAAAATAGGTGGATTTTGCTGCTCATTTTAAATTCCTCAAACGCGATATTAATCAGAATGTTTAGATTTGTGGGTGTGCATGGATCATACATATTATTGTGAGGAACATTTTTGAGTTGATATCCCCTTTTAGTTATAATACATAGTTGAAAAATATACCCCCCCACCCCCCTCAAAAAAAATAAAAGAAAAATCTATTGAAATGATCGAACTGATCCTGGTGGAAGGTAAGGGTCAAAGTTCACAGAGGTGAGGACAGCTCCCGCTGCACCATGTCTTACAATATTTCCTGTGTGTCAATGAGGTCAAGCCAGGTTACCGTGTTTAAAATGACTGCTCCCAAGTTTAAGAAGTCAAAGAAAATAAGTTGCGGGTGTGACATTCTTGGAATGCTTCAATTAGAGTGTTGGCCAAAAGCTGTAAACCTTCGAGTATAAAAGCCCTCAAAACCGCTGCTGTTGCCTAACTTGCCATTCGAAGTTGAGTTTCCCTTTGAGCTTTGTTTCTCCTTCGTCTCCTCCTCTCGGTTTTGTTCAGCGTGTTTTGGATCGATGATGTCTGTAACACTACTTTCAGCTTCAACATCTCACGTTTGCCTCTCGTCCTGAGCCCTCCAAAACGTTGCGGTTTCTTTCCCTGTCCGTCCCATTTGTTTGTTTGTTAACTTTCTCTCTTTCTCCAATGCCACTCTTGACTTTCTCTTTGCTGTATGTTCTTTTTGTTTGAGATATTACAGGATGTCCTGTTTGCCCAAAGCGCTCCTAAAGACTGTGAAATGTACTCTGTTCTATAAATAGTAGAGTTGTTATCTTGTAGATGTATTTGGATTGCGCCAGATCTGAATACAGGCTTAGTTTAACGCTAAGATTTCTTTCGATTTTTGCATCCTTTTTTTTTCCTTGTTCTTCCTTCTTTTGTCATTTCCCTCGTCCTTGATGTCATCCATTTTTGTCACTGTCCCCATCTCCTGTGGAGAGTAGCGCAGCCCACCTCATATTTCCTCTTTGATTTCTCTGTATGTCAGTTCGGCGAGTGTGTGTTTGTGTGTGCACTTGCTGATGTGCCCAGAGCCGCTGTTGTGACCACTGCTGCGTGTTTCTCAGTCCGCGTGTGAGCAGACGGGCTGTGTGTGTATGGCGACGTGCGTGCCGGTGCTTTTGACGTGTCCGCATGTGTGTGTGTGTGCATGCTTGTGTGTGTGCTTGTGCTGTCTCCTCATCCGTCCTTTCTCAGTTGCTTCTCCTTTCCTACCTTGCTCCTTCCCTCATGCATTTATACCTCCTGCCATCCCACGCTGCCTTTCTTCTTCATCTTGCGCCGTCACTCCGAGTGACGTAGGAGGAAAGACAGAGAGGCTGGCGTCTACGCTAAACCGCGCAAAAAAATCTTGGCCGTTCTTGAAGAATATTTCTGTTTTCCTGACATGATTGCAGTACAGCATATCATGAAGGGTCTTGCATTTTCATCGTGAGAAGATCTTTGCATTTGAGTTGTAACTGGTGACTGGTAGAAGTCAAATGAAGGTGTGTGCGTGCAGTGATAAAGGGTGCTGCTGCTGGTTAGCTTGCTTTTTTTCCCCCTTCAATTATTTTCCCTCAAAAGTTCTTAAAGAGCTTTTTTGTGAACACCTGGTCGTAGCATGACACGTACAGTCTTGAATTTGGACAGACTGATGTTCTCACTTTTGGTGGTGATTGATTCATCTGTGGGATGACAACACCACAACTACATGAATGAGCAGTCAGTCCCCCCAGCCCGCAAATACTCACCAATGAGGCGGTGATTTCAGGTCTTGTCATTTTTCTCTGAAAAACTGAAGAGATGTTATTGCCCATCAAGGCATTTTCGAATGTCATGTTGACGCCTGCCTTATTACACTTGGAATGAACACGGTACTATTGCATGGCCACCCAATTAAAACAAGACCTTGCCTTGCATGAGCAAGTGCTTCAGCCCGCAGGCTGTAACTCTTGTGTCTGACACGGACTCGGGCAAGTCACGCAGCCCTCCGTGTGTGCACGGTAACCCTGCGCAGTCCGCACACGATTTATACGATAGAGTAGCCTGTACAATGACTTAAACTGTAAGTTATCCCGTATCTGTCGACTATTAGGCTATGCTCATGTTTGGTTTAAAGATGGCTGTGAACATTGGAATTTAATGAGCAGGGATCTTAATTCTAAATGTTTCAATTTGCCTAGTCCACGGGTCGGCAACCCAAAATGTTGAAAGAGCCTTAATGGACCAAAAAACAAATAAAAAAATTAAAAGCCTTATACTGTATAAGCCTCACAATGAAGGCAACACATGCTGTATGTATCGATATTAGCCTACTATGAAAATGACAAAGTTGGCTACAAATACACAATAAGCCTTCATGATTAAACGTTTTTTTCCTTGCAGTGCATCCTGTAGAGGAGGGGTGCCCAAACTTTTTTGACGGAATACAGTATCTACTTTTTGATCAATCAACCTCCCGCGATTGACCTGCTACCACGCACACACACGTCATAATGAGCAACAGACATAACGGCCGCTAAGATAATCGAGCCATGGAACACACTTTTGCAGCGTGTTAACTATCATAACTCACGTATAGCGTTTAAAAATGCTTCTCTCTGCCTTCCACATTCCCATTCTTTGCCAGTACCCTCGGTGAATTGTACTTTTTTTTTTTTTTACTACAGCTATCTGCCCGGCATCCCATCCGTTTAAATAGAAACTTGTGTTACAGAAATTTTGAAATGTAATATTTATTCTCACAGCATTGAAAAACATTCAGAATGTTTGCGTCATGTTTGTACTCCTACAGGAGCTATATTAAAACAAAAATATATTTCCCTCCCCCATCTTTTTTCATTTTTATACATTTTTGAAAAAGCTCCAGGGAGCCACTAGGGAGGCGCTAAAGAGACTCATGCGGCTCCGGAGCCGTGGGTTGCCGACCCCCGGCCTAGTCGATCTGTCAAACAAAATCAAAACTTCTCATTCACACATTTTTGCTGGATTAACCCTCTTCCACATCCACACTGTGGTACAATCAAGTCTGTGCCTGATTTGCGCGTGCAAAACATACAGTATGTCAATCAGGTGTTCTCCAGAGAAAGCGACATGATGACTCTGTTCATGACATCCGTAGCACTGTTGCATAAATTTTTTCAGAAATGGTGTGTTTTATGTCTCACTTCATGAAGGAAAACCTCAGCCTTTGAGCGCTGCTCGTGTTCAGGTAACTTCTGCGTCATGCGTTTACTCCACCGCTGTTCTCGGCAAAGCAAGCCCAGCCCTCCGACTTCCGTATTTTAGATTTGAGATATAAGAAGGAAGATGTGTGTCTTTCGCGCTCTCATCCACCTTGAGCAATGCTGGACCTTTGTGATCCCTGCGGATCCAGTTTGTTTTCATTTCATATTGGACCTACTTTCATCGACATACAGAGGAGTTCAGAAAGAGATTACTGTTGAGATCAACCGTCTCTCACTTCTCCCCTCCGTTCCTTCATTCGTTCTTGTGTTGTTGCATATTTTAAAAGGGGGTATTCGCCTCCTCCCTTTGCGTCAGAGACAAAAAGAGAGAATGGTTGTGGCAAGAAGGGCTGCCGCTGAAGTGAAAAGCATGCATAGCAAAAGGACGGTAGCACTCACCGTTTGCTCACCTAACGTGAGATTTGGGAACTCTTGTAAGGGCCATCAGCCTCACAGCTTCTCTCTGTATTTATGTTGCAATTTCTTTCCATCAGCAGTTTTTTTCCCCACCCCACACAGCAGCCTCAACCTTCCAGTGCCTCTACCCTTGTACTTTTAATCATAATCGTTTTTCCATCAAGCTATGCCGAGAGGGCCGGCAGGGAGGGATGAAGGAAGAGAGAGGGAGGGAGAGGGATGGATGGAGAGAAGCTGAGAGAAAGTAATAACACAGCAGCGCCCTGACCTCCAGGTCTCTCTGGTCACACTGTGGGCGACATATACTCGAACGTTTACTCCACCTACGGGGACCAAAATGAAAACAAACCAAGTGCCGACAAAGTGAGAAAGTAACGTTCTGAAACCTTCTCAGTCTGCATGAAGTGTTTTTCTGCTGTCTGACAGGCTCTTTGGAAAAACCGATAAGCACTGAACCTACCGCTTGACCGTCTGTCCGTCAGTTTGTCTGTCTGTCCGTCAGTTTGTCTGTCTGCCAGTCTGTCACCTATGCCAGAGTCATGTGTAGAGACTTTTCAGAGTTTGGCCAACTGCAGCATCGACCCCCCCCCCCCCCCCCCGCTCCACCATTGAAGCTACCTGATTGTCAAAAGTATACAGTAATCGCTGTTGCAGTTGATAGAGAGCCTTTGGCCAAACGGTCTCTATGTAAGTCTCTGTCTGCCCGCGCCTGTCTGTTATCGTTACATTCAATTTTCTCCTTTTCTTTGAGCTCATTCTGCTTTCCCTCGATTTGGCCTTGAGGGAAGCGTGCATGGAGCGACCTCCATGGCCGGGGAATGCCTTTATGCGCACCTACACCGCACACCGCATCACGCACCTCCCAACTCACTCACGGACCTCACGCTGATGTGTGTTTGTATGGCAGAGAGAGAGAGAGAGAGAGAGAGAGAGAGACTGAGTCTGTGAGTGACAGTCATCTGATTCAGCATGACCTGGCTGCCTGTGGACGCGTGACACGGCTGACTTTGAACCAATCACCTCCTGTTTGAAATAATCAAACCAATCACACGCTCTTCTAACCTGCTGTGACGCCTGCTTTCTTTTTTTGCAACTCTTGAATTTTTTTTTTTTATGTCCCGCAGCAACCTTTCTCATCAGCCTCATCCTGATTCCACTCTCTTCGTTTCTCTCTCATGCATGTCTGCAGGACATTTTGGCAAATGCGTGTGTGTGCACGTGTGTGTGCACAGCGATTGCTAACAGATTGACTCGAAACTCACAGTGCACATTTTTTCCAATGCATGCTATGTCCAAAGTGCCAAGCTCACTCCATGGAAAACGGCCTTTCCGTTCTGTTACAACGGCTGCTGCATGTGTGTGTGTGCGCGTGCGTGCGTGTGTGTACTTGTGCGCGCGTGCGCACCTGTGCGCCTGGCCACTTGGTGATTTCTTGATTCTACATTCAACTAACTCACTATTATTGCTTCTTCTCCATCTGTGCCTGGCATTTAGCCTCATCTGTGTGCATGCATGCTAGCCGCTGTGCTGCGGTGCGAGTGTATTCTTACCGCACGCTCAAACACACACTCACAACACACCCTCACATTTTTGTCGACTCTTCCACGCACGTCAGGTGCGTATTTATGTGAGGTGTTTTGCTGCTTCTGTGGTCTTTGTGGATGCTGCAAAGTCTGTCTGGTGTGTCAGAACTGACATAAGTGTTTGTCAATAGCAAACTCATTTCAAAACACTTTTTTTTTTCCAACATCTTTTGATGACACGCGGGATCAGGCGGTCGCCCTCTGCACTTCGGCTAAAATGAATTCATTTTTACTCCCTGCAATGTGTTTTAGAACAGCAAATAACGACGAATGCATGGCCGTAGATGAACAAAATTCTCTGCAGCAGAAACGGACGGACGACCGTGAATCCAATGGTGGGATACAATAATCCGGAGAGGTTGAATCAACGCAACATCTTCGATTTGGAATCCGTCTGTCTGGGCTTTTAAACAAAGGACTTATTTCTTTGTTTCTGGTGGAGTGCCCCCAAATGTAATTCTTAGGACGCAGTAGCTCTTGGGAAGCGTTCACATCACTCATAGTCATCGGTGCATTGGAGTCTTCTCTCAAATTATAGGCTCATTTCATCAAGAATACGTTGTTGTCAGAGCAGCGCGGTGTACATCATGTCTGCTTCACAGTTGAAAGGTTTCAGGTCCAGCCTTGAATGAGGATGCACTATCATGGATAGATTACCCATGAACCGAATGCTGTTAAGCATAGTGGATGGATGGATTAGGTCATTTACACAATGTCCCGTGAGTCTGAACATCAATTAGTGGCACATCAGTTTTTGGATTTGGAAGACTCATATCTATTAGTGACCGCATTCTTATCCGAGGCCATACACATTTTGGAACAAAGGTTCCATCTGGGGGATGCGTGTGGGGTCTCCCCCCCACCAGACAGTTGGAGGAGTTTTTATTGAAATGTTGAACACAAAAGAAGTCCAGTTGCCTTTGATTCAACCCCTACGGAATCTCATCACCGGGATAATCGAACGTAATTTACGATAACATCCTGTTTCAGTTAATCAAGCTTTGAGTGGGATAGACATAAAGCCTGACCCAAAGTCATGACCTTTCTTCCTTGAAAATGATCGACAAAGCCGTGTTGAAGTCAAACGGTTTGCATAGGTCACAAATTCCCAACTAACTGAAAAGTGCGCTTTTATGGACATGCGCTACGTTTTTGGTACAACTAGTAGCAATTCCTTTGTTTTGGCTGTAGAGTGAAAACATTCGAGTTTGACATCAAGCCAAAAAAAAAAATCTATCAATGTTTTAGCTTTCATTTCCAGGTATTTAAAGCTAGATGAGATACACAACTCAGAAGATGCGCCTTTTGTTTGAGTCCAACCCTATTTCTTGTGAGTTAAGGAATTGGAACATGCGACTGGCAGGTGGGCTTTTTAAGCCATGTAGGTCCTACATTTAATATTCAAATAATAAAGCGCACTAATTTGTAAATTCGGATTCAGAGAGGAATCCTGCTTATGAAGTCTACATTTACGCTAGTTAGTAATGGTCGGTACGGTTGATGCAACAAGCATAAAAAAGCTGTTAGTTTTCTCTGTGGTGAAAAACAAGCAAGCATAAAGATAAGATAAGATAAGATATCCTTTATTCGTCCCACAATGGGGAAATTTACAGCCTCCAGCAGCAAGAATGTATGTAGAAAGAAGAAAGGAGAAAGAGGGAAAAAACAACAACAAACATCTTTCAATTAAATACAATATGAACACAAACGGATAAAAAAATTATTATTATTATTATTATTATTATGATTGTTATTTTTTATTCATCAGCCTGACAGCAGTCGGTAGGAACGAGCGTCGGTATCTCTCCTTCTTGCAGCGCGGGTGTAACAGTCTCTGGCTGAAGGAGCTACCAAGTGCTGTCAGGGCGGGCTGGAGGGGGTGGGAGGGACTGGCCATCATAGCTTTTAGCTTAGTTAGCATCCTTCTGTTGCCCACCTCCTCCAGAGTGTCAAGGGAGCAACCCAGGACAGAACTGGCCTTCCTGACCAGTCGCTCCAGTCTCTTTCTGTCCCGGGCCGAGATGCTGAAACACGATGGAATATCAATCAGAGCCACTGTGCAAACATCTTCCGTACTCGGTAGAGCAATTTGAATTCTTATGGAGAAGTTAGGAATCTTTGGTGGACAATGTAACAGACGTTGAGTGGGTAGCGTAAGGAGGGGAAAAAAAGCAGCAGTTGATGACAGGAAAAAAAAGACCACAAAACAAATGTTAGTGTTATTCACTTCAGTCACTGTTGCTGAGCTTGGATTACAAATCTTCTGAGTTGTTTATCGGATGCAATAAGAGATGGAAATAAGGGGTGAATGTTGAATTTCTTTCCCTCCTATTCATATTTTGATGTCAAATTCAAATGTCTCACTTTTGTCGCACAATTTGAAAAGAAGGAGAGTGACATCGTCATGAAAAGTTAACCGGAAAGCCACCTGGCCCCGAGTGTCTGTCCATTTGTGTCTGTATGTCTGTCTGCCTTCTGGAGAAGACCAATCGGTCTTTGCGGGTTTCCCTTGACTTGTTTTCCCCCACTTCAGCGTCTGACTTGTTCTTCTCTTGTTCTTGTGGTTTCTCCTACACCTTCCCCTCCTTTCGGCAGATGCGAGTGGTGAAAGCATTCCGTAGTTCGCTTTACGAGGGCCGGGAGAAACCAGAATCCCGCAACTCCATCCACAACTTCATGGCCCACCCGGAGTTCCTCATCAATGACCTCATCCACAACATCCCGCTGATTGATGACACCGATGTGGACGACGACTCAGAACTCAGCAGATATCAGCACGTGCACCCGGCTCTTCGCAAGCCGCCGCCCCCTCCCACTCAGCCCCAGCCCACGGCCCGCACCCGTCCCACTCGTCCGTACCGTCAGCATAGCCTCCCAGTGACCCAGTGCAACCGAAATAATAACAACAGCAGCAGCGGCGGCGGCGGCGCTTCATCAATTGTCCGCGCCAACAAACACAGCATCAACACCATCACTTCAAGCAACCAAACCCCTCGTCATCATCACCATCAACACTGCAACAACCATCATAGCAGGGACAGGTTGGGGAAGCCCCCAACTCCTTACCTAACCCACCTTTACTGTGTGGAGACCACCTTATAACTGAGTGGGTCGGGGAGAAGGGGAACTGAATCTTGGGGCGGGGCAGAGGAGAGAGCTTGAGGAGACACACATGACATTTCCATCCAGTCTCTCCTGTGTGACAGGAGGGGGGGAGGACGATGGCTGCCGACTCCACGTGAACATTGACGCGATCAAAGTACAACTCCCTCCCCTCATCCACCAGCCGCCCGCCCCGCCTTGACCTCGCTCGCTCTTCAGCCTGGCCTCCATCTGCCGACGGTGGGCTTGGAGACGGAGGGGCTCCCTGGCCGTGAATCCCCCCCGCCCCCGAATCCCTTCATTCCGACCGGTGTTAATCGAGTGCGGTTGCCGTGACCCCGCCCACTTGCCCGCCAGGACACCACAACCACCGTGCTCAACAATGATCTGGTTTGTCATTGAAAACCCCAAGCAGCTCCTTTTTGCTTGTGATGTAATTGTTGAAGCTTTAAATTCCTCATCCGTTCCGCCTCGATTCATTCATTTCGCAACATGGTGCTCATTAGTTTTCCGCGTTGCTTCACTTCTTGGCTTTGTCACTGCAGCATGATGTTCATTTTCATTTTACATCCGATCACTTCCCACTCTCTCTTTCAATATGTGTGTGTTGTCTTGTCTCTTCTGAGGAAAAAAAAGAACATCTACATACATGTATATATATATATATATGTATGGTCACATTATATATATATATATGGTATACATACAGTATATATAATGTGTATACATTTCAAAGTTACCCTTCATTTAGGCCTAATAGTAAAGGAAGGCGTTATACAAGTATATATACAGTACATATGTATATATGATATTATTTTATTTTTTTTATTAATAATTGGGAAGCGACAATACCGAACTTGTCATCAGTCGCCAATCCTTGAATGCTGCCCCATGTCTACATGATATGTTGTTATCTGTGTGGGATGCGCACATCCCTTCGCCACGGTACAGCGGCGCCATGCATACGATGAACTGGTGGATGGCTTCCGTCACGATGCTGTATCCGATCGAAGCCTCTTCATTTCCTCTCCCTCGTCTTGCTGTTCCTCCTCGCCCGCTTTGCTTCGGCTCGCTATCCCTTCCCTAATGTGTTTTGTTTTAATTCTTTTGGAATGCTTGTGAAGCATTATCCCTTTAAATGGCATCAGGTCACAATGCACAGACTTTGGCCCTTTAAGACTGACACTCACCTCAAACCTGCTCTTGCTCACATGTCATGGGGTCCACACCATCATGGATGGGGGAGATAGATTGATTGACTGATTGATTCATACAGCTAAATATTCATTTTTGGATTAGCCCCTAACCCTAATATGTAAAACATTGTCAATTATGTCATACAAATGATATTTGATCATTTAGGTTTCCCATCAGTAAGGAGCCACGTTTAGCTAACATCTGGCGCTACAAAAAATAAAATAAAAAATCATCAATTCAAACTTTCAAGGCAACAAACTTAACATAACAAATCATTTTAAGTTGGGTCATTTGAAATTGGCTTTCCCGCATTTCACAAGAAAGAAATAAGAATGAACAAAATCCGAATGAAACAACTCAGAAAATTGTTTTGGAGCAAACAACTCTTGCTTTGTTGTGCTAACTATCATTGTTGCCATCAATGTCAGTAATTTATTTTTATAACTTGTTACAACTTAAATTTCTGTGTTAGCTCACCAAAAATAGAAGTTGTATATTTTAAAGTGTGATGGTTGCATGAGAAGATCCGTATTTTCGTATTTGTTACGCCGCTTAGCATTGTCTTGCTTGAAAACTGGACGCACACACACACACAAAACTAACCCGCTTTCTTATTTAGAAATGATAATTCAGTAGCAAGCGGAAATCTGTGGCATTTTACTCACTCGCTCGTTAAAATCTTAAATATCATTTCTAAAGTGTGACTTTCAACAGATTCAATGGAAGAACTTAGTGTTACAATTGTCCCCACCAGGCCATCCCCAGCTCAAATCTTTGTTTTTCATAGCCAATTATTGAAATATGTCACAATATTTGATTGTTACGATATTTCATTTTCAGATTCAACTTCTCCTCAAACATTTCACCGTCCTCCTTTTTCTTCTGCCGCGAGAAATCATGTGCATTTTTGCTGCCTCATAGTGAGGCTTTCGGGTTCCATTGTGACCTCCTTTGTCAGTGACCAATTACGGTTGCTAGCCTGATCAAGGGAGGCAAGTGAACGGACCCATTCTATCGTGTACAGTCGAACTGTTTATATTCCACTACACGGATCGACAACAGCACTTTGCTTTTGCAGAAATAGGTGGGACAGACTTTTTTTTTTGTTGCATATTTACGTCCATGTGGCTCTGGGGTCAATTGCAACACAAAAGCAACAGACAAGCCGACTGTTTCCAAATCACTTTGAAAGGAGTCATTGAATTAGTGTGATGTGTTATTTGCTCTCGGTTGGCCCTGCGATGCTCTTGTCTGAGATCATGGCAACAAGGTGAAATTGTTCATGTTTTCAAGGGTAAGAACGCAGCCACACAAAGAGTTGACAACATACATGATGGTAAGACCATGTGAGCCGGTGACATCACATTCCTCCACATTCAGCTCCGTGACCTTCCGTGGACATTCCAAGCAAGCGTGTCCCAAGTTGTACCACGTGTGGGTGAACTGCTGACTTCACGTTGCCTTGGAGTGCAACGCAATGCAAATCAACTCCCACCCTCCGGTCACCACCGCCACCCCCACCACTTTCTTGTCCTCGCGCCTCCCCTCACTTTTTTCCTGTTGACTACCTGACAGGATCCACCACCAGAAAAAGGCAAGGGCGGATAATATGCAACTGACTGACATGTCATCCTGTGTAACCCAGATTAGAACTGCAGTCCAACAGGGATGCTAACACATGCAAAAACAGAGCAGGAACACGCGTGTCCTTGCCCAGTTCCGCTTCTGGAGGGGCGCAAGGCTCTCTGGAAAGAAAAAAAGAAAAAAAAAAAGACAACAACCCGTAACTGTACAGAACTCTTGTCTTCTTGAATGCTCATCATCATGGCCGCCACCCACACCTGAGTGGCTGCCTTGTGTTCCTCTTGTCTGTTTTGAAGCATGCATTTTGGTATCATTAATGTCACTCTTTATGTGTAGGTAAATCGTTTAGACGACTGTCACAACTGCGTGCTATGAACTCTCCACGTTTGCTCTCTCTCATGCGCACGCATACAAACACACACACACACACCTGATCAAGTCTGACCCTGTCTATTTCATTGCCTCGTAGCACAGCTCTGTCAGTGCTTCTTACGGTCGACAAAAAAGAAAAAGCCACACACACACACACACACACACACACCAAACATACCGAGCAAATCTACAGTGTTGTAAATTAGACGGACCAGTTCCAGCCATTACTGTCCATCTGTCCAGAGCCATGTCACATTATGATGTTGTGAGTTAGATTAACAGAAGGCAAAGCAGAATGTGAAAAAGAATATATTTATCCCAATTTAGAAATTGTACCACTGCATCAAAACTGTACAGCTCGCCCCTAAAGTGCACACGCGCAACTTTAATTTACAGGTACTATGTTCCTGTTACTCTCTTTTATGCTTATTTTTTTCCTTACCTTTTAGTCCTTTTACTTTTTGTAAGGAGAGGAAAAACAAAACGGAAGCACTTGTACATTACTATGATTATTGATTTTCTCCACCGGTGCTCCCACTGATGGAAAACAATATGTTGCACATTTTCCTGAGCATATTTTGAGGGCTGTGTCTTCTGTCCAGTGAACAGACCCTGAAGCGTGCGGAGGGGCCCAGATGCTTTTAAGTCTCTTGAGACCGCCGCGGTGACTCTGTAAATAAGCAGGAGACAAAAGTACTTTCTTATTCTCAAAAGGACTGGACGACTGGAGGGTGGCACAGAGCTAGAGACCGCAGAAGTGCAATGCATCTATCGTCTGCATTGTTTAGGCTGCTCTTTTAGATCTGCCGCAGGTTTTTAACCGCCCGGGGGAGAAATTCTGGCTTTTACAATATTCATGATACACACTGTTGTAAATTTTGTGTGTGGAATGGTCCTCCTCCTTGCACAACGCAGAGCTGTTCTGCAGACAGAAAATGCAGCCTGAACTGTGCTGAAATAAAAAAAAAAGACCAAAAAAAACAAACCTAACAAACAAACACAAAGACTATTGAATATATTAAAGAGTTACCTGCCTGTTACTTAAGCGAATAAATATCTATATATCTATATATATATAGATATATATCTATATATATATATGAGGAAGAACACACCTGTATACTGTAGACAAACTGTACGGAAATCTAAGATAATTTATTGGGAATTAAGTCCTACACCTTTTGTCTGTATGAAAGAAAAAAAAATCATCAAAGTATTCTACAATAATAACTTTGACAAGTCTGTGTGATCCTGTGTTGTTTGTTTGCACTGAACCTGAGTGGTAGTCATCCACACTGACCAAAAATATCGGGCGCTCCCTACATTCTGAGATAGTACGATTGATTCATGCGCTCGTCTCGTATATGTTAAATGGCTCCTCGTCATTAGCAAGTTGTCAGTTTATGTTGCAAAGGACTCATCTTGGGATAACCCACGCAAAGGATTGAGAAAGGTTGCCTGGCCGGGAGCAAGATAATGCAAGGAGGTCTCCAGTGGAGGTTGTCGGGATGGACAAACAAGTTCTGGCTTTCCTCACTTGTAGTTGCTCAGCTTTCCAGTCATCTTTCAGTCGCAGCTTGTTTGCGGGACTTGGTGCTTTCATTTTTCTTTTCAGTAAATGGACATTAGATCAAGCCCTTTTAGAATACAGTAATCCCTCATTTATCACGGGGGTTACGATCCAAAAAGAACCAGTGATAATTGAAATCTGTGAAGTAGTGAACTATATTTTTTTTAATTATTATACAATACTTAACTATATATCTTCATCTTCGGAGCCGCTTGATCCTCACTAGGGTAGCGGGGGGTGCTGGAGCCTATCCCAGCTGTCTTCGGGCAGTAGGCGGGGGACACCCTGAATCGGTCGCCAGCCAATCGCAGGGCACACAGAAACGAACAACCATTCGCACTCACACTCACACCTAGGGACAATTTAGAGTGTTCAATCAGCCTGCCACGCATGTTTTTGGAATGTGGGAGGAAACCGGAGCACCCGGAGAAAACCCACGCAGACCCGGGGAGAACATGCAAACTCCACACAGGGAGGCCGGAGCTGGAATCGAACCCACGACCTCTGTACTGTGAAGCCGACGTGCTAACCACTGGACTACCGGGCCGCCACAACTTTATTTTTTTAAATTATTATACAATACTTAACTATATATTTGACAAAGTTCATCCAATCCAAAATCCAATGAAATCAAAGACCAAAACCTGTTTTCAGGCCCAATTACAAAAAACAAAACAAAACACGTTTTCAACAAATAACTATAATAGTTTTTGGAAATACTGTGCTGTCGACATGCAGTGTTCTGATTTAAAGGGTTAAAAGCATTTAAAAAGTGCACTAAAAAATCTGTGAAACAGCGAAGCCGCAGAGAGTGAACCGTGTTAGAGCGAGGGATCTCTGTATTCATTTCTTAGCCTTTTATCAAATGAAGGTGCTTATTTCATGTTTTTTCACTGCACAATGAAGAAAATTGATGTAATCATTTTATTTTAGATATTTATAACCCAATTTGATCACCATTTAGGTTTGTGTCAAAATGATTTTTGTCCCTCACCAATATTTGCTATTTAGGCCTGGATTAGAGCACACATGAAATGGCCATCCTTTTTCTCGACAGCAGTGCTTAATTGTACTTACGAGGGTCACAGGTGAGCAGGAGCCTATCTCAGGTGACTTTGGCAAGAGGCTGGAAGCTGTGCGCACCGTTTAAAAAAACAGCGCTCATAAGGAAAACTATTCAGACTCCCGATTCATGAATGCAGACAAATCTATCGTCGTCCAAAAACCTCCTCTAGTGGGAAAAAGCAGGAGTACTGGCAGAAAAGTTGTGCAGGCACAAGAATATGCTAATGCCACAAAGAAAGGTTTTGAGCCTGAATTCCAAACTTTCGAGGCGTGAAGCAAAATATAGTCATAAAAAGATCAAATCTCGAAAGATGCAAAATTTTTGTCACCACAGTGCCGAGGGTACTGTATACAAAGTGCTGTACATGGAGCAAGATATTCTTAAACAACAATAAATTAATGTTACAGCTAAGAAAGTAGAAAGACAAACACACTAAATCTATAAATCAAGTACAAAGAATGAAGTATTTGTCCGTTTCAATTTCGCTTTTCTTGTTTTTGTGTCATTGGAGGTGCATAGCTTCACTTCACGTGTCTGTTCTTGTTCCTCGCCCGCTTGTCCCCCAGTCTGAGAGCTAAGGGGAAGTGAGAATCGCTGAAACTATAGCGAGGCTAACCGCTATTTTTATTCTTATACTCTCAGGCCCACATTAAGATCTCACCTTATTGCTCCAAAGTGTGTTATTGACCGGCAATGGCAGCAGACAAGCGAGTTGAAAGTGACTGAAACGCAAGATGTCAAATAGAGTGGAAAGTCGAATAATCTGTTCAACACCCAATACTGAAAGAAATGTTAACGTCATAAAATTATACATTAATTTCAAGAGGCTTGCAGGTTTTCATTCCTAAATCTTCAATAAAGAACCTTGATGAATAAGAAATAAAATTTGGTTTAATTGTTTTAAGACGTCAATGCAAGTATATAATTCCCATGGTTTAATCACCTGAGGGGAGAGGCCAAGTTCAAATGTACTGTACAGTGATCCTCGCTATTTCGCGGTTCGTTTATCACGGTTTCGGTGCATCGCGGGTTTTTTCAATCATTAAAAAAAAAAAAAAATTAAGTCCGCAAAAATCAAGTGTCTAAGTGTTGTTTACTATGCCTGCTAGTGTGCGCACTCTGCTCAAGCCCGGAAGGTCCACGTGGGTCACGCATGTGTGGCGCAGGCATGGGCGTGCAGGTGAGTATGTGTTGCTGAGAGAGACTTATAAGAACAAAAGCAGGTCTCACCATCCTTAATTGTCTAAACAACCTTAATTGACGAATCACAAACAGGTCTGCTGCATGCCAGCGAAATCGCTGGCCTGTGTGTGTGTGTTAGTGCGCTCTGCTCAAGCGCACTAAAAATTGGCCCACGTGGGCCAATTTTTAAAATATATGTTAATTGATTGCTACTTCCCGGATTTTCGTTTATCGCGGGTGATTTTGGTCACCATTAACCGAGATAAACGAAATGAGGGGTTACTGTCTATAGTTGGGTGGTAGCCAACGGCGGGGATCTTGCCAGTCTGATCCCTGGCTGGGTAGTCCAGCCCTCCTGACCAGATTGGGGTGTTCGGTTATTGAACCTCTTGCCATCATTAGCACAATGTTGAGGCAAACCAGCGCGCTTGGCAGCAGGACACTAATAGACTCCAATAGGTTTATTAAATTTGTGGTCATGTCAGTGGAAAGGCTGAGTTGAGTGGGACAGTCAGGTGAAGCAAAGGGCGGAGCTATCAACCACCCAAGACCAGGTGCTGTACTGTTGCCAATGGTGAGTGAAGATGCCAGTGACCCGTCGGATGAGTTTCAACTCCCACCTCCAAGCAGAAATTTGAACAAGTCCGGCTGGTGTACAAAACCATTGCATTGAGTTTGGACCTTCAGACACTTGCTGATGACGGCAGGGCACCCTGACTGGCGCTGATTGTAGAAACTTCATTTGACTGGAAACAACTTGCTTTGTGCACCTTTCCAGTCCTCTTCCAAACTGTGGTGTATAAATGAGATTTTTGAAATCAAAACTCAAGACAAATTAGTCCCCCTTTTTCTACACACGGGTAAACGTGTCTGATGCATTAGCTGTTAGTTTCAGATAGGCATTACGCTTGTCCCTAAATTCATTGATATGGGTCTTGATGCATTGGCTGCAGCCTCGGTCACGCATGCACAGCCGCTGATCTCTCATGGTCGTGCCAAGCCACGCTGGAGGGAATCACTTTTTGAATTAAACAGCTGAAATGAAGGCGGACAGTAATTTTCCAATTTGAGATGCACTTGTAACTTTACTGGCGGACATACTTTATTTTCTCCTTAACTTTCCTCTTTGCATCCTAAGAGTGGAAATTGCAATTTGTTTTCACCCTTTCCAACCCCACCGCCCAAGATAGTCCTGCAACATTATTGAAGAAATCTGAATTGAATTTAGTTGGTAACATTTAAAATGATACAAGGTATATTAATTACCTCAGTAGAGTTGTGCAACGATCCACACTACTATGTATGGTGGCTCTGCAATGCAAAACATAACTAAACATAACAGCAAATGACGCACACGGCGCAGAAAGGGCTATAAGACAGTTTGTCTGCGACACGCCTAGTGGCTCAAATTCGTGCTACACTCGTGCAGTCTGACATCGGCATGAAACAAACAGTCGCGACCATACCGTGTTGCGTTTGTGAACTCAAGACATAACCTGCGTAGTTTGTTACAATACATACCAATTTAGAGTGCTCAAAAATGTTCTCATTTTTAAGGGGTTTCTTCCCCCTTCGAGGTGCATACTACATTTTGATTGTGGACATCAAATTATGCATAAAGCGAAGCAAAACAAAATTTTGGGATGAAGGTTAAATTAAAAATAAATTAAATTCTTTAGGACAGTGAATTTCTCTCATTTACCCATCTGATTTCATTACCTTGGCATTACCTTGATTACCATCTGAAATCATGACATCATTTAGAAAAAGCTTGGTGGCCTAGAGGAGAGAAATGTTTCTAAGTATTGTATTTCTTTTTGTATTCAGTTACGTTTGCAGCCAAGGGCCACAGTATTGTTTTCAATTTAAGTTGATCCATCATTTACAAACATGTCAGGAATGCTCGTACAAGCTGCAACGTTAACTAATAGTTGAATATATTATCCGTTTCATGGTCTTTATTAATTTGTACCATAAATATTTCAAGCTGTATGCAAAAGCTGGTCATTGTAATAGTATTTGCCTGCCGGTGCGATATGCCGCACTTTACGAATGATTCGATTCGTCCACAAATCACGACAACTGCTGGTGATTAGATGATCGGTAAAATATTTTTTTTGTGGCAGCCCTACTGTCCACATGAGAACATATCTTGTCACCTACATGATATAAGTGTGCCCCTCTCCACTGCGCATAAATTACAACTTTACATATCCAGAATTCCGTACTGATTATTTAAGGACATGATACTGTTCAACTCTTTCCAACTGAAGAAAAGCCAAAATGTAAAAGATCATCTCTATGGACTTTTTCAGTGCATGCCTTTCACTTGCAACCTTTACCAGACTTGACCCAAATGTTGAGGAAAAGTTAGATCTTTATCGGGAGAGAGCTTGCTGTTTAGAAAGAAAAAGAGAGATGCATTAATATCAACAGCACACACAAAAACAATGTCAATATTTGCAACCGAAACAGGTAAAATATGATTTATTTGTTCATCTTCTGTCAATTACCTCAAAGAGCACATTTTCAAATTATGTACACATTTACATTTTATTCCAACTGATGGCAATGAAATCTCCTAAAGCGGGTGAGTCTGGATGTAATATTTCAATGACCACAACAGAAATCACAAACGTGATAGTGCAGTTGAATTGAGCTTGCAAAAAAACAGTAAAGAAACTCTTGACTAGAAAAGGTGTGGCAAAAAGAGAATGACATATACCATTGTTACCGATACTACCTTTAAAAAAATCAAAACAAAAAAATAACGGGCCATGGTGGCAGCAGCTTGTCCAGTCTCTTCAACCTCCACCAGCAGAATCCACTTCAGCAATAAAGAAAAACAGGTGCCTCTAAATTAAACGATTCTTTTGTATCATGGTGCTGGTTCACAAAGAGCTCCGTTGGAAAAAGTTTCAATTTCAATAGTCTTCATTGTTTCTGGAATGTGATCGCCAATTGCTCTTTGTGGACCTTCACCGTCATTTATACATCTTGTGTTCTATTACATTTAAGAGTCTTTGAATTACTGTATGTAGCTTCAACAAATTAGCTATGACCAGAATGAATTAAGCATAACTGAAAATCTCTCTCCACTCTGATCCTTACCATGGAGTCAAGCAGGTTAAGGTGTTCAGAGAGCCATTCATCCATCACGGAAGCGCAACCTTTACCTAGAAGAAACTGTCAACAAGGTTTAGCGGTAACGGGCACCCAAGCCAACATGTCAACAAACACATGCACTATCAGCGGGGCCCTGTGCAGAATTCATTAATTCTTAACAAGTCTTCTTCCACCATCAAGGTGGTCAGAAGACGGAGCCATGTCGCGATACGTGAAATCAGAGTTAAGTACTTGACCCTACATTTTAAGTGATGCACTTGCACTCGCTGCACACTTAGTGCAGAATTCCACTGAGACATAGTTCTTGTCCACGTGGAGGCACACGCCACCAGATGTCTCTTTCTCTTCCACTTTCACACGTTTCCGTGGCAATGAGTAGTCGTGCTCGTTTGAGTCGGCGCCCTGGAAAAGCGAGGAGGATAATTTCATGCCATTCACACCGCTCAGCCGTGACAACAGCTGAGCTAACATGCTCTCATTGGCCAGCACAGCTCGCAGGTACCTGGTCTCATCTTCCAATTCTTCCACTCGTTTGATCAGTTGAGAGTTTTCGGTTTTGAGCGTGTTATTTTCCTTGGACACCATGTCCACTTTCTTTTCGAGGCTGTTTACATATTCTTTCTTTTTGAGACGATTCAACCTTGCAGCGATTGCATTTTTGTTAATCACTTGGCTTGCTTGCCGCTGCTTATTTCTGAACTTCATGGAGGATGACCCACTCTCTGGGGAGGAGGCAGTTGTGACTTCAGCACCAGAATCTTGATTATTGCCGCTGTAAAGCTCACCAAGCTCCATGTCAAAGAATGGTGAGCTTCTCTCTCTATCATTAGTCCATTCTAAGTCTTCGACTCTGAAAAAGTCATCCAACTCTATTCCCATACTGTCGAAGCCATCAGTTTGAAATTCCTCCGGGAGACTTGGGTGAGCTTCTATCGTTTTCACTGCACCGGTCACTTCAACGTCCAGGGACTTCAGCGCAGTGTTGCAATTGCCTCTTCTCCTGGTTATCATTTTGTTGGAAACTGGACAGTTGATGAACGATGTCGAGCAAATGCAGAATTTAACCCTGTAAAGACAAAGAGAGTAGGCATTTGCATTTCAATGTTAAGTGACTTTACAATTTAGCATGGATTTGCAACTGCAAGACCAAGCATACAATTTGAGATTTCTATTTATGTTCTATTTCTTTATATGTACTTTGTTATGGACACACGAACATATAATTCATGATCTCCATATCAATCAAAATGTTTGACTTTTGACCTGTTACATAAAAGTTACCAAATTGTCAACGTGATCTTGGCAAGCTGATGGCCTTGCAAAACTTTAAAAGGCGTGCTGGTGAATCTCTTACATCACCAAAGTAGCAGTTACGGGCGGGAAGAAATGTCGACTCACAAACGCACAAAAGGCTTTGAGGCACCACCATTTTACACGAAGTTCTGATCTACTACCGCATGCTCTTAACGTCTGGCCGACGTTGCTTCTCAACTCCAACAGGAACTAGTCGAAGCAACAAAAAAAAAAGTCATTTAAACATCTGACGTGCATTTCTTTATTAAGATGGACGTGTTATAAGTCCTTATATACCTAATACATTTATTATCACGTTATTTTATCGTACGCAGTAGTTTTTAGCGCCTTTAGCTAATGCTAGCTAGGCCCCGAGTACAACAGTTAAAAGCCCACGATAAAACATCAAGTTTAACCGCACATGATTGGACTGTAGTTAAATTGTAGTTACAAGAGCCACTTAAGGGATTATCTATGCCACGAATTTTTGAAGATGGCACCTTGTCCAAACTGCGTAGTATTTGTTAGCTTGTTTGCTAAAGCTAGTTTCACAGTACTAAGCGCTTAATGCGTGGATTACGCAACAGTTTCAAACAGCGAAATCTTCGCGGTCAATGTACCTTTCTTCTCAAACGTGGATGGAATCGCGATGATATAGATGGGCGACCGTGGATAGAAGTATCACAGCATCGGTATTGTCGTTTGCTAACAATTGTATGTCCGAATGTGGCGTGTCCGGGAAGGCTGTGCTGAAACGCCTCCCAACTCAACCTACAAGATGGCGCCGTGCTGCGTGTTGTGACGTTTGTAGTCTTTTGCCTTTGTTTGAATCAGTGAGCATACATTGTTCTTGTTTGTTTGTACACACAATTGTTGAAAGTCTCAATCTCGTCTTAATCACAACGCATGCGGGTTTATGAACAGTAATCGTCTGTGGTGTCAACCCGAGATGACAAATGTTTATTTGAAAAAAATCTACATATGTTTATATAGTGCTCCAAAAAATAAAGGGAACACTTAAACAGCAAGCGAACGTGTTCACTAGTGGACCAGCGTGCCGCTTCTATCAGAATGAGCTCTTACAAGTGTTCCTGCTTCCACATGACCTAAAAAAACATGCTTCTTTGATTAATTGATCGTGTGACTTGTTTTTCGAGATCTACACTGCGATTGACTGCTCAACAGTCCCAGTTGTCCCCACCTTGCACAAATCCAGCTGGAAAAGGCTTCAGCTCACCCGTGACGCTAACGAGGAAAGGTGCTGTAAAAAATGCATGGATGGACTCTGAATGCAATACCAGCACAACTTTTATTGACAAATGTTAATACACACCAACTTGTCACAATGCAACGGTGAAAAATGGACACGCAGAAAAGGAAAATGTTGTTTTTCTTGGTTGGGAACGGTTGTTTAAAAATAAAGTCCACAGAAAGTGTTTCTAGCAAAACGCTTCAATATCTTTGGAGCTATGTCATAAGAAAATAATAGCTATTGGTTTGATGTAACACATTTAAAAGTGTTTTAAGACTTCCCTTTCAGCTTTAAAAATGTACTGTAATTGTTACACATGTTGTTGATATAAACCAAGCAAGAATACCAAATGGTGATTTCCAGTAACTGATGTGCTTTTAACAACAAGCCTGTGTATTTCACAACATTGTAATCAGAATCAAAAAAGTTGCAGTCCAGTTTTGAGTTTGCTGAGGTCACTGTGGCTCCAAAGAAGACCATCAGCTGTCCGTGCAGAAGCAGAAAGTCCAGAGACATTCTGTGGTGTGCTGCTCTCCATCGCCACCGGCTCGTCAGACACTATCATAGTCGAGTAGTTGTCCACCATCAGGCATGAAGGCTCATCTGACTGGCCGGGGACTTTTCCAAGAGGGTAATTCTTCCATAAAACTTTGTCAATGCACACTTGCCACAAGGAGCCTCGCAGCAACTTTGCTTTTTGCACCTCTGCATCTGACCATTTGTTCTCTTCTCCTGTCCACTTCTTCTGCGGTTCCGCCAACGATGAAATGCTGTTGCGCTTTGAACGCTGCAGCTTCTCATGCAAACTCTCCAGTGTGTAAATGGGCCACTGTTCCTGCTCTGTGTGTGGCTGAGAATGTTCTGTGCGGGTGTAGATGGAGCAGAGTTGCAGTAGCCTCTGCTGGGTTTCCAGAGGAAGAGGATGCTCCATATCCTCCAAGACAAGGTTGAGCAGGTGAAGCGTACCGGCACAGGGAGCCTCCAAGCAGGCAGACAACAGCTGCTGCCACCTCAGCTGCATGCGGTTGGCAAAAATCCTGTCCTTCAGCCTGGCTTTCTTCTGTGCCTTTGTTTCAAAGTGATAATCTTTTTTGTTACTGTTACAGAGCATTACTTCCGAGATCCACGCAGAAGTGTAGTACATCCTGTGATTGCTCTTCTCGCTGGAGAGAAGCTTCAGTTCAGCAAAGAGTTTCTCCAGGAAGAGATGAATGAAAGAGGGTGAGTTAAGCGTTTTCAGGAGGGGGAGCCAAAAACGCAGGAAAGTTGGAGGAAGTTTGGGCTCTGTGGGACAAAACCAATCGTCATCAGAGCTGTCACAGCCTAATGATGACAGTTGTTGGGCAGTTGGAATTAGGAAGCCGTCTTCTAAGAGGACTTCAATCAGCAACTCACCAAACTCAACAGAAAAATTTTTAATCTCACCGAGTATCCAGCTCATATCAGCTAAAGGGTCCGGCCATGTGCTCTTTTCTTTTTCTTCATGTTGCCCCCCACAGGCATCATACTGCTCCTTTTCATAAGAAATTAAAAGTTCCCTTGCATTCTTGTAAGCCTCCCTTTCTTTTTGCCTTGCAATTAGCTCGTCCTCTTGCAGTTTCATGCCCATCTCTTCGTCCTCTCCATCAGACCGCGCCTCCCAGTCCGCAGTAGACCCTCCTCCCAACTGTCTGGACCAATACTCCTGCTGGAGCCACTCCAGAACCACCTCGCACCCCTTTCGGCACAATTTCAAGGTAGGGAGTTTACGATGAGTGACGTCATGCCTTAGGTTGACGATCCATTCTGGGATGTTCAAGTTGCCGGCGAGTCTCCTTAATGAGCGGGCAATTTTTCCTTGCTGTCGTTCGGTGATCAAGTTAGTGAACCTCACCAAGGCCGCTCCATAAAGCAGAACCAGGTCATGAGAGTCCAGCTTTTCGGACCGGTCCAGCACCTGACACCTCACCAGGTCCGCGGTGCAGTCCATTGCCACAGGAGTACTGTTGGCATACCTTGCTTTCCACGCCGAAATCCTATGGAGAGCATTCCTTTGTAAACCTGAATCCTTGGAGTAAAGATATTCCCTTACTTGATCCCATTCAGCTTTGTTGAGCCACGCTACCACATGGCGTTTTTTCTCGGAGCTCTTTTTCTTCATTTTGAAGGCTGAAAGGGTGAGCGACACTCTTACAGGCTTACACGAATAAGTTCAAGTCACTGGACTCCACCACAGTCTTACGGATGTTTTTTAAACTCACCGAAACGTGAGGACACGGTGAAAACGTTTTGCAATTTCTTTTTGGATAGCGGCTGGACCCGGAAATGTTTTTTTTTTTTTTCATTTTTCTCTTCTTCTTCTTCTTCTTCTTCTTCTTCTTCTTCTTCTTCTTCTTCTTCTTCTTCTTCTTCTTCTTCTTCTTCTTCTTCTTCTTCTTCTTCTTCTTCTTCTTCTTCTTCTTCTTCTTCTTCTTCTTCTTCTTCTTCTTCTTCTTCTTCTTCTTCTTCTTCTTCTTCTTCTTCTTCTAATGTTTAATTTTTAGCAGGTTGGAAACTGTCGTACTCAATCCTGCCACTTGCAGACAGGAAGGGGGAGGCGTGGTACTTAAATTGTAACCACGGCGGGGGCGCGTCGTAAACGGGCGGTTTCTTAAGATTTTGTTTATTGTTATGATTATTATTTTAAGAAAGTATTTATATACACTACTTCCTAACTGATTACAGTAACAAAAAGGCTCTGAAAAAAATATTTGTACCTTTTTAAATTAATTTAACGTATATGTAAGCTCTAGCCTTTCATGGTTATGGTGTTCTGTACTTGTTCTTCTGCTTCAATCTAGATTTTTAAAAACACATTAAGAATAACTGAACGAGCGGTGGCGTGCTTGTGGAAACGCGGTCTGGGGTCGAGGGCGCCTCCACCAACGCACATGCGCACTCTTGAAGAACATGGCGGCCGTTTCAAATGAGAAGGAGCGGGCCGAGCGCATTTATACACGCCTGCTGGTAAGTTATTTACTTCGCTAAAGTTTAAACTGTCAGTACACGTTGGATTAAAATGCAGCATTTTGTCGTATCTTGCTGACTTCTGTTTAAACTGAATGAGAATATTTTAGATAACAAACGTAAACAACGCCGAGCGAAGCAAACATACGGCGTTTTGATATCACTGGGTCCACATCAAATAGATATTGAGATCCATCATACAGATACTGTGCAGTATTTGCTGCATACATTCAGTTGCCAAACCATTTCTTTTTGGATTTAAAAATCTCTGGAGAAAAATCCCCAACCGGCTTCAATACCTCTGACACCCGACAAATTTTCCACTGATATAAGATGTCTTTGTTTTGTTTTTTGTTGTTGTTGTTTTTTTTAGGCTGTACCATGTCCCGTTCTGGAAGGTGTGTGCATGGAGGAGTCTGAGGATATACTTCAGCTCCTCTGCACTCCATCCCAGCTTCGTACCCACTTACTGACCTGGATGTGCTGCAGGTTAGGACAAAGTGAACATAAGATGCTTCCTACTCGCTTATATACAGTATATGCACATCAATTATATCTAATGATGTGTTACCGTGACCGCTTCTGTCTTCTCAGTATTGACCCAGACTTTGCCAGTTTGAAAGGAAAGGCATCAAGAACCCAAGACCTTGATATTTTGACAAATGGTAACACACTGGTCTTTGAATTATTTGCATGCATGATGAGAAGTGCAGAACCTTGCAGTTCTCAATTTGGCCAAGCTTGAGGTTAATAAAATTGCGGAAGGTCAAAAATGACACGCAAATTGCCATGTTTTTGTGACCGCTATCATGTAAACAGGGCTGAACGATTTTGACAAATTATCCAATGATTTTTTTCCCCCTCAATATTGTGCTTGTGATTTAAAATGCAATTATTTATTTCAGTGTCAGCTCCCTTGTATTTTTAACAAACAACTATTAAATTAAGCTTTATCGCTGCACAATATTGGAAAAACGTGCGCTTTGTAATTTCAGGGTTGAATATCAATATTAATGCAATATTTAACAAGTACTTCAATAAATGGCATTTGTATTATGTAATGAAATAAACATTTTCATATGGCAAAATAATCCCGTGATATTTATTCATAGTTAATTAATTGTAAAAAAAAAAAAATTAATGTACATACGTTTTAAGTTGGGATATATATATATATAAAATATGTTGCTCTACACACACACAGTGTAGAGCATTTTTTAAAATAGCAGCCTGTGTGCTGTGCATTGTACTCCATTGTGATGTCGATTTTAATTCAATTAAACTTTTTTTGCCCTCCTTGTAAACATCGGCAAGCCCAAGAGATTAGTATGGATGTTGCCATAGCAGCAGTTCTGCATGTGTGTTATCTTTCTAAACAGGGATGGCTGCACTTGGCCAGGATCTGTTGCTGTGCAGAGTCGACAGCCTGGACTTAATCAAGGTGGGAAGACACTGCGGTCAACCTTGTCTTCTGTTGTCTGACTCGGTGTGCACCATCACTTCTCAGCGAAATAATGAATACATAGTACACCAAATCTTGATTTGTTTCCATATCCATTTTCCCTCTAGGGTGAAGCCAGTTGCCACCAGCAGCTTCAGTTCCTGGAGAAACTTCTTGCTGAGGTCTCGGACTTCAGTGTGTCCACTGCGCACGATATGAAGACGCAAATGAACGCACTCTTTGCTGACGAGAATCTTCATCTTACGCAAATGGTCACACCTTCACTGGACCACTGTTTTTCAAATGACACGTATGTAACACTCTTCCCCCACAACCGGCTTTGTGTCTTGAGTCGTTTTCTTCATTAGCTACAAACCTTCCTAACAGTATTGGTATCACAGGGTTATTTACAAGGGTGCCAAAATGCCCAAGCCAAAAAGAGACAACTCTGAGAGCATCGCCACCCTTCTACAGTCTACTCGCTCAATGCTGGAGCAGCTACAGTCTGAGGTGTGACCTTTACCTGGGTGCTGAGTCGTACGAGCAAAACTATAATTGTTATTCATCGATATATCAAAGATTTGATTTCAGTCAACATTTGCAGAAATATGATGTGATTTCACACTTAGTGGTAACGGGGGCACACGCCACAGATTGGGACACTTTAATACAAGCCATTCAAAAGCTAAACTTCCCGAATCTGTTGCCTTGAGTGTCGAGAATGATTAGAGCAGGTAATGTTTGCCCCAATGTGAAAAGTGCTTCCTGCTCTTCCCGACTCAGTGTAAGTTCGTGACAACAAATGAGGCACCAAATGCCCGTGTCTTCACTTCCCGTGCGCTGCATGTGACGGTGTGCGACCTCCAGCAGCTGTTGACCACTTTCTGCCACGTCTACGAGACACACCTGAGTGTTTTTTGCACGAGAGAGCCACCGAGCTTTCGTGCCGACACACTGGTCTTCCAGAGCGTATATGAACGTTTGCAAGCTTGCTGCATGGTATATACAACGCATACAAACAAACACGAGCACAGAGTTTGTCCAAGATGAAACAGGACCTCACTTGAATGCGTCTTTCTGCAGGAGTTGGAAATGCTGAATGAAGCATCGGACGCATCAGCGTCTGTGAAGCAGGAAGTGAGCCAGCTACAAATAAAGCGTTGTTGCGCTAGCCAAGGAAAGGGCACTTTACGTGAGTCCCACACTTATCATACACAATTAGACATCATTGTTGCCATATTTTCAACTCGAGCTGTGACTGAACTGTTTTGCCACTGGTATGCCGTGAGAGATTGTCAAGCAAAAATGAAATAGTCCAATTTCACTTAGTCAGCCACACACCGAGCTATGTGGCCAAATTGGTCATGCGTGAACAAATTACAGCGACTGGAAGAGCAACAGGCATAGAATTGGACGTAGATGAAAACAAAAACGTGTGTGTGTGTGTGTGGACATACACACCCACACATAACAGGCCTACTTTAATATTCAGTTAATTTTGTGCCTCTTACAAAATGATTATTTCAGGGATGGCAATTTTCCGCAGATACGCGGAAATCTGCAGTTTTATTTCTTAAATTGATCATTTTTGTGAATCGTCTAAATCTGTTGAGAAATTTTTAGAGGGGGTCAGGTACCTTATCGTCGAGTTTTCACGAACTCTCCCAATCGGTCTTTCCATCTTCCGATTGTAAACAGCCCAACGATTGAACGTGTGTGATGTCTTACTTGTTGTGATTGGTCGCCCCGTCCAGGCCACGCCCCTTTCCTCTTTTTCTTCCCATCACTAGCCATTGCCATTCCTGTTATTTAAAAATCTAGATAGCATTTCAGTCTGGGTTTTTGTGAATTCCATAACCTGAAGATTTTCTTTTCATTATTTGGAAAAATAATTGTATTCTGTTTCACAGATGATCACCTGGAAAAACTAACCAGAAGAATCAAAGCGCTTCTCGTCCACCTTTGTGCGGCCAACAATAGTTTAGCGTAGCTTCTTTTGATCTCTTTATTTGTACAGGGAATTATTATTGTATAATTATGTTGTTTTTAAGCTTTCTTAGAAAATAAAGGCTATTAAATAAACAGTGGACTGTGACCCAATGAGACACATCTGTACGAGTTCGGATTACGGCATCCTGTCGCCATGAAACCAAAGCAAAGCAGCAGTACGGTACTTTGTTTTCATAATGTTAATATTTTAAACCCTATATCTACCACAAAATATGATCACCAAACACTTGGTAAGGGGCTCACAGCAGTTACAAACGATAGATGGCATTTTGCCACCAAAAATGTAAGATTTTTACGTGAAAACGGGGTCTTGCATGTGTAAAAATGGTTTTGGTTTCAGCGTTTCCATTTTTGAATGTGTGAAAGGCACACACTTAATTTTGCATTGTTGACATTCAAAATAATCCTGATGCAATGCTTAGGGCTCACAGTTTGGTGCTTTTTCATGTTTGCATGCGGAATTGTGGTGTCATGAGTACAATCAATTAGATACAGTCGTGTATTTACAATTGTTAACGCTTTATAAACATGTGGAGTCATTACCAACATCTCAGACACGAAAACCTGACAGAGCCTGGTTCGCATGCCAGCCGTTATGCATTTATGGAGTTCTCAAGAGTCCAAGTAGCGTGTCACTTTCTGTCTCGTGGCACACGCGAGTGTCTGACACAGGCAGGTTTCCACCGAGCGCGTTCAAAAGCCTTTACTGGTCAACCATTCCTTCAGCTCTTTGTCAAACTGTCCTTTCACCCTCAGTGTCATCGTGACCTCGTTGACCTGAGTGGGCATTTCTTTGCCAGTCACGTCCTTCAGGTACTGTTTCACGTCTTTCTCCAATGCCCAGATGTCGCCCTCGACCTTCCGGACCAAAGTCATGAAGCGGTTACCGTGGGTCACGTCGGTGTACACCGGTATGTTGTGCATGCGGGAGCGGCGAATCATGTAAGGAAGTGACGGCGGAGACTCTGCCGGCGGGGTCCAGCCGGACGGCGTTGGCCCGGAGTGCTTGGGCGGAGAGGGTACACGTGACGGCGGGATGAGACGCTCGACGAATTCATATTCCTCCGTGGACTCTTCGAATGGGGCTTTTGTGGCAAAGAAAGCCCTGGGGCCCACGATCGCATTGGGAGAGCCTCGGTGTAAAGCAATGGCTCCACGCAGCGCCGCCGAACGAAAGGCGAAATACGCCGCCATGACTGAGTGCAGGCGGTCCGTAGGGCCGGAAGTAATCCAAAAGTTCACGATCCCCTGCTTCATCGAGGAAGAGCACTGCCCCCTGCTGGTAAGGCTTGAAACACTGCTCTAAAGTGGGATCGGGGCCAAGTTAAGCCTTCTCTTCTTCCTGTCAGAAGCCCTGCCTGGTATTTCAAAGCCATATTATAACGTGTGTTCTATATTGACAGTAATGCAAGCCAACTTTATTCATATCGCATTTTTCATACACAAGATAACTCGGTGTGCTTGCTTCACATAACCAAAAGCACAACATCTAAAAAGGGCGTGTCTAACACATTTTAGTCGAGAGACACATCGTTATAGTTTCCTATGGATTGCTGTTATGGACTGTGAACCCAGATAAATGTATGTTTTGTGTTTTTTGTTATTGTAAAGTGTCCTTGGGTGTCTTGAAAGGCGCTTATAAATAAAATGTATTATTATTATTATCATCACCTCATATTCCATATCGCTGGCATTGGATCCTCCTATCTCCCGAATCATCACATTTCATGGGACCCCCAAAATGCCATGTTTGTCAATCATTAGTATTGCATCATCAAGAGAAAGCCATTTTCAACATTTTAGACTACTCCATAATTTATAAATATAACTCTCACACGTGTGGACTGACCAATAATATAGATTTGTGAAAAAATATGACATTTTCCAAATTGACATGAGAGGTTTCAGCCTAACTTCAGCGATATACACAACAAATTGATTAATATCGAATTTTGAAGGTGCGTGGTGGCCTTCCGTTAATGTTAACCAAACCACATTTCTGTCCATCTTTCATACCTCCAAACAGTTTAAAAAATATATATCTTTCAATTGTTTCAGTATTTTATTTTGATTCCTGTTTTTATGTTATTAATTGATTGTTATAACTGTCTTTGTTTTTTATAGGTCTCATTCTTATTTTATGTACAGCACTTTGTATGCAACTGTGATTATTTTAAAGTACTCTATAAATAAAGTTGAGTGAAACCATATAAAGGTTTAATTGCATTATTACATTTTTGTAACAAATTGATGCATACTACATATTTTAAAATTTAAAGTTGAGGAGAATGTTTTTTCAACTGTTGTTCAAGTTGCTAAAAAATTCGTTTGGTAAGAATTGAGATATTGTTATTATTTATTATAAGTTGAAATGTTGGTATAGATTTTATCAATAAACATTGATGTTAACATCCATGATTTGCTTTTGTGGGCCACATAAATTTATCTGGTCGGCCAGATCACGCCCTTACGCCTCGTGTTTGAAATTGTGGTTCAGGCCAAGGGGCGTGCTCACACTCTCAGAGGATGGGCTGAAACATGTGCTAATGAATTTTACACTTTGATCTTCCTTCCTAGAGTCAGAGCGGCCCTCTTAGTGTAACCTGAGGAGCTTCTTGGCTTGCTCATCCTGTCTGTCTCCTTGGCATTTTTTTCCCTCTCTTTCTCTTCAGTTTCAGGAGTGCTGCCTTTTGTCATACTTTAGGCAACAACAGCAAGAAGGGGAAGCAACTTATCTTAAAAGGCAATATGGACAGAGAATATACACGCAACGGGGAGACCATCGCTCTCAATAAACCAAATGACATAGAGGTAAGATACTGTAGATAGATAGATCTCTTGTAGTTCTAAAAGGATGCCAGAGTGACAAACAGTTCAGTGAATTTTATTCCACTAATAACCAGAAATGAATGAGAGTGTTGTGACTCAAAGAAAGTTGTAGTCTAAGTGTCATGTCACACTTACCCGTGCAACAGGATTTTGTAAATACATGGAAAAATGCCTTGGGCCTACCTACACGTGTTAGAGTGTGAGTGTGTGTAAACAAAAGCCAACTATCCAAAAGTTTCCCCTCATATTTCTTTTTTAATCTATAGCTCATATTTTTCACTCTGATTATCCAAAAAACAGAATACTGTACAGCAATTGAGTTCTGGTAAATCTGTCGGTTAACATGCGGTGTTCTCTGGCCAGGTGAGTCACTTATCGGTGTGTGTGTGTGTGTGTGTGAGCGTGTGTGTGCCACTCCCTCCACATCTAAGTGCCTAGGGACAAAACAAACAAGCACCTCTCTGGGATTTGGAACAGAGAGAAAGTCCCATGTGTACAGTTTATGGAGCAGGACAGTCAAATAATTGCTGCGGGCAACATTGTAACGATGGTCCCCTTTTAGAGACCTGTTCGGACTGTAAAACCAGTTAAATGTATAATCGCCGACATTACGCAGGAACAGATTGATGGATATTTTTTAAAAAACAGTCATAAAAAAAAGGGCGATGGTAACAATACTGAATTATAATTGACTGTGTAAAGGACGGTAATGCAGTTGGCTAGCGACCTGGGTTGTAATATATTTGGATTTGTCATTTTAGTTTTGTTGTGACTTTTGTTTTTTCTTTTTTAGAGCATATTTATTAGTTTTTTATTTTTTCGAAAAAGTAAATGATACAAAATTTCCCAAACAGTTCGAATATATGGCAATACAGAAACAAATACAAATAAAATGATCTCAGAAAGCTCATAGATATTACTAGACAAAGGAAAACAAAGGACATTTTCGCAATAGTTTAGTTTTACAAACCAAAGATATACTCCAGGTTCATCGATTTTTCATTTTCGAAACGTTTTAATGTTTTTATTTTATTTCGTAAATAGAAATATTTTTACAAATGCTGGGATTGGCACGAGCTCACCCTAATGAGGACACGCACTATTGAAAAGGAATGGATGGATGTTCAAAGTGAACTAAAGAAATACGATGAGTCGTTCACCCCTGTGGTGTCCTCTACAGGTGGTGACATCGCCGTCAGGCAAAGTGTATCGGCCCATCAACATGAACCACTACGCCACCAAGAAAAGTGCAGCTCAGAGCATGCTGGACGTGGCCTTATTGATGGCCAACTCGTCCCAACTTAAGACAGCTCTTTACGTGGGGCCTCAGTACCGTTTTTACATCCCCCTTGTCGTCCTACTGTGTCTGTCCATCACGCTGCAAGTCATCGTGGGCCTTCTGCTCGTTTTCATAGGCAAGTAACTGACAGGCCTTCTCTGGTTTTGTCGATGATTTCATGTGTTATTTTCACCCGGCAACATTTTCTCGAGTCTTCTTTTTGTATCTGTAATTGTTTTGTTTTGCTTCGACTCTGTGGCAACAGTGAAGTACGATCTGAACGACGTGCGTAAACACGCCAAGTTGAACAGGATGAACAATGTGGCAACTGTTTTGGTTTTCTTCACGGTCCTCATCAACATCTTTATCACGGCGCTGGGCTTTGAGGGACACACTCTCAGGTAGAGGCTGCGAATTACACACGTGACACACAGTCCCAGTTTTGGCTTTATCATGAGACCTTCTTCCTTTTCAGGCCATCACATCATAGCATGATGGTTGAAGCAGCACCTCAGAAATCCCTCCAACCATCTGAACGCAACATGACTGGCCTTTGAACAAGTACTTTTAATCTGTGATCGAATGCAAAGTTTGCACGTTACACATCACGTGACAGTTTTTCAATTTGTACATAGAGCTTTGGTTTGCCACTCCAAATGTTGCATAATTCATGATTTTCTATCAACATACTGCCTCTATGCTTGTGTTACTATGAAATGAAATGACCATATATTTGTCTTATACTGACATGTCAGCATTGTTGTTATCGCCGATGTAAATTGCAAGGGGCCATCTTTTCATTGTTATTGCTGAATAGCAAAGGAACGACACGTTAGGATTCAGTACCAGCGCACTGCTTGCATTGGGAAAGGCCCTCATTTATTTGAAATGAAACGAGATGACGGAAGCATTCAGCAGACATTCAGCATTCAGCTAGAATTCATCACATTGCACAAACAAAAGTGCCGTAATATGACACCTGGCAGACACCTACATGAAGTGAGCATGCGGTTCTTATTTACAGCAATAACTGCTACAACTACAGTTATTTAAACATGTTAAAAAAAGTTTAACCCCGAGTTGATTAAGACACAAGTCACAAAACCTTGTGCATAGTTTAGAGATTTTCTTTCCCAATCTTCATTGGGCCAAAGCACATCTTTTCCAAAAGAAAAATCTCACACTACACCACTAAAGATAAGTATCGCAAAAGGGTTGTAAATATCAAAACTGAAATATTGATCTCATCTTAATTTAATAGGCGCAGTGTGAAAGCTGTTCTAAGGACGACAATGTGCATATTACCGCCATTAATTAGACCTTCTGCCATCTTGCTAGAAGATTATATTTTGCTTGTCATTATCGCCGGCATAGATAAGCAAACATAAATTAGTATTGTTGCAAATAATTTTGTAAAATCATTGACCGCTCCACAGCGCCCCTGATGAGAACACAGTGTTGGGAATCAAGTGTTTACTTTCGAGTTTGTAGTGAAATACAGTAAGTGAGGATGTTTGGTTTGACACGATTTGGACAGCCATTTACTGTAGAAATATAAAGTGTTTTTAGTTAAAAAAAATTACACAATCATATACATAATCAATACAAATAGCTTTTAGACCAGACATACAAAGCCTTAAAAGCAATGACAACATTTAAAACAAAGGACTATAACGGGGGTGGGCAAACTTTTTGGCTGGGGGCCGCATTGACTTTTAAAATTTGACAGAAGGGCCAGGTCAGCACAAGCTATGGTACATTAAAAAAAACTGCATTTGTTGACAGTCCATATCAAACATCAAATGAACAAAAGCATGAACGTACTGTATTAATATACTTTTTTAAAAGACAACAGTGTTGTTGATGACCTATTTTAGCCTGTGCATTGCTGCAGATGGGTTGTGATCAGACCAGTAGAAGTAGAGCGATACAGAGGTTCAAGGTGGTCGATAAGATTCCCCTCCGTGTTCTGCAACTTCAAGTCAATGCGCTACCTGGCGGTGAAATGTCTGTCATTACAAGTCCAAGTAAAAGGAATGCAATCATTCACATCGAATCCGAAAGATTTGATGCATTTTTGCAATGCAAACTTGGGCATATGTCATGTCATCAAAACATGCCACACTGACTGACTTCTACCAAAAAAAAAAAAGGACAAATAACAAAAAAATAAACAGAGATGCACCAATAAAGGATTACAAAAAGGGGTGTCAATATTTATGCAACTTAATTTTTTTCCCCCTCGGAAAAAAATTAGAGTTTAACAGGTCATAGGTCAAATTAATGGCGGAAAAAGAGTTGTTAAATGGTGTATCTTGGTCTCATTTGTCATATCACAACATTTTGAGATTTGGACAGGGGCCTGTATCATTTTTAGACCCACTACATCTTGAAGGCTCAGTCTGTTAAAGAGCAAGGCCCAGTTTTTTTTTTACAAGAAAAAGTGAGCGTATTAACTGCCACTGACGGCGACAGATGTCAAGGATTCATTTTCAACTGGGCCGGCAGTGAATTCATCAATCTAGATCCGAGTTTTGCAAATGAGCTGGCATCCTGGAAGTGGTCGTTTATTGATTATTGAAGCTTGAAAGGGTTTTCGTCTTTGGTCATGTGACAATAAATGTAGTAAGCAGCTGCTACTACTGCTAGTAGCAGTAGTATTCTTATCATCCCCCACATGCTGCAGCCAGATTGGACGGTCTCCTTGGAGTGCACGGCGTTCTGATTGGCTGATCTGCTCTTGCGCAGGATGGGCCTGTAGCACAGGAGGGGATGACAGCGATTATATTCAGTCATTTGCTGCGATGCGAAAAGTTTAAAGACATACTGTTGGTCTCCGTCTGATTCCTCATCGTCATATGGTTCACTGTTGTATCTCCTTCTGAGCCTAGATGGAAAAAAACAATTCACTTTCTTATAGAAATTGTAATGGCACTGAAAAAGTGCCTCATACCATTATTTTATTTAAGGAGACATATTATACATATCCCTCCATAATTGCAATGAGCTCCCTAGTGCTTTACCCTGTCTGTGACATGCAATGAAAAGAAGATAGAGTTCACCAACGCCCCGATTCGCAAACAAATCGTTTTCCGAACATTTTCAGACGCGTCACATGTTTCACATATTTCTGTTGTTTCACTCTGAATTAGTCCTCAGTATAGATGCTATGAAAGCGAAAATTACAAGTGATCATTCTACTAGGAAGCCCTCAAAATGTTGTTTTCCTGAGTCCCGCTCCCAGCCTGCTGCCTCTACAAAGCATGCTCACCTCCTCTCGGGTGTGTCGTCCGAGGCCCGAGCTGTCCGGGTGCACCGTTGTCCACTCCTTGCTAGGCGGCTGCATGCTAATATCACATAGTTCTGGGGCAGGAACGGATTACCGCATTTTCTCTATAAAACGGCCCTAGTAGAATACGGTCCTCAAAAATCACATTTTAAAAGCTACTCCTCCGCCCCTTTGCACTTGTGTATATGTCCCCCGATCTGCTGGTATCCTTATTATCAGAATGAATAGTATGAATTCATAAATACTCAAATAATACAAATAAAATGTCTATAATTTTAAAACCCGGTTTAAAACTATGCTATTTTGCCATACCTATAAAAAAGGTCTTTCAAATCATTTTAAAAATGACAAAATGTTGGTCTGGCATTTGGCACTCTTAGTAATTTTATTTTGTACTTTATCTTAAAATGTCTTAAAATCTTTTGCTTGTAGCTGCTTTTAAATATTGTCATTTTATTTATTTGAACATTCGCGAATGTATTTGTTTGTACATAGTGTATGTTGTTCATATGTACTGCATATGGTGCCTAAAAACTCAAGACTAATGGTCATAAAACTATTTACACTTGATAAAGTAATTATAGGTTTCACTCTCTCCCTCACATTATTTGGCAGTGAAGAACAATTGTTACAATGTTAGGTGACACTACAATATGCAAATAGCAAACAACATGCCCTCATGGGCGCAAACGGCTGTTGACAATGCTAATGGGCTAATGTTGCAAACTGATCCACGACCGTAGGGACTATTATCACTCCAGGATATAAGCACAGATGCACATACTTTTCGTCATTTGCTCAGTGCTGAGAATAACATCAATGAGGTAAGTAATAAGGAATAAGATAAGATATCCTTTATTTGTCTTATCTTATCTTATTCCTTATTACTTACCTCATATAAGGCAACTAAGCTCTTATTTCGCTGGTCTGTTGCAACTGCACCCGAAACAGGAAATATAACAAAGTGAGACAACTTATTTCATTATATCAATTTGTAACATTAGACATTACATATAATTTTGGAATGAAAGTACACTTTTTTTTAAGAACCCAGACTTATTGATAAACCTCTATACAATGTGAAAATCCCCCACCCCCCCAACCCCCCTTCACTGGACCCTTGAACAATACTCCCCCTACATTTTGGCAGAAAAAGCATTCACAGAAAATTATGGTCATTTTTACTGAAGCCTTGGAATAAAATAAGTTCATACTCAACTGAACATACTTTTATGGTGTTACAGGAAAACAAGCCGTTTCTACCATCCTGCCCCATATTCTGCCGGCCCAATGGTGAGACTGGCTTTCATTGAATGTTTCATTGGGCGAGTGTGCGTGTGATGCTTGCTCACATTTATTCGAAGCTCATGCAATCCATCAGTAAGTTGTCAACTAAAGAAAGATCAATGAAGCGCAGCTTAACTTTATCCTATGACGTAACCTTAACATTCTTAATTGTTCCACAAGCTAACTTGGTCGGGCAGGTTTTCATGGGACTCCACCCAGCAGGACGCACAATAGAATAGTCTGACAAGGTGTGAGTGTGAGCACACCGTGCATCTTGTGGCAACACGTTCACTCACATGTCTTCATAACCTTCATGTCTGACCTGTGAAAATGAAAACAGGATGAAATGTAAATGTAAGACAACTGATCTTCTCTCAAAACAAGTGAGGAACAAACACAAATCTATACGTGGTCAGCTGCTACACTCACCGGGCTATGGTACGTGACGTACGTAATTTCCTCTTCTGTAAAGACATACAAACAAATCAGAACACTTACACTGTGGTCCCTAATTTCTGGACTTGTTGGTCCACCAACCAAACACAGGTTATAGTCTTATTTGGAACATGTTCACCGTTTATAAGCTTAAAGCAGACATGATCCGCATGACTTTATACAATATAATAAAGAAATACAGAAATAAAACAGTCCCCGGGTGTCTTAATAACATGTCTTAGCATGTGACATGTTGTCATGGTAACAAAAGTCAAACTCAGCGCTCGAACAAGAGAGGAGGTGGTGCAGCCTCATTTGCTTCAAACCAGACTCATTTCCGGAAAAAGTGTGCTACAATTGTGTATTTTGAGTGTATGTTAATTAAGGGAACTTCTTTAAATTGTGGAGAAAAAAAAATCACCTTTTAGAACACGTTCACAAAGAAAGGCACAAATGAAGATTTAAAGCCAGATCCTAACACAAACCTTAAACTGAAAGGTCAAATGCATCAAAACTCACTACATTTGAAGTTTGACCCAATATTATCAGGAAAAATAGGCCTTCAATCTCAAAAAAAATTTGGACATCGCTCATGATTGGTGACATGACCAAATTGAGTGAGCCTCATTGGACCTCATTTCAGCTTGCAGAAAAGTATTATCTCTGCTCTGCAGGTGTGCTTTTTTGAGGCAAATTTTCTAAACGAACGCGAGAGGTGTGCACTAGAAATTATCGCGGAGTGCGATGACTCATGCACAGCAGTCAAGTGCAGCATTACATTGTCAAGCCACTTGGAGATGACCAATTGTTCTATTCATTCATGTTACTGTTACTGGTTTTATTTTAGGAGGCATCTACTTCCTGTTTTTATTCTCATTCCCATAGGCTTCTTTAGACACTCAGCCTGATCAGGTATTAAATATGTGAATAAAGGACTTTGGTTTGCATCCACTGTGACTGGTGTCCTGCATTTGAGTCTCATATGTTGGTAACGTTTGACAAGCAGCAGCACTGAGTGAAGATTCTTCACAGACTATCCTTGCTATCTACCATATGCTTGTCACTTTTGATTAAAAGGCAGTGTGTCACAGTAAGTGTCTTGGTTGAAGGCTTGACATTACATTAAGGGTTGATTTCATTTTATACATGTATCACTATTTCAGAATGAGATGTATGAGGCACATTAGTGCACCAATTACCCCTCCTTATTCATCATTACTCTAGAAGTGGATATCCATCCATCCATCCACCATACATTTTCCGAACCGCTTAATCCTCACTAGGGTCGCGGGGGGTGCTGGAGCCTATCTCAGCCGTCTTTGGGCAGTAGGCGTGGGACACCCTGAACCGGTTGCCAGCCAATCGCAGGGCACACACAGACAAACAACCATGCACGCTCACACTCACACATAGGGACAATTTTAGTGTGTTCAATCAGCCTGCCATGCATGCTTTTGGAACGTGGGAGGAAACCGGAGCACCCGGAGAAAACCCATGCAAACCTGGGGAGAACATGCGAACTCCACACACGGAGGCTGGAGCTGGAATTGAACCTGGTACCTCTGCACCGTGAAGTCGACGTGCTAACCACTGTACTACCGGGCCGCTGGACATATTATGGAAAAGTGCATTTTTAATGGCTTGTTTACAAATAGTTGGGTGTCTGAAACGCTTGCCCGGTTATCAAGTGTAACATTAAATCATGAAGTGAATATATTCATTCCTGAAAACTCACTTCCGCATCACTGTAATCTAAAAGGGGTTCATTTACATAATTATTTTGTACCCTCCTGATATAATTCTTCATCCATGGGGTATTTTGATGATAAGTCACACGTCATTAAAACAACTGGGAATCCATTTTACATTGTGAAAATGCACAATTTCTCACGTATTGTTTTTAGACTGACAGTTTAACTTCCAAGTATAATTGTATGGCAAATGAAATGTTTCTCAATGGGGAATACAAAATTACAATGCTAAAAGTTTTGATTCTTGAATGAATTATTCCAAATATCAATGAACGAATTGATTCAAGTGTGTTATCAGCAGAACAAAATTGTTTTCAATCTCTTGCCATTGTCCATGTTCCAAACGAGCCATTGCGTAAACACTGGAGCATCTTACCTTCCTCTCTGTAGTAAGTCTTATCAGAGGAGGTTTTCACTGGCAGCTTTTCCATGGCCCTCTCAAGCTTCTTCACATACAACTTGCGAGTGGAGTCTAGTCACAGATGCATGTCAACAGTTATGAATACAAAGTTCAAAATTCCTACAAAAATTGCACAAACCTGAATGACGTGGCTTAATTGTGTTAGCAGAACATTCGGTGTATTACCACGAACTGCTGTGCAGTAATTGGAGGGGAGGGCAAGGGGGATAAACGTTTACAATCAAATGGATTACTTCATGTTTGTTGCACTCAATAAGGCGCAACAAATTAGCCTAGTTGCATTTGTTAAAAGTGAATTTACACAAGAGAAGAAAATCAATGAGCACGTGAATGACTTTAGTTAATAGTTAGTTTGAAAATATCAATTTCTTACCAACTATGGGTCCATGTTTGATGCCGTACTCAGTAAGCAACTTGCTGAGCTCTTCATCGCTTTTGTCACTCAAAGACATTCTGCACAATGACAGAGATAATATTCGTTTGATAGATTCGATGTTTAGATGCGTAAATGGGCGAGTTTAGAGAAGCGGAAAACAAATCATGGATTGGGAACTGAAACGAACAACCACAAAATACTTGTCGGCTTATGATATGAAAGGATATAAACTTACTTTTGAAACAGAGGTGAAAAAAAAGTTTCGCCTACGAGAAAAAAAGGATCCCAGCCAGACAAGTTTTGGATTGAAAAGGAAGAAGGCGTAGGGCGTGTCCATCAGGAGACGTCACATGGTCGGCCCAATCAGCCACCTCATACTCACAGTTGTTTGAATTTGGAAATATTTTTTTCCTTAGGATCGAATTAGAAATGTTTCTTTTCGAACCACATTTCTGACTCTTTTGAATTTGCATTTTCCATGCATACATTTTTAAGAACATCATCATAACTGGCTATATCAAATTCTGAATCCCTGTTTCAAAATACATCAACAATCGAACACTAAATGGTCGATTAATCCTTAATCAGTGTTTCAGAAAAAAGGAGAAATGCATTTCTCCAGGTGCAGCTCTCGCACCTATCTTTTCACTGACTTTTGTTCCTGATGTTTAGTTTGTATACTGTATTAGTCTTCTGTTTCGAGATTTCCACGACCCTTCAAAGACGAGCATAAGTTTCTTCGGGGACCTACGCAAATGAAAACACAGTTCTCAAGACTGTTTTCAGGCTCCCTCTGAGATGATGTTGCCTCTGTTCTCTTAAAAAAGATCCATGGTGTAATATAGGATGGCTGTGGAAGGATTATTATACAGTATTCCATTCCCATTAGGTACATGCCTTTCAGAGTGGTGTTTTAGTGGGCTTTTACCTCATGTAGGCTTATGATTGGAATGCAATCGTGTGCGTGGTCAACGATTGTGTGTGAATACGTGTGTGCAAAAGATGTGCTTGCACAATTTCAGTACTGTACAGTATGAAATATCCAATGAGCTCAACAGATCATTTGTATGCATTTTCAGTTTTTGTCCTTCGTGTGTCGCCCAAGGACCACAAACGATTTCCTCTTGTAACGATCTTCACATTGCTTATTTTCAAATAAACTCTTGGGAGGTTTAGTATTTGTGGCAGGGAAGGGGGTGGGGCACGGGGAATAAGGCTTGTGTTGTTCCAAACTCAGCAAGTTTAAAGCCCTGCTAGGACTATGAGCAGTGTATTGTTACAATCGTAATCATCAACCGGCAATTGGGTTGTTCCTGGTGCAGTCTAAGGCAGTCGAGATAACATTCCGTTCATTTGCGAATGTCCCGGCTTTGGCAGTTTGGTTTCTTCCACTGAAAAACTGACAGTGGGGTTAATCTGGTTTATGACATTTAGGATCATGCGTTGATAGAGAACAGACATATTAGCAGGTTTCCATGCCGGATTGCCATGAGTTGAGTCTTTTGCGATGACAACGAGACCAGACCTCACGGTCCAGATTTATGGCCGATAGGTTATGGAATGCGGTTTCATGAAAATAGTTACGGTCGTACTTAAACCAAGGGCCATCCATCAATTACAAACCTTGGGTCGGTAGGTAACATTACCACACCATACAAAGATCTGTGTCTACTCATATTCGTGAGGCTCTACACTACCAAGTAAAAAAAAAAAAAAAAACTACTCTTACAAAGGACCACCAAGTTCTATAGCTTTGACATTCAGATCTGCAGGAAGCTGGGAAATGCATGCTTTACATTTCCATTTACAAGGTGAAGCCTAGAAATAAGGCAATGTGAAACCAACATTTATGTTCATTGGAATAAATAGGCATCACACTCAGAAGAATACTAGACAACTTTATTGGGTATCAAAATACTGTCTTACAAACATTTAAAAGCATTTTTATTCTGGACAAAGTCATGATTTTGTAGAGATAAGAGCTATGGGGAGTGTGGGGGCGGGGGACAAAAAAAGTGAGAACACTGAGAAAAGTAACATTTTTTGGTCACCATTTTGAAAACAATGTGATTAAGCATAACATCCTCCAGCATTTTTAAATTTTTCCCTTTTTAAAAGACAACACATCAGGTTGGTGTTATCCTGAATCTGAGGGCGTTTTACAGAGAAATGAACATGCAGCAGCATGAAACACACAGAGAAGCATTGTTGTTGTGAGCGTGTGACACAAACTCCGCGTTAGAGTACTACCTGTTAATCTAATGTTTTACTCAATGTTTAATTAGACCTCTACTCTAATGTGCATCGTTTTAATAACAGCAGTGCCTAAAACTGGGTCACACTATCAGCAGGTAAAACAACCGTGTTATCAAAAAGAAAAAAGGCATCACACACCCATACTGAGCGGACAATTTTCATTTTCCGATTACCATCCACCACCACAAGAAAACCACACCTGTTCAACATGAGCAAATTACATTTTATATGGACAATGAAAGAGTGTCATTTGATCAAACATGGCAAGGCGCACTGAGCACTCTCACTTCATTGCAGTTCTTGTTCATATAAATTGTAAACCTCTATCGGACCAGCCTCAGTGGGAGGCATTTTGCACAATCATTCACTGGTAGCCCAGGTAAAAAAAAAAAAAAACTAAGGACCGTGGACTTCCATGGCCGTCAATGGCAGTGAATGAGTTAGGCCCGAGCCATAGTTTTAAATTGAAATATATACGGTAAAGTCAGCTATTAGTTCACAATCATTAAAAGGCGCCCAATTCTCCTTCCCGATACCGTGCTTATTAGAAATGGGAGAAATTTGACTGTGGCTGAAAACAGGAATATTTGCATCTTTGGGATATGATTGGCTTCCTAAAAGGTCTGGATAAACTGGAATCGGGTTGACAGAAATGTGTAACATGGATGGGACATGGAGCTGTAAACAATTACAACAGTGGTAAGAGAAGTTGCTGATGGTGGTGCAAGCTTTTTTCTTTTGTTCTAGACAACGATATGGAAGGGGCTGCCTGGAATGTGATCATCCCCCCATTTGACCACCAGGATGTACTCTCCCTTCTCTTTGAGCTGGTAGCTGACATTATACAGGCGGTTGCCCAGATGTTTTACCAGGATCTCCTCACAGGGAACTTTGGGGCCATCCACCCCAACCAGCAGCATGTTCCGACCTATGGATACAGAGGCATATCACGATACGATGCGAGTTTTAGCTCTGTGGGTTTGCAAAACCGATCACCACAAAAAGGTGATTGAAAACTGGGGGGGGGGGGGGGGGGCAGTGGTGCTCAATTTTCAAATTGAGGATCATTTTAAGTTGAGCAAAAGTATCTAATTAGGTTTTAAAATTGCTAGCTGGCTACTTAAACATCTGATCCCGTATTCATTTCAAGAAAAAAATAACTTTTATTTTCAACTTCACTGTCCCCTCATGTGAGTACAGTGTACCTTTAATATACAGAGGTCATCAAAAGTAATCTGTTCAAAAGCAGGTCTTGTAAATACTACAAAATTCAGGATATTGTGACATAAGTATAAGACAGTAAGTTACGCTTGCTGGGGTAGGTTAGAGACTCTGACACACCTGCTTTGCTGCAGTCCACACTGAAGCTGTTCTTCTGACCAACAAAGCCTTTGTTGAGGCCAAGACCTTTAGCCACCACCTTACTGGCATCTGACTGGATAGGAGCACCTTGCTGAGTGGAGCTGATGGCACGAGTCACAGGATCAACCATAACAGAGGAAGTTTCATGCATACTGTGGCTGGACACAAGCTTGGAACCTGGAGAAGGGTCGGACAGCGCGATCTCATCAGACTCAATTGTCAATCAACAATTTGTAGAATCGCTACAAACAGGTCTTTCTTACCAGTGATCTTTGCCTTGAAGGGGCTTCCCACAATGTGGTAAGGTCCACCATACTTAATGGATATGAGATAACTGCCAGGTGCCATTGGAGTGTATGTGACCTTGTAGCCCTCAGAGCACTCCACGCAGTCCATCTTCACTTTTGAGGGACCATCAATAGTTACAGCCAAAGCCCCGGGACCTGCATTGCTCGTGTTGACCACAAATTCACATGCCGTTCCTGTGGCAACAATAGAGTAAGACTGGCGTTGGGATTTTTATGGAATCATTTTCTTCTTCTACACCAGGACCACAGTTACCTGTGCTGCCTTTTTCCAAGCCTGGCCCATAGGCAGACACCATCCCAGGGTCACCGGCCTGGCCAGTCTCTCCAACCCGGATCTTAAATGGACTACCAGGGATGTGACTTCCGTTGAACTTCACATCAATTAGATAGAGGCCATTCTCTCTTGGGATGAAGCGGACTGCATACTTGTCTAGAGGAGACAGAAAAACACAAAATGACTGATGGAGTGGACAACAAATTTCTCCACAATACATCCAAATGTATCCAAAAAGCAGTTGTTGAAATGAGTTCAAACATTTTATTGGGGGAGGGGGGGTTACCTTGGTCAATCTCAGTAACACAACACTCCTCCAGCGCTCCTGATGGGCTGTGAACCTTTGCATCAATCACACCCTTTGCTCCATTCAAGCTGACTGCAAATGATGCCGGCTGGTTCACCTTCAAGCCAGACTCCTGCTCGACAAAACACAGTCAAACTCTCAATTCCCATAAACCCAGTCCTACGCCTTGCGAACAGCCTTCCCAGCCGAGATGAAGCTGTAATAGGTGGACAACATATTGAACGCCTTAGTGGTGAGCGAATACTTCACATGGGTCATTTCATATTTGATCAATAACTGTAAATGAACTTTAAGGGGGGAAAAAAGGTTTATATGCATAAATGTACACTGAAGTCTTAGTTTCATAACATTTTTTTTCTCTTTCTCCTTTCTACATACATTCTTGCTGCTGGAGGCTGTAAATTTCCCCATTGTGGGACGAATAAAGGATATCTTATCTTATTTATATATTTTAATCATTAGTAAAGGAGATTCTTTGTGAATGACGAGATGTGGTGGCCCACTGAACCACACTTCATAATGGTAAAGACAAACGGCTTTATAATAACCATGCAAGTTGCATTGTTTGTGTTGCAGTTGATGCAAGTGCAAAAATTATCCTAACTACTCATAACCATTAATTACAGTTTTTTTGTTATACTGTAATGGTGAATAAGGATATGCAAATGTAAAAAGTCGCTTCAGTTATTTTTTTGTCAATGAAAAAAAATTTAGATTAAGGTTTTAGTCGTTTTTTCATTAACTACAATAACGTTGCTTGAGTGTTATAGCTTTACAGTAGTAGATCAAATTAGATGAAAAAAAACCATAAACGTACACATAGGATATAAATGGTTTTTTTTACCTTACCTGGGGGTCGCTAAGAAGGTTAAAGAGGAGGCTGTATATAGTACAAAGGCAAGCGGGAATTCAACACAAAGTGAAAAGGAGGAAAAAGACTAGTTAATCTATTTCACACTATAGTCACGATACATGTCCTACTTCTATAGAGTGTATGCATGAGCGGAAGGGTAGGAAAAAACAGCCCATTTCAAACCTCTTTAACCCTTTAGCACCCCGTCAGCACATTGAGAGGTGTTGGGCTGTTGGGAGCCTTTAGAATGAGGCACGAGAAACACACACAGTCCTTTCTTATTCCAGAAGCCTTTGGCACTGCCCAACAATGCAGCATCTGCTAATGAGTGGCCTGCAGCTATTAGGACATCTGAAGCACTCAAATCAAACTTTTTAAAAATTCTTTACTGAAACAAGTCTTCTAACCAGCTCCACCTTAACCAACTTCTGCTTTGCAACAACCTCTACTGTTGTCCACTGTTGCATTTTCCCCTCTATAGACTCAAGATTGTTAGTACCTCAGAGTGCTATTTTACAGGTCACTTTACGAGCAGATGCATTTTGGGCAGTGTACTGTGGCCTGGCGTGCGTGTGCTTGCACATGGACATGTGTGCGTGTCTCAGAGCCTCACCTGAAGGCTGGCAACAGTGAGGCGTCGGGCGTCATCTGAGGGAGAGGCCACTGGAACGATGAAGGGACTATCAGGGATGTGCTCATCATTGAAACGGATCGACACCTCATAGTCTCCTACACACACATACACACACAAATATTCAGCTCAAAAGGCAATCACATTTATAAATCTCAGAATTTTCACTCAAGTATGCAAAGTTCAGTCAAATTTATGCTGCAACTTGAGGTATGTTTGCTGTCTGCTACAATAGGCAACTATGCCCCCAGATTGGACTCTCAACTCTTGAATTGGGCTTTTACTGCATAAAAAATAAGATGCATTCCATCTCTTCAGGCATGTGATACAAAGGCCAACGGGCTCACCATGCTAAATTTGCATTACTGTTTCTGGTCTACATATATATATTTTTTTGGTAGTCCACCGTATAAGTCAACGTTTGGGGGATGATCTGCTAATTGAATATACCCTCCCCCCCACCCGTAAAACAAAAATCTGACTATAATTTAGTGTTTATGCTCTGCGTCTCTTGTCTCACCTGGCTCCTGCACAATGTAAGACACACCACTAGAGCCATCCTTGCGGTCCTCGAAGGCGATTTCGGCCTTGCTCGGGCCCTCCACAGCAATGCTGAGCCCACCAGCTCCAGCCTCTCTCGTCCAGATACTAAATTCAGCTTCACACACACAAAAGGACCATCATTGGTTACATTTGCAGAACTTTGTGTAACATCAGAACACAATATCCGTCCGCCAGACCAACCTGGCACTCCAGCCTCTGCTCTCTCCAGGCCTGGCCCACCAGCACGGACTTTATGTGCCCCTCCCTCTCCAAGGGGGCCAACAGTAAACTGGAACGGGCTACCGGGCACATGCATCCCATTGTATTTCACGCACACAGTGTGTACGCCCGTCTCAGTGGGGACAAAGCGGATGCAGTACGTGTTGTTTTCTCCCTCCATAATTTCTGCCTTGTGAACCTGACCAGAGGGGCTGGTCACCTGAGCAGCCATGTCTGCTATGCTGATCTCTGAAGAAACAAACAGTCGAGTGTTTGAATCATTGGAAACACTATGGTGATGCTCCGACAGAATGGGAGCAATCTGTCAGGGCACTGAAAAAAATGGTCACCAATAAAATACATGCACACAAGAACAGGAGTTTTGACACAGACACACCGTCACTACAGATAGTCTCTTGGCTACCTGGGATTTTGAGACTGAGGTCACACTGGCTGCCAACATTGGCCACTGATGCTGCCCTCTTCTTTCTGGTGATGCTTTCCTTCATTCTGCCCTCGCCTGTAACCTTTACTGTGAACGCACTACCTGTATATGCAATCACAACCAATGGCCAAAATTAGTTAGCCATTCTTGACATCACCGTTGAGGTCTGTCCTATTTTCCTACCTGGAACATGTTGGTCAGCAAACTTGATATTGATGATGTAATTCCCAGGTTCAGTGGGGCAGTATGTGACCTTACAGGTACCATCTTCCTGGTCCTCAGTGTTGATGTCAACTTTGCTGGGTCCTTCAATGGACAAGCTCAGGCCACCGTAACCTGAGTAGACTAAACGTGTGAGGCCGCTTCCAAGTATTTTCTCAATGACTGATGTTAACTATAAAGTTCTTAAAGCTTGTACCTGCATCACGAGTGTCAATGATGAATTCAGCAGGCTCAAATGTTCTGGCTTCACTCAACCCCAAGCCACTAACATGAACGCGGCTGGCATCTCCAATCTCAGACTGGTTAATCATAACAGGGATGGGGCTGCTGGGAATGTGGCAACCATTTTTCTTGATGTTGACCAGATGTTCTCCAATCTCCTTTGGAACAAATGAGATGCCTGCAACAGACAAAAATGCGAATGTGGAATGAGATTTAGAAGCCATTACGCTAACAAACTTAAAACTTTTTCTGCTTTGCTCTCGACGAAGGCGCACGCTTTTTTGCTCTGCTCCTGCCCCCCCCCCCTCTTGCTCGCCACTCAGTCTATGTGCTATCCTTGTGCTGTCTTTTCCTAGCCTCCGCCGTACTTTTCATCCTAAAAACAAACCATGGAATTGATTGGCCGGTCTCTTGATGCAATCGACACATTTTCTCGACGAGAAGAGTAGGCACTGGGGAGCCTGCTTGCCCCTCGGGACATTTGCTGCCGGGTACACTCTAGATCCATGGAGGAAGCGGAGAATGGTGTGCCTGTCAATACTGTCCGTTGAGGAGGAGGAAGACATCTACATTATCGGCCTTTTGATAGCAGGTATGCTGCAGTTTGGTGTTAGCAGTTTCCTGTTCTATCGCAAAATCCAACCGACGGGAGGAGCTTTATTGGAAGTGAAGATGCTGCCGGTCATTCTCGATGGTCTAGCGCGAAAACACTCAGACTCAAGCAGTGACTGAGCTCAACCGCAATTGCGGTTCTGGAGCGTCTCCGTACGATCGACAACAACATGGAGAAGTTGGAATTCTTGCTTCGAAAAGGAATTGAGGATATGGCTGATTGGCGCCGGTGAAGGGATACAGCCACGGACTCAAGGCCACCTGAAATTGTTGGCGGCCGTCCCTCCAAAACAAACAACGCTATTTGGACCCCTTTCCCCTGGACGGAAGGTATGCACGGAAGCTAGTGCCCCCACCATAACCCCCTCCTTCTCGGCCATGGACTGATAAGCAAGGACTGTCTTCATGAGCAGACCTTGACGAAGCGGCTGCGGCCTGTTGACGCATACACAACCAGACAATCACAGGCGCACACACATCCTTATCACCGTCTTCATCGTTCCTATTCCTCTACCCCGCAACGTTGAATGATCTGAGGAGCGCTCGAAGGACCGTGCAGCAGGTCGGATGGGCCGCGTCCCGGTCGCCCCTCCCCATTCATCCGCCCCCTCATTACATGTTACGTCTTGTGACTTGTAACTGTCATGTGCTTATTTATGTGCGTGCTAGGGTCTTTTTTTTATCCTGGACTTAAATTATTCTCAGAAGAGGATAGTTCGGGCGTTTTTTTTTTCTCCCCTCTCCCTACCGAGTGGTTTCCTTTCTGAACTCTGACTGTAAATTTCCCCATTGCGGGACAAATAAAGGGTATCTTAAATGTGTTTGTTGAAAACGGTTACACTCACCAACATGGCCGTTACGCAGCATCTTTAGGAGGCAGGGTTCCTCACGACATGACGGTGTGGTGAGCGAGGCTGTCAGTTGGCTCAGGTCAAAGTCTCCAATGTCCAGAGGAATATCAGCAGCTGATCCCACCTTCAGGTGAGACATCCTCATCGAGTCGTCCCCTGGAGGCAGGTACAAGACGGGGTGATGCACTTGACACGCATGCAAACTACAACCCACTCTGAAACTGCAGATTATAGTACTTTATTTGCATAGTGAATTTCATAAAGTGCTATCTACCAGTAATCTTTGCTGAAAAGGGGCTGCCAGGAATGTGCTTGTCATTGTATTTGACCAAGATGCTGTAGTCTCCTGGCAGAACAGGCAAATAGGACACGGTGCACGTCCCGTCCTGGTTGTCCAAGCAGCTGATGTCTGCTTTTGATGGGCCCTCAATGGCCAGGGACAGACCACCTTTAAAAAAGAAACATCTTATGTAAAAAATTCTTTGGGGGCGCAATCTATTTGAAAAATAAACGAATTAGGATAAATGGTCCTCAGTCACATGTCTATGATAGGCGGGATAGATAATATCTACAGTGCCCTCCATAAGTATTGGCACCCCTGGTTGAGATGTGTTTTTTAGCTTCCAATTATTTTATTTTTTTTCTAAATAATATGGGACCTTAATGGAAAAAAAGAGAAAAATCCAACCTTCAATACAAGTGCATTTATTCAGTGGGGAAAAAATCCCACATAAAGAAATAATTATTTGACATCAAATAATGTGTGTCACAATTATTAGCACCCCTGGTGTTAATATTTTGTACAACCCCCTTTTGCCAACAAAACAGCACCTAATCTTCTCCTATAATGTTTCACAAGATGGGAAAAGACAGAAAGAGGGATCTTCAGCCATTCCTCTTTGCAGAATCTCTCTAAATCATCCAGAGACCTGGGTCCTCTCCTCTGTACTCTCCTCTTCAGCTCACCCCACAGGTTCTCAATGGGGTTGAGGTCAGGGGACTGAGATGGCCATGGGAGGAGCTTGATTTTGTGTCTGGTGAACCATTTCTGTGTAGATTTGGCCATATGTTTAGGGTCATTGTCTTGCTGAAAGACCCAGTGACGACCCAGCTTCAGCTTTCGGGCAGAGGGCAACAGATTTTGATTTAAAATGTCCTGGTATTTCAAAGCATTCATGATGCCATGCACCCTAACAAGGTTCCCAGGGCCTTTGGAAGCGAAACAGCCCCACAGCATCACTGACCCACCCCCATACTTCACAGTGGGTATGAGGTGCTTTTCAGCATGCGCATCTTTCGTGGTACGCCAGACCCACTTAGAGTGTTTGTTGCCAAAAAGCTCAATCTTGGTCTCATCTGACCAAAGCACACGGTCCCAGTTGAAGCCCCAATACCGCTTGGCGAACTCCAGACGCTTGCGTTTATGATTGTGAGTGAGGAAAGGTTTTCTCCGTGCATGCCTCCCAAACAGCTTGTTGGCGTGTAGACAGCGCCTGATGGTTGATTTGGAGACTTTGTGACCCCAGGATGCTACCATTTGTTGTAATTCTGTAACAGTGAGCTTTGGAGATCTTTTGATTTCTCTTACCATCCTCCTCACTGTGCGTGGTGGCAAAATAAACTTGGCTCCTCGTCCAGGCTTGTTTACCACTGTTCCAGTTGTTTTGAACTTCTTAATTATTCCTCTCACAGTGGATATGGGCAGCTGCAGTTGAGTGGCAATCTTCTTGTAGCCTCTGCCTGACCTGTGAAGGCCGACGCACATCTGCCTCACTTGTATGCTGTGTTCCTTTGTCTTTCCCATGTTTAAGAGTGGATAAGAGAAATGGCCTCGGTGTCACGTCATATTTATACCCCAGGGAGACAGGAAGTGATGAATTACTAATTAAATGTTCCTACATACTCTGGTAAACTTTGTAAACTACTGTAGAAATGACAGAAATGCTTCAATTATGTTTATTTCCTGGGAATTGTTAAGGGTGCCAATAATTGTGGAACAGGTGATTTGATGTCAAATAATTATTTCTTTATGTGGGATTTTTTCCCCACTGAATAAATGCACTTGTATTGAAGGTTGGATTTTTCTCTTTTTTTCCATTAAGGTCCCATATTATTTAGAAAAAAAATAAAATAATTGGAAGCTAAAAAACACATCTCAACCAGGGGTGCCAATAATTATGGAGGGCACTGTATGTGGCATTACTGTCAAGGCACTGTGAGCTCTACATACCCTCGCCAGCATCTTTAGTATTGACTGTGAAAACAGCAGGCTTGTTGACCGTCCCATGGATGAGGCCAGGACCATAAGCACTGACATTACCGCTGTTCATGTAGTCCACATAAAATTGTAGAGGACTTCCTATGAATGTCAGTGAAGACAATGTAACATTAGAGAACAAAACCTCTCATGAAAGCCATGTTATGCAATGTCGCAAAACAAATGCATACCAGGGATGTGAATGCCATCATATTTTATGTCCATCTCATGCAGCCCAGCTTCGATTGGCGCATATTTGACAGTAACAGTGCCGTCCTTATTGTCCGTGATGTCAGGCTTGGCAACCTTGCCCGATGGCATTCGGACTTCACCTTCAGTTTAGGAGAGACTGCAGTGAGATTCATGTCGGCCAAAAGAAGAGATCAGCCTTTCCATTTCGTTTCCAACCTGTGATCTCTCCTTTTTGAATGGTGAATGGGATGACCAAGTCAAATGGCCTGAGCCCTGTCACATCTAGACCATTCATTCCCAAGGGTCTGTCTGTTGCCTAGGAGACAGAGAGCACAGATCGAACACTCCGTGTATGAAGATGCCGTGGATATTTCACACTTTTTGTCCTGTATTACCACAAAATGCAAGATTTAAAAAAAATACTCCAAACCAACAAAATGAAATGAAACATTGAGATGAAATGATTGAAAATGTTGATCATTGGAATGATGATGATAACGATGACACCAATGGAAACCGAGAATGAAATGAGGACTAAAACACTGGAAGGTCAAAGGACAGTTTAGCATCAAGTAACTCAGAAGACACGTCCACATGGAAGACCGTCAACGCAGATAATTTGTCCCTTCAGTAAAGAGTCAAAGAGCACTGGGCAACAGTGGTTCATCATCAACCGTTGAGACTTAGATCCTGAGTGCTACAGTTCTTAGTTGAAACAGTCCAGCAATTGGCAGTGAACTAAGTGTTGACCAGTGTCTCTTTGTTACTGAGAAACTCTGTTGCATTGTCCATGTTAGGAGTCCTGTTAATGAAATGGAAGAACACTGCGGAAGAGGAGAAAGAAAGGCCTGTCAGAGGTGAGACATCTGCAATGAGACGGCACACACTGATGCTGGACACGTTTGATGATACACAGAAGAGGAAAGAAGTAGGGTTAGAGACAATGGAAATAAGAGGTAGGACCCATTTGTTTAAAAAAAATGCTGAAGAGTTTGGGACAGAGTATTGAGGTACCCAGGGCTGTTGAGCGTAGTACTGGGGCATTTGGCACTGCTGCATGAGCTGGTCTGATGGAGCTCCCTCCAGCGCCTGGGGGGGATGGAGGGGGGAATAGAAAGGTTTGCAGGGAAGTCAAAAATGTGACAGCACCTGGATCCAATGATGATATTTCTGTGGGGAGAAACTCATACCACGCGCATATCTCTTAAAGATGCTTTCTTTAAGCACCCAATTATGTTCTTTGCCTTGTCCCTCAAATACACCACATAACTGGAACAAATGTTCCTAAGAGTGTATTCGCCATTTTGGCCAGAGCCCAGTTTTTAAAAGTCAGCAAGCCGTGTCCAATGCTCTCTTCTCACTCGCAAACCAGAGTTTTTGTTGTACGTGATCTAATTTATAAGGAGTGTGGTTCCAAACCAAATCTCTGAGAAGTGGCATGCCATTTGTTTTTTCATTTCAATGCAAATACATTTAAATCTTACAAAATTGCCGATTACAGATACTCTATTTTCATATGACAGGAATGTCCAGTGGCTGATGTTGAATGGACCATGATTTGACTTTTTTTTTTAATCATCAAATTGTGGGCCTAAAAGCTTACAAACGACTTAGGGGGCTGATGTACCTCCTAATAATACACTCACCGTGACTTGGAATGGACTGTTGGGAATGTGCTCTCCTCCAAAACGGACACAGATGACATACTCGCCAGGCTGTGGTGCCGTGTAAAAGATGTCGAATGTGCCGTCCTCGTTTTCCACTACGTCTACGTCCAGCTCAGCACCCTCGGGCGTGCACACTGTGCAGGTCACCTTGCCTTTCCCGGCTGCCTTAGCATCCACAGTGATGACGGTCTGTTCCCCAATCTGAATGGTTGGGCCAACACCGGCACCTGTGGTTTTGAAGAATAGTCAGGTAGATGACATCCAATTGCACCCTTACAGTCGTTATTTTGCATGCACATTTTATCACCAAGAGAATAGGTCAAAAGATGAAATCTAGTCATGTTAAATACAGAAACTATTTGCCCGACATTTGTAATGTTATAATATTTTTATGCAAAACTGGAAGCTTGATTAGCCGAGGTGTTATTCAGCATGCCAACCTTAATTATTCTGAGTTAGTACAGCGTTTCCATATAAGCATGTGAGCAAAATGCACACATGAAATTCTGAGATGCACAGTAAAATATAGGGTGGAAATGTAGATGGTGTAAAGAGAGAATTAGAGCCCAGGTTTTAAGTGTTGTTTCCATGCTAAAAGACATCGAGTTCCTCTACAGTACAAAATTGCTCTATTGGCTTACCTAAACCGTGACCTCCGATTGAGACTGATAGTGGGAACGGTGACAAGCAGGATGTGCAAAAGACAAAAGTGACACACACAAGATAGTCAGGGGTGGGGTGATTGGAGTCAAATGTGTGCTCTTAAAATTCAACTAAGGGGAAAAAAAACCCAAACAAACAAAAAGTGGTAAGTGCTGTGGGAGGCAAGGAGGTGTGTGTGTGTGTGTGTGTGTTTGTGGAGCAGGGAATGGGCCAATAAGCAGTGTAACAGCAACAGAAATGCATGAAGAGTTGTCATAAAAGAAGCAGCAGCAGAATTGGGTTTTACGTAAAACCTGCTGAGAATTTGATATTTATGGGCTCAAGTTTAGCACAGGTCAAACATTAAAGCCACTAATGTCACAAATGACGAAAATACAGCATAACACGGATCAGCGATAAAAGTCGGAATCAGCCGGAACTCCTTTTCTATGTGATCTTATGCCGTTTAGTCCCAGGTATGACGCAAAAGATGGTTGGCCAAGTTTACTTCACACCTGACCTTTAAGTCCCAGTCCATTATTTTTTTTAAACTGGCTGAAAGGATTTAATTCAATAAATGTACTTTCACGTCCAAACCAAACCTAAGGCGGATGTTCATTGCATACCTGTGACGGTACATTTGCTGGCATCTCCTGTGGGCAAGGCCCGGATGCGATATGGTGAATATGGGATCTCGTCTCCTCCGTACTTTATCAAGATTGTATATCTGCCAGTCATGTCCGGAACATAAGACACCAGGTATGTTCCGTCGTGGTTATCACGGATGTTCGCCTTCTTTGGCTTTCCTTCTGGGTCCTGCACATACAGTTACTTAACAGCGATTCCCGTTTTGTTTAACTAAAGTAAGGCTTGCATGCTAAAACACTCACAGTGATTTGCACTGCCAGCAGTCCTTCCCCTGCATCTTTGGCATCAATGGTAAACTCCACAGGGAGAGAAGCAGGCACCCCCGTGGTGTTCAGACCGGGCCCACTAGCTCTCACTTTACTGGCATCATGGGTTGGAAGGACCTTGACCTTATAGGGGCTGAAAAAGGTGATTTAGTTTAGTGTCGTACAAGACTACTATGGTTACAGCCTAACGGTGGTACCTGCGTGGGATTTCCTCATCAGCATATAAGACGTTAATGGAATACGGTCCCTCTCTAGTGGGAACATAGTTGACTGTGTGAGTTTGGTCACCATTATCCACAATTTCGGCAGGCTCCACCACACCTAGGATGCACAAGCAAACCATTTTCAATCCCAGCCAGGGGGCTAAGTGTGAAATTTTTCAAAAATGCCTTATGTTATTAAATATAAGCTTTTATCATAATTGCGATCCATGAAAACAAAGCCACACACACCTTTGGGTCCCTGCACGCGAACCTGCAGTGGGGCCACTCCAGCTTTGGTAGCATCCACCGTAAAGGCCTGCGGAATATTGGCCCTGACATTGCCGCCAAGGCCTGGACCTTGGCATTTCACCTTTGAACCGTCAACTGTGTCAATGACTGGCACTGAGAAAGGACTCCCTAAAAATACATTACATCAGAAGGTTTAGGAAAGTCAATAATGTAGCATCCACATTCCTCCCTATTGTCTAAAATGCAGTACTCACAAAAAGCTTGGCATGTTAAGCTGTTGGGATAAACATGACTATCTTATGTCCAACTATTGTATGCACAACTCATTCTCCAACACGCAGGTGAATGGCAAAAACCATAAAGTCGTTGACCGAATACATTTCTAAGGATGTCAAATTTTAGGGATGGGTGATAAAATGAACTTTTTTTTTTAAGAAAAAGCAAAAGTTCATGTGTAAATGGTAGTGCTTTTTAGGATTATCCTGAAATTTACACCCAAAAGCACTATTCCCTTAACTTTTGAGTAATGCGTGTTAAAACACTGATGTTTGACAAAGTTGTATCCAATCCAATTGAAACTGAAACAGCATTCTACAAAAACACCCCCTACGACCGAAGTATAGAGTTGTAGTCTCCCCCCCATAAATTTAGTACCAGTGATGGGCTGTCCTCCATAGGTTACGTTGAGGTTGTATGTGCCCGGCTCATAGGGGATATACTCAACACTGCAACTACCATCCTTGTTATCAGTGCAGGACATTTTGGCCTCTGAAGGACCTTCCATCGCCAAACCAAGCCCGCCAGTGCCTGCTCCTCTGGTAAATAAATATAAAACAGGAAAGCTCTCACTTCACTGTGCAGTGAAACCGTTGATTAGTCTTTCAATTAAGGTCCCATACCGTGTCTCCACTGTGAACTTGTTTGGCTTGTTCGTCGTGCCGCTTTTCAGGCCAGGACCATGCACACGTACTCTGGCCGGATCACACCCTTCAGTAACGGCAACACGGAATGGGCTTTTTGGCACTGGTGTGCCATCATAGCAGACCTCCACATTGTGTGGGCCTAAAGCATACACAGGGAACATTTTTAAGCCCGTGTACCTGAAATGACAACATACCGACTCTTAAACCTGGAAGATTATACGTTTCTACTAACCCTCCTCGTAGGGCGTGTACTCTACGTTATAAATCCCATCTCCAAGGTCGGTGATCAGGCTATCAGTATGGCTGCCCGATGGGTTGCTAATTACAGTTTTGATGTGGTCACCTCCAGAAAGAGTAAGAGCTCGAGCATCCACTGTGAAATCAGTGGTGGCTTCCCGGAAAATTCCTAGAAAAAGAAAGAAAAGGGAAAAAAATGAATTTGTGTAATATTTTATACATTTCAACCAGCCCAAATGTAATGTCCTAATGTCTTGTTGATAGCAGGCTGCATCAACAGGATAACCTGTGTTATAAAGGTTGGATGAAGCCACTGAAGTCAATGCATGTCATTCATCTGTGACCGCCACGTCATCAAGAGGTAAATCTGCTGCTTGACGTACATCAATTGGAATGTCAGTAATTAGTGCTATAAGAGTTCGGAAGAAATCATAATGGATGCCTATTTGCTCGTGAAGTCATTCACTCCAACAAATGACACAGCATGCCAATCTACAAGATAGTTGTTGCGTAGTGGTTACTACAGATACATCAAAAAGGGCCTTAGGGGGGAAAAAAAACGTTTGGTCAGATCATTACATCATTCGAGAGGAAATTGACGTTTTTCCTTGCTTCTTATTTGTATCGTGGAAAGGAGAAAATCTGTGGCTGTCGGGACAAACCAAATACTATGGCATTTTTCAAGCAGTCGCTACTGAATCGTATATTTGGTAGTGGAACCCGTAATAGCCAAGTTTACTTCGTAGGTTAAAAACATATCTACAGGTACACGCTTGCAATCCCCCATGTTTTCACCTTTGCCTTCCACTCCTGGTCCAAAAACACGGACTCCACTGGCATCAATGGCTGGCTCCACAGTGAGCCGAGCTGGGAAGTTGGGCACATCCTGGCCACCGTAGCGGATGGTTAGAGTGTATGAGCCAGGATAGAGGGGAATGTAGGTGATTGTGTACGTGCCATCCCCGTTATCCTGGATATGAACTTCAGCCTCTGTACCGCCGTCAGAAATGATCTCTATGGTCAGTTCAGCTGGGCCGGCATTGGTGCAGTCCACAATGAACTCCCCCGTTTCCCCAACCTTGGCACGCTCCAAGCCTGGGCCCGAACAGCGCACCTGACGGGAGAGGATTACATGCATGAACAATTAAGGTCCAAGTATCTATATTTTATTAAACCTGTGCACATATATCCGTCAGAATTACTTTGGAGGGGTCTGTGGCCGGATAAGCGATGGGTGTGAAAGGGGAGCCAGGGATCTGGACTCCATCGTAAGTCAGTTCAACTTGGTATGGCCCTGCTTCCCTTGGGATGAACTTGACCTGACTGGTTTCTGGACTGAGCCCAGGCTCAACCTGAAAAGATCGTTTGATGTGTCAACATTTGCACGCGTACGCAACACTGTTTAAAGATCAGCATGTCCTCAATAATGTACCTTACCTTGCTAGCAACAGGCTTTCCGGAGGGTGCCGTCACTTTGGCGGCCACCTTGCCTTGACCTCCAGCACCCTTTGATTTCACAACCACCTCCTGGTCTTTGCCAACAGACATCTCTAAAAGAAACAAATAAGCACAGTGATGTAGAGTTGGAAACAAATTTAAGATGGGGAAAAGTGGGCAAGGTGATCAGGATGCAGCATGTATATACACAGAGTTATCTCTGCATGAACACCAGTTTGGAATGACAAAGAGGCACAGCATGGTGAAGCAACATTGAACTGTTACTATGGTTTAGAACAGGACTGATAAGCACATACTGTCCCCCAGTCCCGTGACGTTGATCTTGCTGAGGTCCAGTGAGGGCGCCACGGCAACATTAAAGGGGCTCTTGGGTATATGATCTCCACCATAGGTCACAGCAAGCCCCAATGGTCCCTGATGTCAGGAAGGAATTGAGATTCAAGATGTAACGGTCTACGTCAATGCCAATGACAAGGTTTTGCAAAATAACTCCGTTGCGTTGGTGAGATAGCATGGGTGGAGGAAGTTACTTCGGGTCAACAGTGATTGTGGGAAAGGTGGTGGACAAACTGATCCTATCAGGTTGGAATGAGTTGCAGAGCCAAATATTAAATTCTTTTTATGAGTGATCATATCTGATTTGATATTGGCTTAGAGGGACAGCAAAGGTGACATGCTTGAGAGACCAGACTTCCATGGTTCAGGAGAGTGAGCATATTGGTAGAAGAAGGAAGAGCATGGAGCTGCCAGGAAGAAGCTTAATTGATATAGCGAGGAAAGACATGAGGGCAAGTTAGTGTTGCAAAAGAGGACGAAGAAGTTAGGCTTAAATGGAAAACGATGTGCTGTGACCAACTCCTAATGGGGCAAGCTGAAAGAAAACTAAGTTCTAACACTATAGTGCAGGTGGATTGATACAATCACTTGCACTTATTTAGTAAGAAAACTTAATAGCTACTATACATGTTTAATATGTATACGAATATGTTTTGCCAAGAGTATTGTGTTTGGAAAATGCATCTCCTGCATGCAGCACATCCACACACTAATTGCAGCTTTGTGATTAAGTGCTGCCTTAAGGTGTGAAAATCAAATTCAAACTTTGACTTTGGGCTCAACAAGAAGCCAACCTGCAGTTGTGCACCAAGATGTCAGTGTAACAAAACTGTGCAAGAGAATAGCCCCCTCAAAAACTGAATGACTTCAACAAGTGTGTTCCAAGTCCATGCCAAGTGTCCTGTTATTCTTTAATTTTTGTTTTTCCTGTATTTTCAACCAATGTGGACAAGGACTTCCACCACTTGATAAGCTTTAAACAGGGGTGGGGGGAAGATGCATATTTCCCTTTAAGTAGTAACTAGACTATGCTGTTGCGGTCAACTTGTGAATCAATCTTCTGTCACCATACTAGGGTCTTACCTGCTGCACAGGAGTGTATTTCACAGTCTGTGTGTTGTCATGGTTGTTAATGATTTCAAAGTCCTTGACGGCTTCTCCTTTGATGGGGCCAACAAAGCTGCAGTCCAGGTTTGCTTTTCCGGCTCCTTTTGTGGTCACGGTGAAATGAGTGGGCTTGTTTAATTCAACGCCTACAAAATTTAACAAATGTGTCATGCACAGTAATGCATAAATAGGTGAGCATTACACATTTGTTTAAAAATAAGTAAAACCACAATAAAAAATTTGAATACCCTTACCACTCCGGCTTAGTCCCGGGCCATCTGCCTTCACTTTACTGGCATCATGGGCAGGATCCACCTTTATTCTGATAGGTGTCATTGGAATGGCCTGAAAAGTTCAAATAGGAAGATGGACTTGAAACTTCTCACAGATAGACAGTGTCAATGCAACTTCACTGATTGAATGAAAACTTCCCGTAAAAATACAACTCACTTGGTCAGCAAACAGAACCATGATGGTGTAGCTGCCAGCCCCAGGTGGTGTGTATTTGACAGTGAATGTATCGTTGTCGTTCCTAATAATATCAAAGTCGATGTCAGCTTCGGCATGTCCCACAATGCCAGGAGCGCACTTAATTCCGATGCTGATGTCACCTTTGGACAGAAAAGTAAAATCGTGGCACACTGTAAAAACAAGTTGGCATCCGTTTGCCCAACTAATAATTAAATGGCCTAAAATGAGGCGCTTTCTTACAGAAATCGCGGTAACAACAGTTTTAGTGAAATTCACCAGTGAAAACATAACTTCATACACCAGATGTATGGATTCATAGGTCAGAACAAAAACAGTATGCGTCGCGTTTCAACTTGTTTTGATATTCGTCTTGTGGAAGTAAACCTCTTAAACCATCTTTACCTTGGCCAGCCTCAGTGCAGTCAACTGTAAAATATGTTGGCTCAAAGGCCTTGAGACCGGTCTTGGCCACTCCAGGTCCTGACACCTTCACCTTGTTTGGATGGCATCCCGCCCCAACATTCATCTGTGATCCAACGCAAAAAGAGACCACTCTGTGACAGAATATCATTTGAAGAAAATTGGTAAACTTTGATGACCCATCAGAGAATACATACCCTAAAAGGGCTGTCAGGGATGTTGACTCCTCCCCAGGAGACCATGACTGTGTGTTTTAAAGGTTTGCGGGGTGTATAAGTACATGTGTACGTGCCGTTGCCATTGTCTTTAACATTCACATCCAGAGGAGTGCCTTCCCCATCCTGTGAGTTAAGAACAACCCAAGTGTAATAGGTTATGCTTCAGTGAAATAAAACATTTAGAGCAACAGCATATCTCTGTCCATCTTAAAACCTAGTGCACTATTTTACACGTAAGGGGGGGAGGTTGGAGGTAAATTTGACCAGTAAAACTTGTCCTTTATGTGGAAGTAATCCGCATTCAAGTGGTTAACAATAGTCCCCAGAGTTTTCACACAGTCTTTAAGAAAATAGAAATTTTTGTGTACGACAACTTTACCTGAGCAATAATCTTCAGAGGAGCTTTTCCGCCTTGCTTGGCATCTACCGTAAACTCAGTAGGCTTGCCAACAGCCAAACCGCTGCTTTGAAGGCCTGGACCATATGCCTTAACCTGGGGGGAAGGGTGTCACCCACAACACATTCACTTGTGAGTAAGAACATTATGACTATGAAGGGAATTACAGTTCTCTGTAAAAGCTTACGCCACCGTTGAATGTGTTGCTTTATAAACACCATGATAGTTTGTGTCTTCAAAGCGAAGGCGTACCTTGTCGGGGTAGAAGTCTTTGCCAGGTGGGTTGACAATCTCAGCCATGAAGGGGGAGTGCTGAATGTCCTCACTGTTGCAGAGCACATGTACTGCATACTCGCCGGGCTCAGTAGGCCAGTAGCGCACATCACAAGAACCATCGCCCTTGTCATCACATTCAATCTTGGCCTGAGATGGACCTTCCACAGAGAAACCTGAAGAAAGGAACGCAAGCTTAGAAAAGCAACCGTAAACATTTAATGCATTTCTTACATAGCCCATACCCAAAGTGCCAACGTTGTCTCCGACAGCCTCCACTACGAAGTCAGCAGATTTGCCAATCACACCGCCCTCGAGGCCTGGACCCCAGGCCCTCACCTTCTGCTGGCCTGCCTCAGTACCAACTTTGACTTCAACGGGACTAAAGAGAGCCAATAGTCTTACATCTCAAAATAACGAAATCGTGAAAATGTTCAATATTATTTGTTAGTCATTTCCAGACGTGGAAACTTAATTTGGTGAGATTTCTTACAAAGAGTGAAACATTTCTAGCTTTTATTTCTTGTAGATGGTATAATTTTACAGATAATGAGAATTTAAAAATGTGTGTCTGAAAAATACATCCATGCCTCAAAACATTCTTTTGCTTGGTTGTATGAATATTCAATTTTTCTGAGATTTAAGTTTGTATCGTCTGTAGGACATAATCACCAAAAGTATGAGCAATACATATATAGAAATGTGCAATGAATCTATATAAAGTTTCACTTTCTGAAATGTCTGACAAAAACAATGAGTCTCAATATTTAAATTATTTTTACATGTACCTGAACATCTCCACAATGCAATAACAGCGTTAGCATGTGTTTAAGTGTATACCTGCGAGGGATGTGCTGTCCTCCCCAGGTGATAGTGATGCTGTATGTGCCAGGTGCAGTGGGGTAATATTCAAATCCATACACACCGTCTCCCAAATCTTTCCTTTTGCAAGGTTCTTCAAGGCCCTCTGTCAACAAGACTCCACATCAGTTTAAAAAAAAAAAAAGCCAGCACTATAATAAATGGGTTTTCAAAAACTCACTGGGCCCCTTGATGGTGACTTTAAGCTCTCCAGTGCCAGCTCCTTTCGTGTAAACTTTGAAATCTGCGGTCTCCTTTACCCTTAAGCCTTTAGGCTGCAGACCACGACCCTTCGCTTTGCATAGGCTGGGGTTGCACGCTGTTGAAAGACATACACACAGGTAGGCAGACACACACATTAAAGAGATGGCTCTCTGTGTTCGAACAATCTAGGACAACAAATCAGGTCAAGAAGGCATGTGTGGTCTATGTGAGATGTGTGGCATCACTGTATATCAGATAAAGTATCAACTCAATAGTACATCTATCGATTAAATTTGACCTCCGCAGCTTGGCGATGCTTTGACAAAGAAATGCATTCACTAAAACAGCAAGTGCCAATGTTGCATTGCACACACCTGAGTAAACTAGTTTTTGTTGGCAAAAACCAAGTACCTACCAATCTGGCTTTCAGGCTACTATGGCCATCTTGTTTCATATATCCTTTGGAATTTGTTGATCTAACGAAGGAGTAAATCGTGGCTGGTGCAACACTGAAAAGCATTAAGCACTGATTTGACTAACTGATCTGAGCTTGCTCTCCTGTCATGCTCTAAATACCGTGGTTATCCAAGATGGTTCTTGCTTTGTTGGGGAGAGAGAAATTTGCTGAACATTTGAAGCTCTGGTGACAATGGTGCATTGCAAAAGTGCTTCAAGTTCACCTTTTATTGCCCTAAAATTATGTGGTTTTGAGGGGAGAAAGGAATGCAATAAAACAAAATCAAAAACATTTGAGCCTCAATAGTATTTCTATTACATTGCATTCTACTGGAAAGTATTTGCTACTTTAGAACAGTGCCTTCTCTCCCTCTGCCATCCAAATACCTCCTCTGCTATCCTAAATGAGTTAACATGTAGAGGAAGTGGGTCTTTGCCAGCACATGGGAAACTGCATCATTTATATCGCCTGTTAATGAGCAATCTAGTGCCCGTCACAGTAGATGGCTTTCAAGAGATAAAGGAAAATGCCACAGGAAGAGAGGCTGGTATATGATAATGGAAAAGCTGATGCCTTGGAGTGGGGAAAATAAAATAAAATGTCTAAAATGCCTCTTCCTAAATTTGTTCAGAGTGGAGAAAAAAAAAGTACTATGGCGCGTGTCATTACATTATTTGCAGTTAAAAAAAGTGGTATAAAAATACCAGTTATTTACACCTTTTCTTTCTGCATGAACTAAACATGGTCGCTATCCTTACAACTCATGCGGAACAATTCCTAACTTGTATTTACAAGCTATTGTCACTTTGGAGTGTAATTCATCAAAGACCGAGGACATTTTTGACCCAGATATCCATTTGTCAAATATGCATTGTCAGTTGAAAAAAAACTGAAAGGGATTCGAGGCTGGAGGGCACACAACGGTGACTAATGTCGTTATGTAATCTGCTGACAGACTGTTACTGAGCTGGAACAAATAGGATTCAAACTGTTTAATGGAGAAAAAGCTACTGACAAGACAAAGTCTGTTGCAAAGCAGCATGAGGGGAGAAGAGAATTTCCTCACAGAGGTGTGGAATTCTTCCCCATGAGGTTACAAACAGAAAGAGCTTATAGGTAGATGGCATACATGCGAGTCCACAGATGGAATCATGAAAAGACATGCATTTTTACAAATCTGTCAAATCCATGGCCGTACAGCTCAAATATTCATGCATGTAACCATGCATGTTATCATTAAAAATGATTGCATACCACTATCATAGTGAGGACTTTCCATGATGCAATCCATTTGTAGCCCTGCATGATATTCAAGTTGCTTCAACACTTAAAACAACTTTCATATAAAAAACTTCCAACTATTGTGTGAAGTCATCTTTTGCAAAGGAATGTTCTCACGAAAAGGTCCTTACTAAGATGGGTTCAAGCTATGCCACTTGCAAAGATAGCTATACAACACAAAAGCACAAACACAGACACATTTGGGTACCCAAGCGAGATCCCAGGAAACAGGAAATAACAGCAGAAGGAAGAGGCAGCTCCTGAGAGTAGAGAGATGCCACCAGGCCTCTATCAGAGGAGGCCAGGGAGGATCCGACACGGAGGCAGGAGGAGACAGCATAGCGTTAAAAACAATAAGAAAACTGACAAACATATTCACTACAAGATGCTTCAGTAACAATGACAGCTATCCTATAGCAGTAAAAATGGGCGCTACCGAGGCTGTCAAGATGCTCTTGATGGATCTTACCTTCCCCGATGTCCACTGTGAAGGGACTCTTGCTGATCTGACCACCAGCAAAGGTGACATAGATGGTGTGTAGGCCCTCCTGTGTGGGTTTGTAGGTGCAGCGGTAGCTGCTGTTGCCCTTGTCCTCTATATTGCAAGTAACAGTGTTCTTCTTCCCTGCAGGGTCCATGATCACAACCTCCACCTCACCAACACCAGCACCTGAGCAACAGGAGTGCTATGAGGAAGACAAAAGGCACCCTTTCACCTGATACTTGGCCCATGTTAATTACCTGCTGTGTAGGTGTCAAAGTAGGTGCTCTTGTTAGCAATGTTGCCCGTGGGCTCCAAGCCAGGTCCCTGGGCTGTGGCTTTGCTGGAATCTCCCTGAGCCATGCCAATCTCTACCTCAAAGGGACTCTTGGAGATGTGTTGGCCTGCAAACAACACCGTCACCTAGAAAATGTCACAGACAACAGAAGAAAACTGCTTACTGGTCTAGATCGGAACAGCAGCTCACTCAGTCTTTTGTGTTTCCCAAGAGAGCAGGTAGGTGTGGTAGTGGACATTGAGCAGACATTTCATAATTTGGTCACCAGAGAAGACCATCAAGACTTCTTTCAGTTCTTCTGGTTCACAAGTTCGAACACTTAAGTCATGTGAAAAATACGTGTGTTAAAACAAAACGTTTTACGTTGGACACCAGGAAATAAAAGCTCAAATGCTAATCTCTTGTCTCACGTTCACCATTTGCTGTCCAACCCAAATGTTTTCAGTCTACAGCCCTCTCAGTTTCAGCAATTACCATACCAGAGAAGAAGCGACAACTATTTTGATGCAGTAGAACCCGATGTTATAAGTAACCTGAATCTGCAGAACAATTTTGAGCGGAGACAGAGAAGGATAAGGAAGCATAACATATTTAAAAGGAGACTGATGTTTTTTGCTCTTACCACATCCAAACATTAACAAAACTACCTGTATTTAAAAAAAAGCGGTCATTTGGATTCTGTTCCCATGTCATTTGTGCACACATTTTACTCGTCCCTTCCATCTCATCCAACAGCAATATTTGTAATATTTTATTCAAGATGTTTGAACATGATGCCACCGCCTTGACTGTTTTGCAATTAAAAATAAATTACCTATTGCACATAAAACAATATACAGCTTACCTTGTGAACCCCTGTGACTTTGGGGATATAGAAGACCGAGTAGGTGCGATTCTTATCATTGTTGGCTGTCACTTTGGCCTGCAAGCAGAAGTAAATGATATTTTAAAATGCAATAATTCCATGCAAGTTTAATACGAATTATACCAAGCGTCAATAACCTCCTCTCTGTGTCCTGCGGGGTCCTCAACATAAACGAGTACTTCTCCCATTCCTGCACTGATGGTCTCCACAGTGAAGAGAGCCTTCTTCATTACAACATTACCAAGTGGTTCAATTCCTACAGGAGTACAGGCGGTCTTTAGCTTTCTTCATGTAATCAATTGTGTTTGGGAATATTGATGTTTTTGCATTTGTGTGTGGGTAGTTTTTTTTTTTCACCTGGCCCATAAGCACGAGCTTTCTTGGGGTTAAGTTTGGGTCGTAGTGGTGCACCAGGCTTCAGTTTAGCCTTCGGGAACTGGGACAGGTAAGTCATGACGGAATGCTCGTCCACATTGGGGTCGACAATTTCCTCAGGGGTTATGACCTAGGAGGGTAACACAAGATTAAAAAAAAACAATACTAATTTTGTCATTAAGTGAGCATTTGTTGATGAAAACAGGGAGGCTACCGCTGCACATGCTTATTGAAAACATTGACAGTTATTTGCACTTTGTAGAGTACCTGCAACTTATTAACATGCCCGACACAAAAAATTTAAAACATTTTTTTTTAATCCACCCAACGAAATGCACAAGCCCTTTGTCTTTTGGAAACAGTCCACAAAGACTGAGACAAAGGGCTCTTCTTAGCCGAAGGGTAGCTGTGGGCGGAAACGGCAGCGACCACACAGCCAAGTTTGAGCACGCAATGCTGTGCTCGCTGCCAACTCTGTGCCAGTCAGCACAACCCAGGCAACTGCAATGCCCACACTTATGCATTTTGAAACTACACCAATACGTTCAGCTAGATAAGCCCCAAAGGGAAGAATTACGTGAGAATGAGGACACAATGATCCTCTTGGCCCACTGCTGACTGACAGCGTTGCAAATCACAAATGTCAAAAAGTTCAGTTATGATTCTACCTCAATAAAGTCAAAATGCACTGTCAACTTTGAGTGGCAAACATTTACACAACTTCTTTTACGCAATAAAAATACTCGTTTTAAAGTTTAGCCAGCCATGTCATCAGCTTTCCAATGCCTCACTTGGGCAAATCTAAATAGGGTGCATCTAAGGTCACCTAAATTGGACAAAGGAGCGTTTAATTGTTCACATGACATAGGTTGATACATTTCCTGGATCTTTGTACTTCTCTAGTTTGCAAGTCAAAACATATTTACGGTGTAGAAGTAATTCTTCACTTCACCTGAGGTATACCCAGCCAGTCATCAGCTTGCTGCATGGCCTCCCGGGCATTGTCCACAGGTTTAGTCTGATCCCACTGATCCCAGTCAGGACACAAACCTGGGGCAGCGTCAAAGATGATACAAATAGTGTTCGAGACAGACTTGAGGGGAGCAGCAAAGACAATACAACAAACTGTTTAAATCGGCACCTGATGCATTTATAAGAAAACGCTTTGCTGTGGGAAATAATGCATTTCAATGCATTATCAAGCAGAAATATGAAGTGCAACACTATGAATATTGTTTGTATTGTTTTAAGGAATTAAACATGAATAGAATTAAATTAGGCCAACAACATGACATTGATATCCAGTGAAACCGACTAGTGCCAATGACTAATTGGGCACAAGGCCAACATTTATATGCCTCCACTACAACTATTCTTTCGTTTGCAAATTCTCTTATTTTCCAGAATGTTCAATATTTACCTTACTGATGGTGCAATATTTGGGAGTCAATGTGCAGGGAAACAAAAGGCTTTTGACACTTGAGGATGCGGTGGTATGCCAAATATCCCAAAAATCCACTTTTGTTTTGGTTTCATCTCAACATCAAATCATCCTCCTCTTATTCACCTCCCACTCGCTATGATTTATCAGAATAAGCTCCCTCCACCCTTTCTGTTTCGCTCATTAAAGGCTTTAACTCAAACACTTGCCTTGACCCGACCCTGATCTTCACTGCAGTTTTTTGCCTGATGTGTGCTTTGTATTAAATCAGAGCTATATGGTAAACTTGATACATTTGGTTTGCATGATGCATGCAACTTCACATTGTGGTCCTTTTCATCCGTTTTACCTCTCTGCTTATAAACTAAAATATACAGGCCTTAAAGAAGTCACCTGGAGCACAGCTATCGACCAGGGCTCCCAGAGCCCGGCCAGTCTGCCAGTCCCGGTTGAAGTTGGTGATGGGAAGCTCAGGGAGTTTGTTCTGAATCCATCCCAACAACCTCTGCTTAGGGGTCTTCTGTCTACCATCATCTGCCTCCTCCTCTTCATCCCACATTGGCATGGAAATGGAGTAGTGCAGGATCAAGGTCCAGATCAGTCCAAGGATGAGCTTCAGATTCCCATCAACGATGGCTTTGGAGTCTAGACGAAACCAAAAAAAAGATTTAAAGTATTCACGTTTGAACTCTTTAATAAGAAGGGGTTGTTGAGAGAAAGGCTGTCAAAATTGTTGAGTACAAATTCACTATTTGTGCGCTTAAAAGAATTGACTCAAGATGTGCGGGGGGCGGAAAATAAAAGGGAAACTTGTGTGATTTGCCAGTAGAAAATCTGGTCCAAAAAACTAAATTAAGAAGGACTAACGCTGGGCAATAATTCAATACAGTATCAACATGCCAGACATGTCCTCAATACCAATAGAATGTGTTCTTGACATAATGGATTAAAAGGAAAAAAAAAAAAAATAAGAACGGGACTAATTACAAGCACCCAAGACGAAATTTGGAGCACAACATGTACAGGAATCATTTTGTGTGAACCTTGTCCGAAGTATTCCTGATTCACCGAAGAAGCATGTGCACACAGGCACACACAAGCTTGAGTGTGGCATAACCAGTCGACTCAGTCCAAGTCGAGCAAAAAGCTTGAGTATACTGTGCATAGTAACACGATCAAACACTTGGGCATGGATACATGGTCCAGTAAATACTTTGCGAGCACCGATGTCAACTAACGACAAACCTTTCAGCGTCGAACTTCAGAGGCGAGTAAAAAAGAAAAAATGTCCTATGATATAATGATCTAGCTTATAAGATGTCGCTCAATCACGGATGATCAACTATGAGTAATTTTTTTAATTAAATATCCACAGAGATGGTGGCGCCTGAGCACCATATCAATGTCACAATCTCTCTCAATTCCCAGTGCGGTCGTGCGAAGAATAATGCCTGGAGGAGTTCGAGAAGAATGAGTGCGTTTTCCAATTGCTCATGTCACAAAACACTTTGGACTAAATAATCAGCACCTCTGCAATTAAATGACTGGTTCCAGTTCTAGCTACAGTTACACCTTATACAAATAAGTAATTGTGATTTTGGATTTCCAAAAACAAAAAGGTGGGGGGAGCTTATTAAAAACAATGAAAAGGGGATCAACCTTTTGATTACCAGTCGATTTATCCACTCACAACCTTTTCAAGTTGTCTACCTTACAGAACAAGTTAATGATGAGTGAGAGGAGATTGTGCGACGCACGAGAGAAGATCGAAAATTTGCAATTGTCAACATGACCAGAAAAAACAAACCAAACTGCACAGCATTCTCTTTAACATCTTCCCTAACATGCGGTCAAAGCCGCTGACAGTAGCATATCAGCACTCAAAACCTTAATCCTGCTGCTCTCAACATTTGACAAATATTGTATGCGATGAGACAAGAGTCAGGAAAGGAGGAGAAAATGGCTGGGCAAAAGATAAATGACATGTACACACATACAGCTTGTAACATGGTCAGAGGCGTGCGCTTACATGTTGCAAAAGATGGGGTTGATCGGAATGATGATCTCAAACTTGAGGATAAGCCTTGAGGAAAAGGTGGGGCTGGTGTGTGTCTGTGTGCGCGCGCGCATCCCAACTCATGGTAATCAAGACTGCTAGTCTTCATAAGTATGTCTGTTGAAGCTCCGATAAATGCGTCCAAGTGATCCAAGAAATCCCTCTTAAAATAGTACCCCATTAGTGGGGTGTGATGTCAGGTGCACCAGTGAAAAAATGCACTCCTCACTATGACTTGGCACAAGTCAGACAAAAAGGTCCTGCTTTGGTCACCCTCACCATGGGAACACAGAATTTGTGGATCACCAAAAAACCCAAAATCGCTCCGTGGTTACGAAGAAGGAAAAGGTGGTGACAGAAAACCCAATGAGCGAGAAGTGCAAAAGAGTAGAAAAAAAGCAATTGCGGTGAAGAATGTTGACGAAAACAAACAGATGGAACTACTTATAACTGATGTGGGGTGCCTTGTGTATTTGAAGTACACTACACGTCAGAACAAGCTGTAAGAATGCCAGTGAGTCAAAAGAAGGGTGTGTCCCTCCTTGCGATGTCGCCATCATGCTTTTTTTTACGCCCAAGTCGAGTCTTTGGTACAGTCCCGATCTAAGGGTGTGGAAAAGAAGCGATATTAATTGATGCATCGATGCGCGATACGAGTGCATCGGCTCATTCACTGGGTACGACGCAATTGACGGGTGAAATCTAGATTCATCACGATGCATTGGTGGGCATCGGTAAAATCCGATTCAAGCGCCGTTTTATTCATGTTAAACGTCACCCGTCTGCCCTTTCCTAGGCGCGATGAATGCACCATCATTATTTTGCGTTTTGTGTTGAATACGGATGGAAGCCGTGAGTCACATACAGTGCAGTACAGTACACTACTAGTGAAACACAATGAAAGTTCGCGCAAGCAGCAGCGAGGAAACTACTGTAATTAGTGCACCCGCAACATTCAGATCTTATTTGGAAATACTACGGCTTTGAAAAGAAAGACTGAAAGCTTGATAAAACCTCCGCAATTTGCAAAGAATGTCGCACTACGAAGGCTTACAACAGCAGCACCAGAAATATGCAGACCCACTTAAAACGATGGCACCACATCACCGAAAAGTTTCCCGCCCCTCCCCCGCCTCCCCGTCTAGTTCCTCGTTGGACACCGGAGAAACTCTTGGCAAACCAGGTCAGGATCAGGAAAAAAAATAAAAATAAATTGCCTCTTATTTTGGGGATCTCCTTGCAGCTCACTGTGACCGCGCAAGGAAGAACTATATATGGATGACTCTTTTGGACATTTCATTTTGACACTCAGTGAGAGTGGTCTGTGTACGCTACAATACACACAGCAGCTTTGAGGCTGTGACTGCCACATTGTTTCAATTGTATTTTTTTCTGTCCTATGGAGATGAGCATTTCATACTAGACACTCGGTGAGAGTAGTCCGTGTTTACACTACAGCAACAGCTGTGAGTCTCAGGAGCCAAATTGTTTACATTTTCTTTTCAAAAACCCCAATTGTGAAAGGGCTTAAGTTGTTTTACCCGTTCTACCGTTTATAAGGAATAAAGTGGTATACTTTTTGCAATACCATACTGAATTCCATCTTTTTTTAAACGTCTTTCTTTGCGTATTTGCATCATATTTAATTGCACAATATCACAACAAATTGCATTGTATGATATCGCATTGATTTGAACTAAATGTGTATCGCGTCGTATCACATCATGAAGACGGTGAAATGTATCGCCAGAAAATCCCATGTATCGTTTAAGTATCGCATCGCTGGTAGTGCATCGAATCGTCCTCAGTGCTGAGATTCACATCCCTATCCAGTACTTTAGCAATGCATTGGGGGGGGGGGTGCATCTGATTTTTCTCAGACTACTATAGAAACATACACCAATGTTTATGCTATAGGAACCATTCCACCAAATCAGTGCCAAATGCTATTCTGCAATACTCTCAAAATAAACGTAGTTCTGCATCTTTTCCAAGCATGACATTTGATCACACATATTGACCATGTATGTCAATGTGTATTGGTTCATCTCAGAAATCGTTTTGCCTCGTCAATTTTTCATACTGAAACTTTAATTGGGTTTTTAGCATAAAATAAGCAAATGCAGGCACAATGACATTTACGCTCATTGAATGTTAACTTAATACACAAGACATACCCATTTGCAGGACGCTTTATAAAAATGGTACCAATTTGGGCGAATAGCCCATAGAAGCATGACCATAAAATTAGGGATTCCTCCGTTTGATACATTCGATGTATTTGACGACAAACAATATATAACAACATATGCATCGTTATTTCTAGGCTTGTGCAGGCACAATTGGCAAGTCCACACAGCTGAGTAGTTGTTGGGTACAGGTGTGCCTTCTCTCATGGAGAAACAACACCGTGTATGACTGCGTTAAATGCAAACAGTGCGGAACAAGCTTGCTTGTCACTCAGTAATATACACTCATTAAATTTCTATTTGAAGTGAAGTTGTTTGGACGCGTCACAATCGCTAACCTGTCTGCCGCACCCTCACCTCTCTCAACTCTGACGATGCCGTTTAGCAAGCAGGGTTCTTTATATCAGGCAAGGCAGACCAATTTCGGACAATCTTTTGGCTTGCTTATCCCTCCAAACAAGCTATGAAGACTATCTGCCTGCAGGAGAGCCATGTGCAAAAAGCTATACCAGAACCAGAAGCACCACAAAGGTTTAATTTTTGTGTACTTCTAACTAAATCAATGGGCAAAAGGCTTCAGTGTCTTAACAGCGAACATTTTGCAGAAAAAGTATATTTCCTCAAACTATGGCATGTCCTGTGGTCTGATAAGACCAAGATAAATTTATTTGGCTCTGATGGTCCACGCATGAGATCCATGGTCTAGGACAAAGCCATGAGTGCTGCCAGGGCTAAGGAGCTATAAGGGCAGTGAGGAAACCATGAATGAATCCTATGACATACTGGAGTGGAGAATGATCTTTCTCTTTGGAGATTGGGCTGTGGAGCAGCATTCCAACTTGGAAAATCCCCATAACACAATTCCAAGTTGACCACTGCCTTGATAAAGAAGGTTAAGGGTAAACGTGATGAACTGCTTTGCCCTGACCCCGTCTCTCGACCTTATTGAGTATCTGTGTGGCATCCTCCAGTGGAAAGTGGAGGATCAGTCTCCAACGTTAACAAGCTCTGGTGAACTATTCGGAAGTGCTAGAAAAATGTCTACAAAAAATATTGACGTTAGACTTGAATAACTGTATATTTCTTTTGAGGGGACACTATACTGGATGAACTGTTTGGTGTAATTTCTTCTGTTGTTGCAATTAACACTGTTAAAACTGTGTGAGACACTTCAGTTTGTTTTAATATACTTTAATTTTGCATTTTTTTTTAATATTCCAAATTCAATGGCTACATTGTTAGACGAATATCTGCCCATTATACAATCTTGTGTCCAGGATTATGTACAACATCCTATGCTGCAGAGATTCGAGGCTGAACACAACCCCACGCACCCACTGTAAGAAATAAACTTCCTTGCAGGCAAGTAAAGTATTGACACAGAATCAAAAGTGTTATTTTTATGTGTGATCTGAGGGATTTTTTAAGCAGTCAATGGTTCGTAACACTTAATTCTTCTCCTGCTTAAGGACACAGTGGTTCACACTTTAATAATCTGCCTTGCCGTTTGATACATGCCTTTCTCTTTCCCCACAAAACATGCGAGGAATGTGCCAGCATTCCTGTCAGACCACACCAGCTCAGACAGAGCCCATATACGGACACAGACTGCTACATAATCCCCGTCTGCTGATTCATAGGCCCTTTGTGCATGTGTGTAAGTGTGTAAAAGTGTGACAGACTGCACCCCCCCAAAAAAACTCCCATGACTCAACGAGATGGCGCGTTTGTGCAGCCATCAGCTCCCGATTTCAGCGTCACAGTCATGACATCATCGCAACCTCTGACCCTACAGACCCCGCTCTCAGCATCACAAACATCAAGAGGGAATGGTAAAACCGGACGGGAGAAAGAAGAGCAAACGCATCAGCAAGACTTTACAGTGTACTGCAGCATTTGAAATAGGGTCATCCATGTCCATTACTCATACAAATTCAGACTAGCATTTTGTTGTCATTTCAATTCCCATGAAAGTTAAGTAGATTTTCTAAATTCCAATGGAACGAAACAACACAGTTTAGCAGAGTCCTCCACCAGAGCCAAACAATAAATCTGGATAATTGAAAATTTGACAATCATTTCTTAGCAGCTTGTCCGGAAACAGATGGGTATGTAGAACATGCTTGTAAAATTGTTCTCCTGTGAGAGGAAAAAAATATTTTTAAAAAAAGCAGTCTTGCAGTCGGCAGCCATTTGCGTATTAAAGTTGACAAATTTCAAAAACTAAAGACTTATCCACCTTTCCATACGGAAAATAAAGTAAGGTGGCTGTGAAATACAGGTAAAGGCCATTATGACAATGAATGAACAGCAAATTCATCATCAATGAAGGCACTTTCAATACAGACTTCCCATATCTCCTTTGTTGCGAGCCGCATAAAACTAACCGCTGCCGCTACGACCTGGCTTATAAACAAAATGTGCAGCGCAGGATTCCCTTATGTTACAGACCGACTCGTACATTGCTCTACTTCAAGAAGCACGGCGCGGTCCTGAGCGCATGGTCTGAAAACATGTCTGGTAAAACAAATCTCTGTCTGGGAAGGCTGAGATTGTCTCTCACTTTCAAATGGGAGTCTCACAGACAGGGGGGCTCAGCCGAGACTACGAATTGGCAAAGTCAATGATTTTGACAATCATCCATAATGGCAACAAAATCACAGAGGTCAACAGATCGAAAGATGATTGTAAACGGCTTCATTAAAACGACCCCGATTATTTGAATCAGGTGTGTTGCGCCAAGAGAGCTGGAAAACGGGCAGGACCGACTTTGGACACCCCTGGGTTAGATGTTTCAGTTTACTTTCTTCAACTAGCAAATGAAAGGAAGGTTGATTGGCTGATGCCATCCAACATTTCTGCCGTGTCTGAAAAAGTAAATATGCGCAGTTAACCCATCTGAAATTGATCACATTTCCCAGCCCTATGCGTAATAAACTGCAACACTCCAAACATCTCATTTCGTCATTTTTATTGATGACTTGAAACTTGCAATCCAAAGATAACCCAAAGAGCTCAATTACGTCAGAATATTTTTTCACAAAGAGGGAATCTACCAAATAAATGCATCAACTTTGTGTTTTATCTTCATATTGGCTTTTGCATTATATTTAGTAACATAAGAATTTTTAGGGTCTCATTAGCATGTTTGACTTTACAACATGAATGCATTTTGCAGCCTCACAGTTCGCTTTGACCTGCTCTCTCGGGCCCTTCCCTTCCTCCTCCACTTGCCTCCCTCCCTTAAATAAGCCACAGTGGATCTACTCCACTTCCCCATTTTCCTTTCTGCCATTTGCACTCACTCACTGCCCCTCCCTCTTCTCTCCCTGTGACTGGAAAACGTTCCCCTTGGTTTTTTTCGCCTTAAAAGGGCAGAAGCAACTGGATATTGGCGCCCCTCCCATTCCATGGGCTCTGGTTACAAAAGAGGGAGGAGGGTTTTGGGAAGATTGGGGGGAAGTGAGACGGGGAGGGTGGAAGACCTAAAGAAAAAAAAATTTAGAAGTGCAGTGTGGGATTTCTGCATTTGTTCAATCTTGCACAAGCGTGGATGTGCTTTGCTCAAGTGAGGGAACACTACGGTGAAAATGACGGTTGAAGCAGAGTGGGTCAAAATGAAGAGATTTGGGCCAAGTGGGCTGCAAGGGCAGACTAGCTAAGGCTGAGGGTGATGAGGAGGCAGCGCATACAACGATGAACGAGGGGCTTTAATAAACACCATGTGGCTTCAATCAGGTGGTTTTTCATGGAAGCATCTGGTAACACTGAGCAAGCACACAAGTTTGCATTTGTAGGACATTGATGAGCTCAAATAACAGAACATTTCCAGCATTGCACCCTGGTTATCTTCTATTATATACAATATGATTCCATTACATAAGACACATTTCTTTGCGACTCCAACCATGGCTTCATGTCTCTTGCTCGATTTGATGAGGAGTGGGGCGTAGGGGCACGTTTCCAACACTGATGCAATGCAACAGGCCGAATGCCACTGAATGGAATGAGAATGCACATTCTACTTATGCTCACAACCCCCTCAAGGAGTCCCCCTTCTTGGCTTTACAGACAGGAAGTTATGCCAATGATAAGGAGTTGGCAGGAAGTGATCATTTGGACGAGAATAGCAAAACTTGCAAATGCATTCCTTGCTCATCTTATGCCCCATCTATCCACCCAGTTTTTAGATCACCTAATTTCTTTAGGTCAATTGTTGAGCTGAAGTCTATCCCCGCTGCGTGGGCCAAAGGCAAGGACACTCATGGACTCTGAATGAATACTATGTTTATTTTTTTTAAGGCGAGACAAAACCTGAGCTCACCGAGATACCCACCACAAACAGGAGAATTCCACAAAAGAAGGTCAGAGCCAAGATTTGGATCCTGAACCTCAGATTTCTGAGGCAGACATGCTAATCGCTGGTCCATCGTACTTCTATGGTGGAATATTCACACTAAAAAGTAGAATATGTAGTGTTCTACAATATATAATAATTGGTATATACATTTTATCTTGGTGTGATACCATCTGAAGAGTGATGTGATGAATTTGCCAACTATTGCTTATTATCATTATTATACAATCACCAGCTGCACAAACTTTGAACTCCAGTAACTTAACTCACAGGATCTTACACTCACACTAGATCTTAAGAAAAAGAGTGATCAGACTTTCTTCACATTATGGTTTGATTGTGCCAAGGAAATGAGAAAGACTCCATCTTACCAGGATGTATGTACATATTTGCATTGTATCTTTTTAACTTGTCAGTCATGCACCCAAAATTACCACAACCAAACTACATGCTTGTCATCCATAGTCTCAATGCAACGCGCTGAAACACTGAATTGTTAATGTTCCTCCTCTCAACCAGAGTCATCTTTAGCTGTATGCTTCAATATCCCCATCTGACGCTTAAAGGATTATTTTATTGACTTTGTATTTTTCTTTTAAAACGCTACACCAGCTGTTCGACTCTACTTAAGGAGTAAAATCTTTCGCAGCACCCTACCCGGCCACCTGGCACAGTACCTAGACAATTCAAATTTCATGGACTTTTAGTGTCCATACGCAATGCTGTTTACATTTCACCATTACGAAATAACACGGCTGTTGCCACACGCGCATGTGTCTCAACCTGCCTTCTCAGCCCAAGGCAACAGAACAACCAGTTGCAAAGTTACACCATACTTGTGTTTACATCCAACATGCAGGCTCAGGCACATCAATCGTAGTTCAGGGCAAACAAGGACTTTTTTGTTTATTTTTTTATATAAATAAAAATGTTTAAAAGAAATTCAAATATGCTGCTCAAGAAACTTGGAGAATCTGCAAAGACGGCATGCAGGAGATTACGGTTTAGTTGATAAACTCTTACAACAGGCAAGATGATGCCAAGTGGGAATGTTCAAGCCAACTCAAACAGGCGTGTGATGACGCACTTGGAAGACGCACACCGGATGTCTCAAGCAGATGATAGCAAGTGGGTTGGCTCTTCAGTAGAATACTTGCCAAAAATGACAGTGTGTCAGAAAGGGGAAACCTGGACTTTGACAGATCAAACTTCACCCCAGAGTCATAGCTATCAAGCTGATCCAATGGTAGCACGGCAGACTAACAGAGGATGTGTGGAGATGTGCGTGTTAATGCGAATTGCAAAGTGAGTGCTATTTGATTTTCTCACGTGCAGACATTTTTTTTCGTGATACTTATTTGAGGCAAAATTTCTTATTCCCCCCCTCAGAATAGATGCACTTGAATCAAAGGTTGGATTTTCCTTTGAAACTGAATTTATTCAAAGCGAAAGAACACATCTTAACCAGGGGGCCGGTAATTATGGCGAGCAGTGCATGTCTATATACATACACAATTATTTTAAAGTAGCAAAAGTATCCCCCCCCCCCCCCCCCCCATTTAAAGCATTGTTGCAAATGTTCTACTTTAATGCCATGTTTGAACTGATTCATGCTGCATGCAAGACTTGTCATTAGGAAGGTCTGCATTGGACGCACCCCAACTACTCAATGTCTGATAAAGTTATTCGCCTTAAAACCCCAAAAACTAGTTCCAAACTTTATTAACAATATTCATTTATGTGGAACTAATTGACAGAATTCTTCATGATCAACTGATTATGTAGGCCATGTTTATTTACACACTGTACCATGCAAACTATATCGTATGACAACATGTAAAAACACTAAGTACAGGTACATTTTAAATTTCACGTTTAACATTTGTCACCAAAAAGTCTAAATTTACAGAGCCAACAACAATCTCTAATTTTAAAAAAAAATTGTGGCTCTACATTTTTGGGACACTCCTTGTGTTTGTGGGTTGGTATTCCAGACTCATCCGCAGCATGTTACATGATCAACACTTTGAGATGACAAACAAAAGTTGTAAAAGACGCACCAAGAACAAAATTAGGAGTGGTGGAAAAAAGGAAAAAAAAAGACCTCCAAGTAGTAAGATACGTTGCGATGGCAGTTTGTGCCAAATTGTGGTGAGAGTGGCTGGAAGGGTGTGTCCACTTTGTGCAATGAAAGAAGGAAGCACAAGAGCAAAGTGGGCTGCTCTCTCATCCACCGATTAGACGAGTCAAAAAAGGAGAAGCTGGAGAAGGGCGAGTCAGCTGGAATCACCCCCACATAACTATCAAAGATCCATGAGTTTTAATTTTCTGAGGGGGGCAAAAATGTGCAAATAATAATTAAAACACTAAAGGGGTGTGCTAGAAAACGAACTTGCATGGAGGATATGCTGCCATGACTGACAACCACCCAGAGCTGTGACTCAGTGTGCAGTCTCACCTAATGCTTCCTGGAAACAGTTTGTGAGCATATGGGAAGTACAAAGTTTGCCAGACCCCCCCCCCCATCCCCCACCACCACCACGATGTCACTTGTGTCTGATTCACAGCTACTCAAGTCACCAACCCTTTTGTCTTGGTCACTGCGGATGTTCTGTGGACATGATCCCAGAGAAAGACATGGAAGGTAAAATAGTAAACTTTGCCTCTGGACTTAGGAAGACCAACTCTAGTAAGAAGAACACACTGCGCAGGTTACATTTTCACCCATGCTTGTGTGTTGTAGGCATACCCGAAAGACAATCTTATAAAACACTGAGGGGATGTAGCATGGGCCAGAGAATAAAAAATGTGTTAGCTTGTGCCAAGGATGTACCGATTACACAATTTTTCAACTGCTAAAATTTCTATTCCACAAGAATTACGTGGGATTTTTGATTCCAGTTGAAACCCCACTTAAACTGTTATGTGCATCACCTGCAGAGGCGGAGTAGAAATTCAAGAGCAATTTGAGCCATAAGTATCAATACGTTGTAAGGCTAACAAAAGACTCGAAATTGTCGAGAGGTGTGAACGTGAGTGCCAGTGGTTCTTTGCCTACAATACCCCCGGTAATTTATTGGCAACCAGTCCAGGGTGTACTCTACCTTTCCGTCAAGTCAACTGTGACCCTAATGAGAATATAGAAGATGTCTGACAAGATACAATTCAACACCATGTCCCGCCAAATCTTAATCTACCTACTTTATGTTGTTTCATTTGTATGAATCAGATTGCATCAAGGCATCGTTCCACACACACTTTTTTTTTTGTTAATTGATCAAATGCTACTTCCACAAGAGTGAAATGCTTTGCTTGTTTTCAGCTGTCGTGAGGCACAACATTCATTACTGCCACTAGCAAAAATGGAATTGAACTGTATTGAGACCAACTTAAAGGTCATCTTTAATTGGCCTAACATGGACATTGCCAGACTGGTGTCAGGCAGAGGAATATTTCCCCATGGATAGTCGCCCACCCCCTCCCCCAAGTGCTCTTACAGTGGAAGTAAAAATAAATATTACAATATGGTATACACGCACCCATCAACCTAAAAAAGAAATTCTGGTTACTATTGTGTTTGTGTAGTAAGAAATAGGCAGCAAAATCCACCCATTTTTATCCATCTCTGCTACCTGTTGTTGACTGAAAAGAACATCACAGCACCTAAGAGGTCAGGTGTCAGGTGTTAAAACCAGGTCAGCAATTGGTTTTAAACGACCAGTTTAAAACCAATTGCTGTTGCGAATAAAGAGCAAAATCTCAGATTTGCGTGACTGACCCACAGAGCGCCAATTATAAGCGCTCAAAGCACGCACGCGCAGGTGACAACAAGTGCCACCCGCTGTAGGACTCCGGGCGAAAAACAAGAGCAAAATTAAAATATCCAGTCTGAGGACCAAGTCACATAGCACTGATTATATCCGTGCAAAGCAGACCTTCGCCAGCTAAAAGCAGCAACAGGCATCAGACGCGGGTTTGTGCAGATTCATTTCCGCTCAAGTAAACGTGTCTGGTAGGCTCATTGTTTTATGTATTGTATCGTGGCTTTGAAAAGAGTTTGGGAAGAGGACAGGCGTTGCTTTTGTGATGTTAATCTGCTGTGCGTCATGTGACCACGCCTGCTTGCCAACAGTGAGCACCAGCACAGCACTCCGTGCCATTTTAATCAATAAAGGCATAATTAGGAATTCTTTTAGGATATTAAATTAGCTACTGAATATAATTTTGGACGCCGTTGTGTTGACAGACCATTTCTCTTGGTGATATCCCCGCTTACAATGAGACTAAGCATTTTGACTCATTTTTGTCATGTTGCCTCTTTACACAAATACATTTTCAGAGCTCAAATTATAGGGATGTGTAATAGGTATAAAAGTTGCTAGACGCACCATGCCTTTTTCATCAGGATGTAGTTTTACGCATTCAATGGACATGCCCACAGAATTTGTGAGACAATGGCTTTATTTCTTTTGAGATTCTGAAGCCTTGTTTAATACAGCTGCCGATTTTTTTTAATTCAAATTTATCAGAACTGTCAACAACTCTGTCATGTGTCAAATTAAAAAGATTTATTTTCATTTTACAGGGAATTCAAGTGTTCCAAAGATAGCAGTATTATGGCTGCCTATTAGTTTATTGTTCCAGCTTTCATACATACAGCATTGTATTAGCTGCAAAGCTTGGTAGGAGAAATGTATTTCCATCCGTTATTATAATTTGGCCTTCATGGAGGTCTAAACCCCATTAAGTGCTCTTGTGGGTTCATTCATTGCAGCGCCACCAACACTTGAGTATTTACACAGAGATGTCACAAAAGTCAGCTCATAATGACTTCCCCCAGGATTTCAAAGTCTGCTGTTACGATGCTAGACCATCAATATACAAGAAGCTACATCCAAGCAAAGTCCATTTGATCCAACCTGATGTGACCAGGCCGGAGTCAAGTAGTCATACCATGGAAACCCCATCCCACATCGGCATAGCACAGTCAATAGGCCTAATACTATATGTCCAAGCAGGTTCATCCGGGATCAGTCCTCCTCTGGTCAGAGATTGCCTGAAGTAAATACCGACCCACAGTTTGGACTCAAGGTGGGCGAGCAATGTTCAGGCTGCCGGCAAGGAGCGACCTCTTCCCAGTCCCCCCAAATCAAGTGCAGAATGGAGGGGACAAAGCAATGCAGACAACACGCGCGCACACACACGGGGAACCGCCTGCTTTTTCACTAAACACTGACAAACGTTAACACTTTCTTGTAGCCCTCCTGAACCTGCTTGATGGCACTGGCACGTCTACAGTCCCAGATAGTTGTTCATGGGGTTGCAATAAAACGTCTGTCTCCCCTTTTACGGAGACTTAATGGGTAATTGCGACACAATGTAATCACTGCACCTGGTCAAAAGTGATTAGTCATACATGTCAATGAGAACAAACATAGAATATTGTGTCGGAAAACGTAAGTGTTTCTTACCTTTTGGGCAACATAGTATATTGATTCGATCAATGTCTTACATATTAGCATCTTTGTGGTCAGCAATGTTAAGGTACCATAAAGACGTCCGATTCAAGCATCGTGACTCACCTATGGACACCAGCTTGATGTTTTCCTTGTCCAGGAACTCCAGGGCCACGGACACGTTCTCCAGCTGCATCTGGCGGAAGGTGGGCCTCTGGTTGTACTTTCGGAACATCTTCTTCTGGGACAGCACCTCCAACAGACCGATGAGCCGCAGGCCATCGCTGAGGTCCGTCTGCAAGTTGCCAATTCGTTTGTTGACGCATTTCAGGTGCTCGTTACACCAGCGGGTGAATGTGTTCTGCTGGATCTTCTTCCACGGCGCGTCCTCGGCCAGGTCTTTCTCCGTGGCGGGCATTTCGGCGTCCTTGTCCGTGGAGAGAGCGTTGGGAGCAGGCACGGTGCTCTGGTGGAGACGGGGGTGGGAACCACTCATTTTTATAGCGTTGGCTGTCTCTCGGTTCGCCGCCTTGTTTCTGGGTGGAGTCTGTTCAACTTTTCCTTTTCGCTACAACTCGGCCTCGTCTGTTTAACAGAAACAAATCAAGACGGAAAGTTTGGAACGCAAGAAAATATTTCTTATAACACAAATAAAGGAATTAAATCAAATATTTAATATCCAAACGATTAGGTGTTAATGTTTAGGGACGAAAGTGCACCGGCGGAAAAAAGTTCCTCGGGCGACCATTAGGGATTTTTTTTAACCCATTGCAATTGTCCCCCCGCCTCTCAAGAAAAGTCAGCGATGATAGGTTGCAGCTCTACCACAACCAGAATAAGGGTAAACGTTGTCGAAAATATGAATACTGTATTATGGTATTACAGCATGTGAAATATACTTTGAAGACTGCGTTACTTGACGTGATTTGTCATTTAATCCATGTATGATTGCAATTGGCTCACGGTACACTTCCGGAATGTTTAGCCTCGCCCCCTGAAATTCCACCTTTTTTGTATTTTTATTCCACGCTTTAGAGACATTCCCAATCCCTTCACCGTGTAAAATGTGAAAACCACTTGCATTTATCCAGAGAAAATATGATATAAAGTACAACATTGCAAGACAGCACAATGTACCAGTGGTCTTCACACTCCCCCAGCTTTAAGGTACTTATCTCTGTGTGTGGGTTTATTGAATACTTCGTTCTTCCGCAAACACAGTTTGGTTGATTCAACACTTTATTGCCCCTATTTTTATCTGTTATTTGTGACTGTGATCTAACCCAGGGGTCACCATCCTTTTTGAAACAGATTTCTTGGGTACTGATCATTGCAAAGCGATACCATTTTGATGCACAATTGTGAAATTATTGTTTGTTCAGCCTCCCCTTTACTAATTGTCTTATTATGAATAATTTATGTTATTCATCTCTGTGAAGACATGGATCATGTTAATCATTTTTCACAATTATTATCAACCACGATTTAACAAAGTAGTAAACTGAGAAGTATCAATACGTCACGCTTTTATTTCTATAATGAACTGCAAGTGTTTACTTTTTCTGTCACATCATATTGATGAGGTATTTTTAGAACAGGCCAACGGTGGTACTTGGGGAGTAAACTGGCGCCTGTTGGGAAAATGTGGGTAACACAAACCATTGAAATGTAAGAGGGTTTTTGCCCATGTCTAATTTTCAACTTTTATTCTGATGCCCAGTCACACACATTTTGTATGATTACCATTACTGGTGCATGGCCAGAACTGTCAATGTGTGTATCGTCATTGTCTGCAGTGTGCAGTTTTATCTTTAAAGATCTCAGAGAATGTCTCGGCAGAATTCAACCAACCCCTCTGTTGTCTTTTCTGGACGGATAAAAAAGAAAAAAAAACAACAGCAAGGGTATTTTCAAGGAAGAAGTTTGTCTTTGATTTGGAAGGAAAGTTGACACGAAACAAAATGATATATATATATATATATATATATATATATATATATATATATATATATATATTTACTAGCTGGTTCGCCGCCCGGAGGGCGGCTCATCAGCTAGTTCCTGCGGAAGGCTGGTAAGGTGGGCCTTCGGCCCACAAAAGTGTTGTTGCTTGGTTCAACTTTTTGTTCATCTTCATTGCTTATCGCGAAAAATAAAGAGATGTTTAGCTCTACTAAATAACTAACAATTTTATTGCAATGCTTGTGGGTAGACAACATTTTTTCGCTAAGATGCCCGCGCGATCGTAGTGAGCCACTGCCTGAGCGGCGCAGTGGCGGCGCGCAGCGGCGCGGTGAAGTAGGTACGTTTTGAAAAGGGACAGACCGCATGCGGGACGACGCGCAATATATATGTAGATATATATATATACTAGCTGGTTCCCCGCCCTCCGGGCGGCTCATCAGCTAGTTCCTGCGGAAGGCTGGTATGGTGGGCCTTCGGCCCATGAAAGTGTTGTTGCTTGGTTCAACTTTTTGTTTATCTTCATTGCTTATCGCGAAAATAAAGAGATGTTTAGTGCTAATAAATAACTAACAATTTCATTGCAATGCTTGTGGGTAGACAACATTTTTTCGCTAAGATGCCCGCGCGATCGTAGTGAGCCACTGCCTGAGCGGCGCAGTGGCGGCGCGCAGCGGCACGGTGAAGTAGGTACGTTTTGAAAAGGGACAGACGGAAGGACAGACCGCGTGCGGGACGACGCACACATATATATATATATATATATATATATATATATATATATATATATATATATATCCCGCTTGGGGCAAAAAAAAAATGAGCACATAACACCATCCAGTGTGGGTCCTTGGGCAAGATCCTTCACGCTAATGCCTACCTCATACAATGATGAGAGACAATAAAACGAATGACATGCCGGCTCAGACGTCGCCCGGCCAAACAAGGTCTGCGTCAGGTGCTGGGGAACCAGAGCACCTTGATGAAAAATGGGCTACTGGAACAAAGCGGAGATGGGCGAGATGCGATAACATGGCTCTGTTGGAATGCTACTACTCAAGCAACCCTAGTCAGAGGGGTTACATGCAGAGAATGTGGGCTAAATGGTTACTTCGAAACCCACAGTCACGGTTGACCGCGAAACAACTAGTAGCTCAGTGTTCCAACATCCACAAACGGCAACTGCTGTCACAACTTGAGATTGATGAGGTACAACGCAGGTTCCATGGTGAAGGGCCCCAGGCTGCCAGATCAGAGGAGGAGGTCATACAAGAGATTGGGAGGCAAGCCCCAATGAATGCAGATGATGAGATTGGGTGGCCAGCCCCAATGAATGAAATGCTGAGCGAGGCAGCAACTGACCTGAAAGCTAAGATCATGGCGAGAATGAAAGCTGGGCAACCTAGAAACCGATTACAACGGCTATGTGAAGTACCATCTGAAAGTCTCATAGAAAGTGTGAATGCAGCACTGAGGGCGATCCCTACCGTAACGATCACAGAAACCAATGAGCTGATATACGCTTCAGCATCAGTGATCCTGGAGACTCTGGGCTATAAGAGCAACCATGGGAGCCATGAGATACGTTACCCACCATGGAAAAGACGGTTGGAGGCTAAGATCAAGGCGGCCCGGAAAGATGTGAGTCAATTGACGGAGGCCCAGAGAGGTGTGATGAAAAGGCCGATACCCGAGAGGTACATCCAGATGACCATACCTGAAGCACTCGAAACCAAACAAACAAACCAAACAAAGGCTCCAAGCCTTGTCCAGTCGCCTAAAGCGGTACACGAAAGAGAATGAGGCCAGACGAATAAACAGGCTGTTCGCAACACAACCTGCGAAAGTGTACGCTCAGTGGCAGGGTCCTAACAACAGAGCTGACCCACCAAGACTGGAAACTGAAAGGTACTGGAAAGGCATATGGGAGAAGGAGGTTGCACATAACAGCAGTGCACAATGGCTGGTGACCCTGAGAGAGGAGCACAGCAACCTCCCTGAACAGAACCCAGTTACCATAACAGTGGCAGACATACAGGAAAGAGTCTCAGATATGAAGAACTGGACAGCACCAGGCCCGGACATGGTCCACACCTACTGGCTAAAGAGACTCACAGCACTCCATGAGCGCCTAGCAGTACAAATGAACCAGCTGCTGAGGGATGGGACTCACCCAGAATGGTTAACCGAAGGGCGAACGATCCTGATCATGAAGGATCCCTCGAAGGGTGCAGCCCCATCCAACTATCGGCCAATAACCTGTCTCTCCACAACATGGAAGCTCATGTCAGGCATCATTGCGGCTAAGATAAGTGGACACATGGATCAATACATGAACGAAGCGCAGAAGGGCATTGGTAGGGATACCAGAGGAGCCAAACATCAGCTCCTGGTTGACAGAACAGTCGCACAAGACTGCAGGTCCCGACGTACCAACCTGTGCACAGCTTGGATTGATTACAAGAAAGCCTATGACTCGATGCCACATACATGGATCACTGAATGCTTGGAGTTGTATAAGGTGAACAGGACCCTAAGAGCCTTCGTTGCGAACTCGATGAGGATGTGGAAAACCACACTTGAAGCCAATGGCAAGCCACTTACCCAAGTGTCCATCAAATGTGGCATATACCAAGGTGATGCACTCTCCCCACTGCTGTTCTGCATAGGACTGAACCCCCTAAGCCAAGTAATCACCAAGACAGGCTATGGATACCGCCTCAGAAATGGAGCTACAATCAGTCACCTCCTCTACATGGATGACATAAAGCTGTATGCTAAGAGCGAAAGGGACATAGATTCCCTGATCCACACAACCAGGATCTACAGCAGCGACATCGGGATGTCATTCGGGCTTGAGAAATGTAGTCGGATGGTGACTAAGAGAGGAAGGTTAGTCCGCACTGAAGGGGTCTCACTCCCTGAAGGAACAATAGCAGACATTGAGGACAGCTACAAGTACCTTGGTATACCACAAGCCAATGGCAACCTCGAACTGGCAACAAGGAAAGTGGCTACGGCCAAATACCTCCAGCGAGTGAGGCAAGTCCTAAGAAGCCAGCTCAATGGCAAGAATAAGACCCGGGCAATAAACAGCTATGCCCTGCCAGTGATCAGATACCCTGCAGGAATAATAAGGTGGCCAAAGGAAGAGATTCAGACCACGGACGTTAAGACCCGAAAGCTCCTAACCATGCATGGAGGGTTCCATCCCAAATCCAGCACCCTGAGACTGTACGCAAGCCGAAAGGAAGGAGGCCGGGGACTAGTGAGTGTGAGAGCCACTGTCCAGGATGAAACATCCAAGCTCCATGAATACATCAAGGAGAAGGCTCAAACGGATGACGTACTCAGAGAATGTCTCAGACAATGGGGAACAGAAGATGAGGCGCTGGAAGAGGGACCATCATGGGAGGACAAGCCCCTACACGGGATGTACCACCGGACCATAACTGAAGTGGCTGATCTCAAGAAGTCCTATCAGTGGCTAGAGAGGGCTGGCCTGAAGGACAGCACAGAGGCACTCATCCTGGCTGCTCAGGAGCAGGCCTTGAGAACCAGAGCCATCGAGGCCCAGATATACCACACCAGACAAGACCCAAGGTGTAGGTTGTGCAAAGAGGCACCTGAGACGATCCAACACATAACTGCAGGGTGTAAGGTGCTGGCAGGAAAAGCCTACATGGAACGCCATAACCAGGTGGCTGGCATAGTCTACCGAAACATCTGTGCGGAGTATGGATTGGAAACCCCAAGGTCAAAATGGGAAACACCACAGAAGGTGGTGGAGAATGACAGAGCGAAGATCCTGTGGGACTTCCAGATCCAGACTGACAAGATGGTAATGGCGAACCAACCAGATATCGTGATCATAGATAAAGGGCAGAGGAAAGCCGTTGTAGTGGATGTAGCGGTCCCAAGTGATGGAAACATCAGGAAGAAGGAACATGAGAAACTCGAGAAATACCAAGGGCTCAGAGAGGAGCTGGAGAGAGCCTGGAAGGTAAAGGTGACAGTCGTGCCTGTGGTGGTCGGAGCACTCGGGGCAGTGACCCCCAAACTAGATGAGTGGTTGCAACAGATCCCGGGAACAACATCGGACATCTCAGTCCAGAAATGTGCAGTGCTGGGAACAGCAAGGATACTGCGCAGAACCCTCAAGCTTCCTGGCCTCTGGTAGAGGACCCGAGCTGAATGAGGGACGGACACCACCCGAGGGGTGAGATGAGGATTTTTTTTTATGTGTGTGTGTGTATGTATATAATATATATATGTGTGCGTATTCCTTATGTCATCAGTATTTAGTTGTTTAGCCTGTCACTTTATATCGCTGACAGTTAAACAAAGATACATTACTGTACTGTTTGCAAAATATTTTTTTTTTCAGACTTTAAAAATTGGACAATTTTCCACTGCACATCTGATCTTCTCACAAATAGCACTAATGTGCCACAACACACATGTTGGGAATCAGTCACTGCATAGGGCCATCACCCACTGTAATGGTGAGGCCACCATTGTCATGAATTAACAGCATCAGCAAACTCCAATCCTCAAGGGCTACTTGTCCTGCATCCTGCCTGTTTACCATCTCTTCCTGCTGCAACACCTGCAAACCTGATTCAAATTCAAATTCTGATTCAAATAAAATCATTAATTCACTAGGAAGCTCTACAAGAGCCTGATAACTAAGATTAAAACCTAAAACATTCAGGATAGTTCTCCTCGAGGACTGGAGTTTACCACCCATGATGTAGACCTTTAAAGATGAGTGCAAACAGACACGGAAAGATGTGTCCAAGTTCTGACAGTGAATAATTGCATGTTTGAAGAAGTAACCCTCTTCATACTGTTATAGGATTATGGCTCCCTAACTTTTTGAACATATCACAAGCACCACAAGTTTAAAGTCTTTGGATTCCTTACTAAAGACGGAGAGATGTGACTGCAGCTTCTTTGTCTAAATAAGGAGCTCAGCACCAGTCGACTCAGTGCAGCCTGAAGCCATGAATGCTTTTGCCTTTGTCTCTGTGTGTGCGTGGGTGTGTGTAGCCGGTCAATAGAGAATTTGAGGAACCCCCACCCCCCACTCCCTAAAATAACCTAATTGAACCACTTATGAGCCGCATACTTAATATCACCCGAATAAAATTCATTTTTGTTAAATCTTTCTCTCCCTCTCTCTCTCTCTCTTAGTTATATAATTTATTCACTAATCTTAAGAGGGCCTAAACTTTGACCCAACGAGGTCCTGAAATATTTTTCAATTTTCCAAAATGTTCTCATTAGGTGACTTACATGCATAACACCACGACTGTAATTTTATGCGTTAAAGGTTGTGCATTTACAGAAATCATCTATTCTGGGCCTCCTTAAGAGGAAGGAGAGTAGGTGAAATGCACTTTACTTTTTTGTAAGCTATTGTTTCAATCCATCCATTCCATCCATCCTTTTTGCGAACCGCTGAATCCTCACTAGGGTTGCGTGGCTGCTGGAGCCTATCCCAGCCGTCTTCGGGCAGTAGGCGGGGACACCCTGAACCGGTTGCCAGCTAATCGCAGGGCACACAGAAATGAACAACCATGCCCGCTCACATTCACACCTAGGGACAATTTAGTGTGTTCAATCAGTCTGCCATGCATGTTTTTGGAATTCAATAGTACCGGTACCTGAAATAGCAAACACGACCACGACCCTGATGACTGATAAGACGGTGCTCGTACTTTTGATGTTCTGTGTCTCCCTCTAGTGACTACTTGTTGTACTGCACACAACCTGCCTTTCAGACAAAACCAGATTTTGACTTAATGCACTTTTATATACTACGAATAAATGTCGGTTACCGGGACAATGATATCCATCATAATCTTAGATATCACATAAATTTTGTTATCTAAACGTGCCCGAAGGACTCTCAGTGGAAAGGCATTGTGTTTTCCAGTAACATTTCTATTCTCAGTATTACAGAATGAATGCATTATAAAGGTGCATAATCTAATTGCACCTTTTGTCGATGAATGAATCAACTCTCTGCTAAAGAAAATGCAACAATATCACAACATAATATAAATCAGGAAGTATGCTCTGGTGATAATGGCACTCATCAGCTGATTCTGTGGCCTACTCGTAATAGGTTTTAAAATATTTTTGTAATAACCACTTCTCAAGATGATTATGTTCCTGGTGGCACTACTTGTTCAAAATCAAGGCAATGATTTTTTCATAAAAGCCTTTGAAAAGGACAATGTGACAGTGACAACTTCAAGGCTTTAAATGCAGCCTTTGAAAGGATTCAGCTAGTTTCCAAAAGTACAAGTGTCCAGGTGATGTTAATGAATTAAAATCCTCATTGGTGAAATACATGCCTCACCTTGATCCTAAATTTCTTCCTCTCCCCTGTGATGCTGTTGAGTGCCAGTTGGCCATACCAACGACTTGTCGTCACAGCCCACCACACCCAGTCAGCCACACAGCCAAGCAGAAGAAACAAACGCTCTCTAACCAGCACATGGCACCAGCACATGTAAAATACAATATTTTCCTATCTTGCAATTCATTCAAAGTGACAGGGATCACTGGTCAAATGTGTCATGTGGCAGATAAAGAACACTTCCATTTTACACTCAAATTAGTATTTGCTCTTGTAAATCATAATTACCCGATCATTGGGATGCCCACTACCAGCCACGATTGGCTACAGCCATTTTGCTGGGGGTGCATAACATCAACAAACAAAATCCAACATTGCAGGGTTAACTTCTTGCAAAAATCAATTTAATTCCATAAACATCTATCTTGACATACAGTACAGCATTCAATTCAAATCGGATAATTATATCTACACACTCGACGAAATAAACAAAATAACAAGGCAAATTGAACCAAAAACTCATAATAATTCTACCGATATTGATTTCTCCTTTGCCCATGTCTCGAGACAAGTTATAAAGCACATTATGGAACCAGAAGTATTTTGCATTTCACATGAATATTGCTCTTTTCATTCATATTAAAGATCCCACCCACCACAGACTTTCAACGTTTTAGGCCAGACACACACTATTGCTTTGTTTGTTTATCAGCAGACACTGAAAAAGAAGGTAAACCCCAATTGAGATTAAAGTTCTACATGGACACTTAAAAGTTACGCACGATCAAAGTGTGTGTCGGAGGGTGGGAGGGGCGGGGACATGGATTATTTTGTCAAATAATACACATAATGCATACACTAAAAGGCAACAATTTTATTTTGTCGATTTTACACAAGAAAACCTGTAGTGAGACTTCACTTACACGTAATTGAATACCGTAATTACGAGTAAACGAATATAAATCAGAAGCACCTTATCATTATTTCACATTAAGTGTGCCACAATGGTAATATTACCCGACCCAACCCCCCCCCCCCCCCGTCCCCCCGCTCCCAATCAAAAAGACAACATCTTAAGACTGGCGATGCTCACATAAATAACGGACAATTCATGATGCACTCTCAACCGGGATAGAAAACAGGCTTGCGCGATTCCCCAATTCCCCAACCCATCGCTGGTTAAAAAAAAAAAAAAAAAACAATAACTGTCCGTGGATTACCTTATTTTGTGAGACGACAAAAATGAAGTCTGGTTAAGAGGATCAGAGACAAGTTACCACAGCACGGTCACCTGCACGCATGGACGATTCGGGTGTTGAAAAAAATAATAACAAATAAAAAGGGAGCTGAATGTTTACACGGGATTGCGTCACACACTCACACCTACACAGACCGAATTTGAGTAAAACAATCTCCCACTTTATTTGACAATTGTCTTTCAAAAAGAAACTTACATGCTCTCTTGAGGGGCAAGCCTGTCTGTCTCCGCTGTCCTGCGTGGGTCCTTCCCACGCGAGCTGCCGGCAGACGGGGATTGACTTTTAAAGTTTACAGGCTCGTGCTGGTGCAAACAGAAGAGGAAAAAAAAGTAGTCCCTCCGCTCTTTTTGCTGCCGGACTCTCTTCTGAGAGCGAGTGCTTTAATTGGTGGACTAGTGGAAGCATCAGAGGTGCGGTGGGGGTGTCACTCGCTGCCCCGACTCGCCTCTTGACGTCACGACCCCGCCTAAAGAATATCAAAGGTGTGATGTCATCGCCTCGTGCGGCGCACGTACTTCTATAATTTTGCTTGTGCGTGTGTGTGCTCCCGTGTGTATAATGTGAGAGCCCTAGCCCCCAGCTGAGTGTTCGCTAAAAAGTCAAGAATGCTCTGCTTACGATTCATCATGGTGGGAGGACAGAACCAGAGGAGGAGTGAAGACTGAAGAGAGGGAGGACCGAGAAGGGATGGAAAGAAGGAGAAGAAAGAGAAGAAATCGGACAAAAAAAGAGGATTAAGATTTAGGGAGTCATGACTCTCTGGAAACGCCATGAAAATTGTACTTATAAACGCTAACCCCTGTTTAGTGTGTGCGTGTGTGTGCGTGCGTGTGTGTGTGTGTGTGTGTGCGTGTGTGTGTGCGCGCGCGTGTGTGTGCGCGCGCGTGTGTGTGTTGTATTAATTACAGCCAGATGTTTGCTGTTGGGCTTGTGAGCCAGGCGGTCAGTGACATCACCCATGTGGAGTTTTTAGAAGTTACATTAGCAGATCTCACACGCAATAATATTTTTTTGTGACTGATGCGGCTTTTTCCAGAAATGGCAAGGACAGGAATAGCAATGATCCATCTAATTGATGAGAAGCTTTTATCGAGATACATATAGGTGCAGTCAAGGCGAGGTTCAGTGTTTTCATTTACAGTATCTGCTTGAAGCACTCTCAGAAATAGGCTACAGTTTTGCACTTTTCAAGCGCTGTTGTAAATGATATATAGTTGCAAGTGCACACACGGCAGTATATGATCTCGCTTAAAAAATATAGTCGCTAGCCCGTCGACTCATTACAAACCAATGTCGGTTTGTGACTTTTGTGACTCTGGGTGTGCAATCTGTCTGCAAAACGCCTGACTAAGTACTAAGACTGACCTGTGAGAGCCAGAGAGGGAGGAAATACACAAAAGAAAGGAACAATCGAAGAAGAAATAGGACTCGTGGCTGATTGAAATTGGTGCGAGAAAAACAAGGTGACAAGCAAGAACAGCAAAGGGCAAAGAGCCTCGATAAAGTAACAGATGATCTAATGATTGTGAATAAGGTCAACTTTATGTATTATAATCAATTGGACGCAACAAGCAAAACAAAGCAGAAACATTTGCAATTGTTGTAAAAAGTATCCATCCATCCATTATCTGAAATGTTTTATCCTATAATTTGTCTTTGTTTGCCAGTTAAGGAAAGTAAAGAGGTTCAATGTTTGACTGGAAGTGATTGTTTAAAATTCTCCTAAGGCCTCTTGTCATTCTGCCTCTTGTTCAAGGTGTTGTGCATAAATATATGAAGCTGTACATGAGCCAGACGTGAAATGGCATCCTTCCCTGAGCTGCCGCACACATTAACATACATTAACTCTTGTATACAGGCTTTTTACAAATATGTCACTTTCTGATCTGCTAATATAACTTCTAAAAACTCCACATGGGTGATGTCACTTTTTTGGGTGGGCAAATCAAATATGCCACATTCGTTTTTCTTGCTGTCTCAACTAATCCCGCTTTTGCCTCCAAGTCAAAGGCACTCAACACACATAAACCTTGATCCCGTATAACCAACTGGAATAGATGTGGAAAAATGTTACTCATTAAAAGGAGGACCACTTTTAGACTTGTGAAATATAAAGGAGCTTTATGACCACTTAAAAGCCGGCAAATCAGTCACGCTTAAACAGCAGTGGAAGCAAATAAAGTACATTGGACTTCAATCGTTCGGTCAAACGTAAGACAATTACCATTAAAGCATCACAATGTGGATAGGTGAATCAAGTCTCACAATGGACGTTTTAATATTTTGGGTGATGCATCTTTTAACGATTCAGATGATGATCGACATTTAATTTGGAACTCTGCATACACGTAAAAGTTTTTAGAACACAGCGTCAACTCGGCCAGCTGTTGCACCACCCATAGCCCGTCACATCATAACACAATGAAAAGAGGGTATTTGTGCCTGCGCTATGACAAAGCAGTCTTGTAACTTGGAAGAAAGTGTCAAATAAGGGCCCGAGAGGGTGTCAGAAAATGTGAATCATACGACACTTATCAATGGCTGCATTAGTGGTTGTAATACATGAGCTGTGAAAAATGACTTTGGACCAATAATTTCTAAAAAAAAAGTACAGAATGCTGTACAATGCACATGATGGACTGTTGACAAAAAACATACAGCGATTTGAATTTTGCACGCAACTATCAGGAGCATCTCTGCAGGTTCATCAGAAGGCCCTTTGCCTACATTTGAACTCTGTCACTATATGACGGCTCAAAGTCGGATCTCGTTTAATGCCTTGTCTTGATGAAAAAGATGCTTTTCTGTTTTAACAAAATGCAATTTGAATTTGAAACCTCATCTGCAGTCGCCTTTACTGTATCTGCAGGACTATCACAAAGAGAAATTATTAGTAATTTGTGACTCTGCGGTAAGGTTTCATTGAAAGCAAGGGGGTTGTTAAAAAACCTGCATCAAGCAGCATGGTTTTATTGTGTTGTCAAAATCTCCGACCCTTGAATAACCCCTGCCTGTCAGGAAAATGCCACACCTTTCTACCTGTCAATCTACAACAAAAAATGACATCCTATTAAACACAATCATGACACAGAACCAACAATCTAAGCAAAGCAAAACAAATGCAACATAGCCAACAGAATCACGCTGCGAGAGACCCACAGTCCGCTGTCATGAAACCAAAACACAACTAAAAAATACGCAGCCCCACACTTACTGCGCATTCCTCAAGCTGCTACCACAAGCGCTGTGTCATGTACGATGATAAGTTGAGATGCTAATACAACGAGGGAGCAGCGATCATAGTAACTCACCGCATTGAAGCCTCGGACGTCTCTCAACAGGGTGAGTCACAACAGCCGAGGACTTCCGATTTCCTCTTTGGTTGCAGTGTCCACTTAATGAGGACTGTGGTCAGTGTGCATATCAGTATGTGTGAGGTTCGCAATCCATCTGAGTGAGCTGTGGATGATGATTGTCATTTGCAGTCAAACACCATCTATTTACGTTTCAGGAGTCTGACCTCTTTTTTAATGGAAAAAATATTGGTTTCGCATTGATAATTTACATCCTTTTAATGATCACGTTTATATGGCTATTTGTTGCTGGGTAGAATTTATGGGGTATACTTGTTCTGTCCATGAGTGTGCTGTAATTGTCCATTGCAGCTGACTTGGTGAATGGTGGATTACATCATGGAGCGATCACTTGTCAATCGCAGGGCATGTGGGCACGTTGACTTCACAAACATCTCCTATATGTGAATCCCGGAAAAATGGAAGTCGCTATTCACACTGGTTCCCTTGGTTACTTGGCACTCAGACAGCACTGCGACACCACAAATGAAAAAACAGGGAAAGGTGGCATCAGCACAATTCCACTCATGTCAAACACACACACAAAAAGAATAAACAGCGCTTTGGTATTGGGTAAGTGTTTGACTACACAGTAAGACAAAGATTAAAATATTTCCTCATGCATATAAAATGTATTTTCCTGTAGCATCAAACCAGGCTAAAAAGTTTAATACACACATGTAATGAAAAGCAACACAACTTTAAATATAGCTACAGGACAGAGTAAAACTGCATTGTCTTCCAGTAAGTAGCAAAACCCCACATAATGTAGGTTCCTTTCAAAGATTAAATAAACACTTGACTCTTGTTTGGAAAAAGAGGCCAGTACCATTGGGACATTTACTTTAGCGACTCCTACATGGGTGCCTTTGCACTCCCTGGCCATATTAAGACAATCACACAGATTGGACAAGACGGTTGACAAATCGGGAGGGACAGAAATCTGGACCTTTTCCAAGACGAATTGATGTTTGGAGTTCATTTATCCAGAGCAATGAGTGTGTGTTCAAGCGTATTCATACACTAGGGAAAAAAAAGATGTTGAATTTACTCCCTTTTATTTCATCGAGTAGTTACATGAAATGAAATCACCTGGATCCAGATACAAGTAGAAGATACAACCATTTAAAAAAATGTATCTGGATGCATATGATTTTATTTTTCACTTGACAAAATAAAAACTACCTAAGTTCAACGTGCTACTTTTTCTATGTACCGGTACCTGTGCAAGTGTACATTTATGTGTCTGCACGGTGCACATGTGTTTCCCCAGTAGGAGACGTGACAACACAACATATCAATCCAATCACAGACTCTTTTCGAGGAAAACGCACACATACAAACATTTAAGTAAGCGTGTATTTGTCTAGTTTTGCTTCTGAAACTTGTTGATCTTGATGCCCCGCCAAACACCTGTTAACAAATAGATTACAGAATAGCTTGGGAATGCTCACTCACAAGTCCATTTAAACATTGAGACGCCCTTCTCTATCTACAAACACAGCCTTTTAAGGAAAGATTTCCCTTCCTCTCGCTGCCTGTCGTTCTTCCCCTTTTACACCGTTCATTTCGGTCACCCCCCCCCCCCCTCAACCAACCCCCACCACCACCCCCTGCCCCGCCTCCTCGTATGTGTGCCTTCTTATTTTTTCTTGTCTTTGGCTCTTTCCCCAAGCAAGCAGTATTGAATTCCCTGTTGACCAGCATGCCCCTGTCGGTTCTTGTTGAACTAAGCCGCGAAGAGGATCCGTGAGAGACCAGTTGAGGAGGAGGGTAAAGCCAACAAACAAGAGATGCAGATTGGATTATGGAAAATGTTTTTGAGGTCCTGGTTTCTGTAGAGTGACAGTACGGTATGGTTTTGTTATGTCCCCGGATCCTAGGGAGAAACACACACCATTAAATTCACTTCAAAGCAAATACTGAAGACGGGGGTGCACTAAGACTCGGATGGCCAGATGAGCTCCAGCAGTTTTGCCCTTTTAAGGGGGCGGAGGGATGCAGGAAGCAGCTATGAATGACTGATCTCTCTTTCATTTGTTCCCCCTCTCCTCCATCTCGCCTCCTGTGAATCTATCGTTCTTGCTCGAAGTCTTCCACGATGAATCCATTTCCTTTGTCGCATAGAATACTAAGGCACAGGTCATAAATGTAAATACCGACCCACAGAGAGATTAGATGATAACACAATGACATCAACATGACCCCAGTGGATCACTGACCAATCGCATGTGTGTGATTTGCTGTATGTGCATCATCTCGCACATGATGACAAAGAGGTATACATGCGCCTCAAACAAACATAGCACACCTGCGTGACTAAAGCGCTGCTTGTGAGTTTGTGTGCGTCATCGTGTCTGGTTGTGTGTTTCCAGACGACCTTTGTATTAGTCTGGCCATACGAGTGTGTGATAAGATGTAAAGTGACACCAAATCTCTAGTCTTGCATCTGGATTCACTGGAAGCTCGTATAAAGGGGAAAGAATAATGACCTCATGCAAGATTAACAGAAGCATGCAGTGAAAATGTCTGGATGTGATGAACTCCCTGGTGCGCGTTTGTCCATCCATACAAGCAACCCCGACAGCAAAGAATCCAAGTAGTATCATACCCGGTGCGAAATGTCAAACATCTCAGTAACTGTCCAATCACGTTGAACATTTTGTTTTAAGTATCTGCCATTCACCAAAGAGCTTCTATCATCTGTTTTTGTTTCAGTTTATTTTGTGGCTGCTCTGTTATATACCGCTTTAACTTTTACCACACTGGATGGACTGGCACTGTGCTGCTGATCTCACTCGCTTCTACTGGTTGGAATGCACTTTCAGAATGCACTACCATAAACTGAAGAAAATATGACAAGACCTAACCATAAAAAATAGCAGCGGCCGGTATGGAATTGATTGATTGTGGTGTATTGGCCTCGGAAAGCCACTCTTTCCTATGTGTTTCTTCTCAGTCTGGATAATATGCTTGAGATGTATGTTGCAGTGCCCAAGCAAAGCCTCGACTTCTGTTCTGCATGGTAGCCAGCATGGGAGTGTACTGTACTAGCTTGTCCTTGTTATCGAAAGGAACTGGTACATTAGTTCATAATCAACTGTGATGCAGTTTCCAAGCTATTCTAAACATGTTTTCTTAATGTTTGGTTTCTTGTTTTTTTTTTTTAAACATCTTCAGTAAAAGAAGGTACAAATTGATTCGGATCAACCGTGCATTTGAATGGACTACTTGTTTGTCATTGACCATTTTAGTTTACTTTTGGGTCCTCTTCCATTATAGATGGTATGGAACAAGTAATCCAAGCTGTATTAGGTGATTTGAGGGGTTTTTTTTTTCATCTCAACTCAACTGTATTTATAGAGCACTTTCAAACATCTATCCAAATCGGCTCGATTAATTCTGAATATGTTTTTATATCAATCAAAATATCTGAAACAAAACTGATAGCCATAAACCATAGCCATTATTTGGAAGCAAACAGAATAACTAGAGCATTAATTTGAAGAGAATTATCTAATAAACAGATAAAAAAATAATAAGGTGTTAAGCTATACAGTATATTAACTTCCAACAGAAAAGGCATCAAGAGAAAATACACATGTAAAAATCATCTTTCTCCCTCGCGCATAACCTATATTGCCATGACTTGTCATTTGTTCTCTCTGTCTCACTATGTGCACTCACAGAGGGTTCAGCAGGAAGGGGATGACATCATATGATCTCATGACTAAAGCAGTTGAGCTCAGCACAGACCTGCAGAGACATGACCTGCAGAGCGGGAGACATGGACACACATGGTGGCACAAAACACATGTTGGATATTGTATTTAGTGTACCCTGCTGGAGATTTAGTGCCTGTGTAATTACATGTGGCATTTTAGCTCCACTTTCTTTTGAGTTCAAGTTGCTGGGAGCCAGACTTACAGACATTCTTATTTAAACCATCATAACCCATTCAGGACAAACTTGATGTCACAGCATTGACAGAAGATTATAATAGCATCGGGTCCATTAGCATCACTGATACGATCTGGGTCCTTTGTTCATTTGATTCTTTGTCATTTCTGGAATATAATTTATAATTCATTATCAATGTCATTGCAGCACGGTTTATGATCATCTACCTCTTTTTCTCTTAATCTGTCTGTCTGTCTGACTGACTGAGTCTAATTCACACTGCAATTTGCCATTCTTTCAACTATTTCTGCATTTGCTGTGGCAACATATTGTGACATAAAATCAGATTCTGTTTGTTTTTGTAGATCTTCGGTTTCCATGGAAAAATACATGTACAATCTATACACTTCCTGATCCACAGTTGTGTCAGAAAATTCCACTCAGCATTTTTCAATCACCTACTTACTGACTTGGGTCTTGATTTGTGCTTTTTTTTTAATTCAGGAAAAAAACAGTAAGATTGACAGTTCAAACCTGCACTTGACAAAGGCTACAACAAGTACGTGTCCTTTTCTTGGAGCTCTTTCGATGTTAAGCTTGCTGTCCAGGTTATGTCCTTTGCACTAACCGAGGACAGAAGAGTGAAATATTTTTTATATGTCAAGAACTGCTCCATTCAGTGAGATATCAAACACCAGGGCCACACTGCAGATCTCTCAACTCAAAGTCAGATCGCAGGTCCACTCATCTGCATCACGGCGCTCTAGTGCATCAATTGCAAGCCAGGCCGCAGCTCAAGGTCGGGTCACTGCCAAAGTCGCTCGAATCACAGACCAGTACGCCAAACGCCAACTCGACATGGAAGTTGAAACGGCACGCATCGAGGCAACACTCTGAAGCAAGAGTGTGGAAGCTAAAGCCGGGCTCGCTGCAGCTGAGGTCCTGGAGGCTGCAGCTGAAGAGATACTTCAGCCCTCTAATCTCATGAAACCAGGCATCCCAGGTACAACACCTCCTCCTATTAGATGTGCATGAGAATTTTTATGGACATGCATTTTCAAGAATGAGATTCTAAAGTGGAAGACAAGGTTGACACTGAGCAGCAGGTTAGTACCATCCAACCCCATACCAAAACGGCCAAGTGAAGCAATCCCAACAGTATGTCTACACGAGCGTCATGTCGACCCCTGCATTCAACGAACCGAATCGACCCTCGTGGAATGATGTTAACGCATGCAGGCCCGACCGTCAGCCTACAACATCACAAACCCCTCAAAGTGATATGTCAGTCCGAGCAGCCTTCTTAGTGCATCCTGACATACTAAAAACATCACAGCAGTTCATGTGAACAAGCCAGAAGATGGCCTTGAGCTCTTATGACAATGCTTACACAAAAACTATACTTCGCCAGAGGAAATTGAGGCATCCCTCTTCGAACGCTTGGAAACATTTCCTAAGATCTCTCATGAAACTCAAATCTATTGCAGGAGTTAGCAGATCTTCTCGAATTGCAATATGCGAAAGACAAAAGCTATTTGCCGGGCCCTAGTTTCCTGGGCACGTCTCGGAAAATAAACCCGATAGTTGAAAAGCTCCCCTATAGCCTCCAAGAGTCATGGGTTAAACAAGGATCAAAATACAACAGGGACTTTCAAGTTGTCTATCCATCCACCTTTCTCCTACTTTGTGCATTGTGTAAATAATCATGCTGAAATGAAAACAGATCCTAGCTTGATATAACCCTTGTGCACTGACTCTAAAGCACAATCATGAACAGACTGAACTATTGCCATCCATCCATTTTATGTTCCATTGTCAGGGGGAAGCTGGAGCCCATTCCAGCTGGTGATAAGCATCCAGTCTACATTACATATTTATGCAAATTCATGACCACCCGGGGTAAAAATAAGGTGGGTCCAGGCCTATGCAGGGCCCCCCAACAGGGACATTCAGGGTTTGGTGACCAAGGATTGAATAGTCCCATGGTCTTGGTCATGCAGTGCTTCAAGAAGAAGTCAGGCAAGTAAACGACTCACCACCTGGAACTTAATCCTGAATAATATAAATAAAATAATAGTTTATGAGTAATTTCATCAATCATAGAAAACAATTCTTTCTGTGTTTATGTTTGTGCTGTTGGTGATATTAGTGAACAACATAGTTTTCCCACATACTGTCAGTTGTGTCTTACAAGCACACAATCTGTTTCTACTGTTCTCCCCTAACTTCGTTTTGACTGCAGGCCTGAAGTCATCAAATACTTTTTTCTAAACTTGGTATTTGTTCACTACAAAGCAATTGGGAAATTGACCCCTTGCGGATTCTCCAGCTGAGCTGTTTTCAATCTTTTTAAGTGTTCTTACACAAAAGGCACACATGGGTTGTTGCACCAAGTTCTGGGCCCCCACTTCATCCTAAACCCTCCGCACTATGCACTCACTGCAATTTATCCTGAAGATGTTTAAATGGTATGTGAATTGCATTGTTTGAAGTTCCAGCTCATAGTATCAGATATCAAAAGTAATGCCTATTAATGACCCCAGTTGACTAAAAGAAAACTATTACTGTAGAATTTGCTTCCTACACGTTACTTACAATTACTAAAGCTCCTGTTAAATAAATGTTTGTAAAAAATCAGAGCACTATAATAGCTAGTAACGAGGGCAATTATGCCATTAACTTGATTTTGATCCAAATATGAGAAAAAGGTTTATTTTTGTTGTTTTTATTTCTTGCTTATTTTGTATTTTGGATATTATTTCACATTACTTTTTCTCTTATTATTCTTTTGATCTTTTTAGCCAGGACAATAAACGATAATTGAATTGAAATTTATTCGAATACAAACTCTTAAAAATTGGGATTCAAATAAGACCCTTTTAAGTGTGTATTAAATTCAAATGAAGTATTTTTTTAATGCTTGTAGATTTTATTGCACATAGAGCAATGCAATGAGGGTAACTAGCATTTTGCAAGGTGGCTGTTGAGGGTAGTCACAAACTATTACCGGTAATTTCATTGTAAAAATATAATTAAAAGACTTTCAACAGCAAAATGTAATTAATCTTGATATTTAAGACATTATTTTTTTTCTGACTGACATATGGAAATAATAGAAAGAAATCTTTAAAATGTTTCAAAGTTCTAAGGCCCCTCAGGCACGGGGCCCTGGTACACCATTTCAATCGGGGCCCTGGTACACCATTTCAATCCTTCTCTACTTAGAACCCCCTGGACAAATACATCGAATGCTCAGATTTTTTTTTCTTTGGCTCTTGTAAGCCGGAATTGACCTTGACCCTTCTGCTTACCTTGGTCCCTGCAAACAACACCCCAGGAAAGATCACATGAACTGCACCCATTTCCGTTTTCACATGAGGTGTTATCAGCCACACCCAGAAGTGCGTGTCTGTGTGTTTCCCCGTCACTGCAGCTCACCAGAATCAAACGCTTACTGAAGGAATACTTTTGGTGTTTGCTCCCTTGAATGCTTCAGAATGTCATCCTTGCCCGTCAGACATAGGAAAGTCTGGAGAGTTTCAGACAAAACAGGATTAGACAAGATATGGCAGTGTCCCAAAGCTGATAGATGACCTTCACATGAGACTCCACAGGAATCCCAGTCAGAGTTCACTCAGTGGCAGCCCATGATGGAGATTAAAATAAGAGTTGTGACTCATTGATCCAGTAATAATGTTCCTCCACAGCCGACACAGATTTACTTGGTGTTTACCAGCAAACTACAGAACATTAAAAGGTATGTGTAGAAGCGCCACAAAGCTACAACCGGTAATTCAATAACAAACAGAGTATGACATCTGGGCAAGCATAATCAATGCATCCTCAGAGATAGAACTTTGTGTTCGGTAGAGTAATTTCAAAGCACATTTCAGATTTGATATTCCTCGCATTCCTTCTGTTGTTTTGCATTAACAAGAGTTCAAGATGAAATCATTGCTTCTCAGTGTGGGGCACAAAGAAGAAAAGAAACAGTACCCAAATTCCATGGTACAATACTGCCCCTCTCTGGACATCTTGTAAACAGACATCCTCTACGATTAATACGGACATAGGAAGAAGTTGCAAGACGTTAATACAATACAGTGACGTTGTTATAATTTTCCGTCCATTCAGTTTCTATACAGATTATCCTCATAATCAAAATAACACGGTGCCAAAATTGAACAAACAAAAAATGGTATCTGGACAATACCGATGCAAAGCATGGTGTGCGCGTGCGCGTGTGTGCGCGTGTGTTTGTGTGTTTTTAGCAGCAAAATGTGAGGGCCACGAAACCGTCATGAGGTCTGGCACAGAACCTGTCAACACCTCAAAACCTAGAATCACTCCTGCTTACATGTACTGGACTATAATTTACTGTCTAAGAATGACAAATCATACACTGTATTTATAAATGTTGTTTGGAAAAATAATCTCGATTAATGTAAAATAATTCATATTCCACGGGATATAACCTGTGTAACAAATGAAGCCGAATCAATTCAGAAATTAAATGCACCAAAACAATATAAATTATTTCGCCATTATTGAAGACAGTAACCAACGTCGCCGACGACGACGACGACGACTTGCTGAATTAAAACTACACATCCCAGAGTTCATTTGAAAAAAAGACTATCGACCTCAAACACATTTAGATCATTAGATTTTTTCTAAAACGTGATTAAGTCAAACGTTCGAATCAAGTCCAGATAACGAATTACGTTTTTTTGTGTCAGAGACGAAGGATGTGAAATTAAGAAAAATATTGGCAACTTTCATGAACATATGACGAGCCGGAAGTACGTTTAACTTCCTTTCCTCCATTCGGTGAGTGCGTGTCGCGTCGCATTATCTTTGACTCAAGAGCAAATTGGAAAAACTTCAGTGTTTTGGGAAGCACAGCGTCCAACATCATATATATAACGTTTATTTGTTTGTTAATTTCCAGATTGCAACAATGGGCCGCCGTCCAGCCCGCTGGTAAGTTGTCTCTTTTTACGCGTCAGGCCACGGCCAGGCAGGCACAGTAAAATGGCAGCGGCTTCCACCCTGCAACATGTGGACTGTGCTTGCTCACGGGCCTTCTGTCTTAAATGCAGCTGGATCCTCGTCTTCCCGAAAATCCTCACTTGATTTTGAACTGTTTCGCTGCAATGGCTCTTGTGTTTGTATCACGTTATCATTTTGTGGCTGCCGCTTTATAGAAACTGATTAAACTGGCGTTACCTAGCCCATATCTAGCGTTAAGCTAACATACCGGTGTGAGACTGTACGGCGCTTATTGGAGTTTGAAGCGTGCTCTGCCATGTGTACTTGAATCAGCGTTATTTTGTATCACTGTGGTACTTTTGTTGACATTTTATGTCTTTTATTGAGAAAAAAACTCGAACGTAAAATGAACGGATAGCCCTTAATTTAGAACAGCGTCTAACTTTTGTTTCTCAACAAGAAAAAAGTATTTGGGAAAAAAAAGTTTCGCTCTCTTATGGTACTTAGGTATGCGGAGACTAGATTTTAGATTTGGTCTGAAATAGACAAATGACGATGTACAAGGGTCTTTGGAAATCCTGTAAATTGTTCATATTAATTTCTTATTAAATAATTATTTTGCCCACATTTGACTGTTGAATGTGTCTTTTAATGGTTGACGATCCCATTTGTCCAATGCCTTCTCCACAGCTACCGGTACTGCAAGAACAAGCCTTACCCAAAGTCTCGATTCTGTAGGGGTGTGCCTGGTGAGTGTTTTACTTTCTTCTCTTTTAAAAGTGAATATTGTTGGTTGAAGGGCTGAATAATTCATCCACATCAGGTAGACATTGCACTGAAATAAAAGGCAATTTTTACATCAAAAGGGTGCAATTTTGGAAACCGTAAAACCCAATTCTTGTAAACATACTAGATCTCAATGCATATTTGTTATAGTCTCTGTATAACTACAGGCCACATGTTTGCATGTCATTTTGTCAGGTGACATGAAACGTTATGTAATGAAGCCACAGATTTATTTGTATTCATCTTTTGTATGACTTGTCGATTTGATGTCATATTTGATTTGTAGAATATTTTAAAGATGTCAGCGAGGACATGAACGTTTACATAAAGTATAAGCTAACATTTGAAGTGCCAGTAGTTATATTAACTGCTTTTCATGGAAGAGGACCATGACAAAATAAATACATATTAAACTGAAATCTAAATATAAAAAAATAAAGTTAACAATTGATTATTTTTCAAGTTTTTTCTAGGCTTAACTGATTGTCAGGGTTGCTCTTGAATATAGTGGGCTGACAGCCGACTCTGCAGTTTATTAAGCCGACTAGACTTGCTGTGGTGCATTTCTGGTGTGCAAAGGCTGCGGACATAAAATCTTTGATTAGTGTAAGTTCTCAGCTGTGACGTGCTGAGTACTCTAAGGGATCATTGAGACATTTTCAAAGAAAATATATTGTAGGAAAATTACCATTTCTGTCGCTAATGATAATCTCGTCAAACAAAATGCTACACATTATTGGTCCTTTTTTTCCTTTAAGATCCCAAAATCAGGATCTTTGACTTGGGCAGGAAGAAGGCCAAGGTGGATGAGTTTCCCCTGTGCGGCCACATGGTCTCCGATGAATATGAGCAGCTCTCCTCGGAAGGTGAGAAATGGTCAGGCCTTTTTGCTCTCTTCCCTCACCTGGATGCAGAATATATTGAGTTGACTGGCCAAAATGTGAAACCACTAATCTGCAAATGGAGAGAGACTGCCCTGGTTTGCTAGCATCAACTCCCTTAAGCGACAGCTTGCTCAAAAGTGAGCATGGTCAATGTCACTATCATTAATGAGTGATTTGTGGCTTTTGGGGATTTCCAGTTTTCCTCAGTCGGTGCTTGTGCCTTAAGTTGAGGCAATATCTTTCCCGCCGCTTGGGTGGGCTGTGTTCTTGCAGCTCTGGAGGCGGCCCGTATCTGTGCTAACAAGTACATGGTGAAGACCTGTGGTAAAGATGGTTTCCACATCCGCATGCGTCTGCATCCTTTCCACGTCATCCGCATCAACAAAATGTTGTCCTGTGCTGGAGCTGACAGGTGAGTGATATTCTGATATATTGTTGATCTCAAATGACCTCGAAGCTGAATTGGCCCCTTTCTGCTTTTAGGCTCCAGACAGGAATGCGTGGTGCTTTTGGGAAGCCACAGGGCACCGTGGCCCGAGTGCACATTGGTCAGGTGATCATGTCTGTGCGTACCAAGGCCCAGAACAAGGAGCACGTGGTTGAAGCCTTGCGTAGAGCCAAGTTCAAGTTCCCCGGCCGCCAGAAGGTATACTCATGTCTCTGTATTCAAGTCAGTTGTAGCGTGAGCGCACTCATCTCTTGTACTCTACAGTTATCATAGAATAATGCAGCTTATTAAGACTGGTCTTGCTGCAGTGCATATCTGGTGTGCAAAGGCTGCAAAGAGCAACTCGTTGGTTTGTGTATGTCCTCAGCTGTGAGGTGCTGAATTCTTTAAAGGGACCACTGAGACAAAGCAATTTTTAGATGCTATTCTTCAGGATTTTGTTGTCATTGATGTATTTTTCTTCTCTTCAGATCCATATCTCCAAGAAATATGGCTTCACCAAGTTCAATGCCTGCGACTTTGATGAGATGATGGCTGAAAAGCGTGTCATTCCTGATGGCTGTGGGGTGAAGTACATCCCCAGTAAAGGACCTCTGTCCCGCTGGAAGGCCCTCCATGCCGTTTAGAGCATCTGTAGCTGTTCATTGACTACAACCAATAAATGTGGCTTTCATTAGAAAAATGTCTGTTTATTCACTTATCGGGTCACAAATGCGGCTTTTATTGTGCAGGTGAACAAATGTGTCGAATTAAGATAATTATTCAGGAATAATGTGTTGATTTATTGTACTCATGGAAAAGGACGAGGATGAACATGTTTTGAATTCTTGAAAAAAATACACTAATTTCAGGCTGTTATTCGTTTATACTTGCCAATTTCCCCATGAAAGCAGACACATTCTTTTGAGTTTTAAGCAAAATCACATTCTTGAACATCAGTTTGGACTTAATAACACAAAAATTATTTTAGCTTTTTTTTCTGAGAGTTTTTGAATCCAACATTAACCCATCTCAAAATTAAAGACTGCTGAACAGCCATTACATTTTTTTTTAAAATATGGTTTGGGACCGGCAGTGGCTGAGGAATGGGGGCCACAGACCACTTTGATTTTTATTAAATAGCCTAGTTGTATCTACATCTGTTGTATCGATAAAATTCAAGAATGTTTTGACATTTATTGAAAAGGTGTCATCTCTGGGTAGGGTGGTGAATATGAACTCGAAAAGTTCTCCACTCCAAGAGACTTTATGCAGAACTAAAACTGCAGATAATGTACAGTTGTGCAAATACATTTATATACGCTGGCAGATTTTTTTTTTGTAATGACTGAACAGAGTTGATCTTTTCTTTGTTAGCTTTTTAATGATTTTCTACGGAGCCACTAAGGTGACATAGAAGGAAAAAAATGCTTTCCCTCGCAAAGTTTTGCATTCACTCGCAAAGCTTGTGAGATAGCGCCCTTTTTTTTGCAAGGGGTCTTTTTTTTTTAATTTAAATGCGCTTCATGTACTTTCGGGTCATCTTCTGGGTAACCGAAAACAAACATGGAGTGTTTGCACCTGTTGGCGAGTTTAATGGAATTTTACTTTCAAACTGACTTGAGATACAAATACAACTACCCCATTCTTGAGCTCAAATCCGGTTTCCAAGTCCTCCATTATTTTCCCTTTTTCCCCGAAGTAGTGTCATCTCTTAATGAAAATGTTTTGCTCAATGTTTTGTCGGCATACCTGCCTGTGCTTCATCTGCTTGTGTATGATTGATCATCTTTGCAGTGACTGTATATGCAGTCAAGGGCAGCTTGGAATAACACATTCCGACATGTTCAAAAATAATTTAATTGTTTTAAATGGCTGTAAGAGGGTGTGTTAAACAACATCAAATATCTTAAATCATGACATGAATGAGGAATATCTTGCTTCTCCAAATATGTGGCCGTCCTACTTAATGCCTCTTGTATCACGGTCCTCCATGTTACAGTGCTTGTTTTTTTTAAAACGTCGTTGTCTTTTTTACGTTGTCATGTTGAAAAGACTAACAAACGTAACAAAAAGAGTACAAATACCAATTTTCAAATGTAGCAAGTACAGTAAAAAAAAGATCAGAAAAATAAATAGTAGAGTAAAAAGTACAGATACCTAAAAAAACATCGAATATAATGTCATTAAATATTTGTGTTTATCTTATATGCTTACTAATGGCATGTGAATGTGTGTTTAAGTAGACAAAAGGTACCGGTACGTGATATGCTACGCCACCAGTCTAGGAGCCAGAGTTGGAACATGACAGGCGGATCTTTACGCAGGCGTTGACAAAGGTGCAGTTCACACAACATTTGTCTCATTCACTCACAGATATGCACGGAGACCACTTGCTATGGAGCATCCAGCTCGTGGCAGCGGGTGTTCAGTTGGGGAATGCGTTCTTCTTGACCGTTCTTCCTATGGTGATGAAGGAACGATATGTTAATGCTACAAGCCAATCGGATACCAACCTATCCTGTTTGGAGGACAGCTGGCAGGTCTCTGTGTCCAACTTCTTCATGACTTACAGAGTCCTGAGTCAACTGGTTCCCATCCTTCCTGGCTTTTTTCTGGCATGGCTCGGGGACATGGGCTGGAGGAAAAGCCTGATTGTGCTCCCACTGCTGGGCCTCATGCTGTCCCGGCTTGTGGTGCTATTCATGCTGATACTGGACTGGCCTGTCAAAATCTTGTGGGTGGAGGTGATCATCACTGCGTTGTGTGGGGGCTCGACTGTGTTCTGGAGTGGCATCATGACACTGCTGTCTCTTGGCTCTACAAGGCAGGATAGATCCAAAGTATTGATGAGAGCAGAGCTTATCAGTGGACTGTCTGGTGTTGTGGGCTGTATGACGGCAGGGCACTTGTACAATTTTTCCAGTACAACCCTGAGACCAGGTGTTGTCACCTTGCTGATATGTGTTCTATTCCATGGGTCCTGCATGATCTACGTGATCTTCTTCCTACAGGCGAGTGTTTTGTTGCTCATTCACTGGCCTTAAAAAGAAACTTCCCAAAATGCTGACTTTTATAATCACAAAGACATCAGACGTCAATTTTGCCTGTTGACTTTGTACAGCCTGACAAATACTGTACCTTTCAGTTTCAGTTAATGGCAGCAATTTGTGTTCGGCAAATTAGTTTGAATGATGATTGTAACCCATTAAAAAGAGAAAAAAAGCCACACAAGTGTCAGGACTCACCCCCACCTCTAACAAGAGGTATTACTGTGCATTTAAAAAAAATAGAGCTACGAAAATGAATCTCCTGTTTTACAAGTGTGTTTACTACCAGTCACATTGCATTCCGTTTTCTACGCAATTCATATCTTCGCATCATCGTCAATGAAATTAAAACAAATTCCATGCAGGCAGGAGCATTGTGCGATAACAAGACCTTGATGAAAGCCAACAACAACACCACATGTGACCATCCACACAAAGTCGTCAACATAATACTGCTGTGGGTGTCAGGACTACTCTACAATGCTGTAGATTCTTCAACCAGAAACATTCTGGTCTTATTTCAGTTCATGGAGCCTCTTCACTGGAATGTGACACAGGTGAGTCGATTTGAAACTTCCTTCCCGCTGGCTTTTGCAGTGTTAATGTTTGTGCTCAAGAATAAATAATCTCATCTCATTAGTAAATGCTAATAGGAAGCACATCGTGCGACATTAAATTCACGTTACATCCAAAAGGAAAATGAGTTTTCTCTGACTACCCTGTCTTCCCCTCCCCCCGCACAACATATTAGGTGAGGATGATCTTTTAGAGACACTTGAAAATCGGGCATAGGCTGATTTTGATGGGAATGGTCAGATTCAACACAATTATTTGTGCTTGTTCTAACGATGACACGTGTGGTTCCTGCAGGTTAGCTACGGGAATGCGTCCGGCTTCCTGATTACAATCTCAAGTTTCCTGAGTTCTGTGATTTTATCAAGGTGGCTCAGTGATAGCTCTCTGATCACTATTGGCCTGCTCTCCAATGCCGCCGGGATGCTTCCAATGGCTTTTGCCACAACTACATACATGTTCTTCATTGGTAAATTATTCTGAGATCACGTTTAAAAAAAATATTTCACCATGATTAGTCTACCATGATAAACACCGGGACTTTCTCTCTAGCCCGTGTTCTGGCACTTTTCTCCCTGATGCCTGTTCCGTTGATATGTTCTCTACTGTCCCAGCAAGTGCATGGTTCTTCATACAGTGAGTTATTGATTATTTATTGCCTGGAGTTTGCATGTTCTCCCCGTCATTTCTTTGTATTAAATGTCTTGAATTTGTTTTTGAATAATTTTTCGTGACATAACTTAAAGTATTTCTTTCAACTAGCGCACATACCCATGAAACGCAATGAATTAAGGTTCCCCTGACTGCTTGTTTCCTGCTGCGTATCTGCAAGTTATCCAATGTGATTTGGCCTCGCAAGCGAAGTGTTGAATGAGAATGTATTGTTGATTTATAAATGGTAATCGTTTCATTTCAAGGATTTCCCTCTCATTCGCAGGTAAAGTGCTTATTTCACTGCAGCTGTCTTTGAAATTGTCCAGCGCGGGAACTAACTTAATCTACGCCAAGATTTACCAATTGACTTTTAATTGGTTTCCTGGCTTTGTCCTGATACTGACCAGCTTGATCTCCATCGTGGCCATCATACCCATAAGGTAGCCCGCATTCATCATTTATACAAACAAAAAAAATCAAATAGTATGCTTTCTTTGATAATGAAGTACAGTATGATATAGTACAATTCACTACAATATAGTACAATATGGAGACTGTATACATGTGGTTACCAAGTACTGCACAACTACAAATCCATGACAGCTTTTTATCGAGTACTAGCATGCAAATAGAACAGACAGAATACAATAATTTATAAATCATGCTCAATCTATATGTCATTGAACACACCACAAAGACGGGATATTTAACGATCATCCATCCTTCCATCCATTCATCCTGAAAGGTCACAAAGGTGGGGGTGGGGAGTGGTTGCTGGAGCCTATCCCAGCTGACTTTGGCAGTAGGCATATGACACCCTGAACCGGGCGTCAGTCAAACACCGGGCACACGGGTGTCACACCGTCACTGAGTGGGAACTGATCCCACGATGCCCGTACACAAGTCAGCTGAGTGTACCACTACACCATCAGTGACTAATGTTGAAAGTAATAAACTTGATTGTTTTTAGCCAAAAATCCATCCGTCCATCCATCCATTTTCTGATCGGCTTATTGCCACAAGGGTTGTGGAGCTCAGGGACACTTCAGAAAACCAATACCAGTAAATACAGTTAGGCACCATATCCCTAAGTGCAACTTAGAACTCTACTATGCGTACCAAAAGCCATTCATCAACGACACCCAGAAACACCGCTTGGCTTCTCTGGGCCGGAGCTCATCTAAGATGGACATATGCAAAGTGGAAAAATGATCTTTGGTGTGACGAGTCCACATTTCAAATTTTTATGGGAAATTGTGAACGTTGTGTCCTCCGGGCCAAAGTGGAAAAGAACCACCCGGACTGCTGTGGATGCAAAGTTCAAAAGCCCGCTTCTGTGTCATTTTAGTGCCAATGGCATACGTAACTTACACATCTGAGAAGGCACTATTAATGCTAAAAAGTACATGCAGGCTTTGTCACTGACAGGCGTGGCTATATACCGGTAATCAGTTTCCTATTTAGGTTTTTAACTGTGAAAACGATATTGCGAATACTTCAAAGGGTAACCAAGATGAATACCAGAGGGCTGTCTATGGATGAAAATACCAGCCATTGTAAAGGTGTGAGAAGATCAATCAGACCCATTGCGCAACCTTTGTCCATACCCAGTACTACACAACTATTTGAAATGTCCCACAGAAGAAAGAATTCACAGGTAGCAGACGTTAGACAGGTAGATCAAGGAAAACTGCAGCTGTTGATGACACAAAGCTGTCAAGAAATGCAGTCCCCTAAAACAACTGTTCGTGACATCAGTAACAACCTGCAGAGAGCACGAGTGACAGCATCACAATCTAATGTTTGCACAAGACACACCTCAGTCTTTCTAGCATAATGTTTTATGGACTGAAGAGACAAAGAATAACCTTTATCAAACTAATGGAAAAGCTAACGTTTCGAGAAGTAAAGCATTTGGTCATGATCTCAAAGGTATAAGCTCATTCGTATCATGAGCTGGGCTTGCATAGATCCATAATGTAAGATACAAAGGCAACAGCACAATGAACTGCAGTCTTTCAAGTCTGGAGAAACATGTTGCAGTTACACACCTGCATCGCTTGGCGGAGAATCAAGTCAGCTGTGTTCACGCCTGCAGCTGTGAAAAATGCACCATGCTGTACCCACTTGCATGATTCTGCGAAAATACCCAAATTGAATCTGGCCTGCCCTGTGCAGATTTAGAACACACACTATGCCACACTTGCTCTAATGTCCTTGGTCTTCTTAAAATCCAGCTGTTCTAATACTTTTGCTGACCTTAAAATGTAACTTCATCTTTTGATGTCAAACCCCAACGTTTTGTATAGCATCATGTTCGACATGGTATAAATACAATATGGTCAGAGATGCCAGCCAACTCGAGAGCAAAATTGTATAGGGCCAAGCTATGGCTTAATAATGTACTTTTTAATTGCTCGTATACAAATACTTGAGTCTCTGGAGTGCCTTCCCACCTATCAAGTGTGAAATTAAACAACCAAGTCAATCTGCTGTAACCTGCCTATATCGGAAATTGTGTCTGTGAGTGAGCCATTCTGAACTTTGTGACGCCATGGAAATTTGCCATTCATTTGCACTCTGGACATGAAGGATTGAACATTGCCTGCTCTGGAGGGAGTTTCAAATGCTCCAGACGTCTCCAATAACACAACATAATGTTACTAGATTTGTTGATAGGCACTTTTAAAAAAATAGTATTATAATGGACAAGACTAGTCATTATTTATCTTTAAATTGCTGCAAAAGGTATAATATCTCCAGGCACTTCATAACTTTCTTCTGTCTTTCCTTCCAGAATATTTGACAGCAGACTGTCTGTTGGGTGCATCTACCTGGTCATCGCAGATGAAGAGGCCAGTGAACATGACCTTTTACTTGAGATGGAAGACTCCAGTGATGACAGACCTATTTGCAAGTAGAATCCTTCATGTGTTCAAAAAAGGAACAGAACAAGAACTTACCCTAGGAGAAAGCAATCACTATTCTGGCTTCAAATGTTATTAAAATAGAAGCAGCGCTATCGGACAACGAATAACTTTATTGTGTGCTTTGGTGTTTCTCCGTTTCATTTTCTGGTGTGTTTGTTTTGCACATGGGAGAGTCTGTCTCAAACCCCTTTTTGACCAGTTAGTGCGGACGAGAATTGAGACCCTTACTGTAAAAGCAGCTCTGTCAGACTGTCATTCTGAGAGCATGTTTTTGACCTGTGTTTTAGACATTACAGTAGACCAGTCTAACTAATTACCGGTACCTGTCGGTTGATTTGAAAAGACAATTCATAAATGCTTATTTACAGTTGCAGTTTCTCCAAAAACATTGGAACGACAAGATTAATTCCTTTGTTTTTGTTGTACACTATCCAGAAGACATTCAGGTTTCAGAGCAAAAGATCTATATGAAGCCAAAGGTTCCAGCTTTTATTTCATGCTGTTTACATATGGATATGTTAAACAAGTCAGGACGCAGCACATCTTATTCGATGCCACCCACTTTTCAAGTGAGAAAAAATACTGGAACATCTGACTGGCCAAGTCAACCACCAGACCTTAACCCAATCGTATATGCATTTCACCTCAAAGAGGAGACTGAAGGAAAAACCCTCGAGAAACAAACAAGAACACAAAGTGCCGGCACTGAAGGCCAGGAAAAGCATTTCAAATGAAGAAGGCAACAATCCGGTGAAGTCAATGGCTCACATGGCTTGATGGAGTTGTTGCCAGTAAGGCTTAAGACACGAAATATTACATGCTATTCTCTTGAAGTTAAATTAATATTGTCTGTTCATGTACTTTTGCTCACTTGAAAAGTTGGTGGCTTCAAACCAAAGGAAGCACTGTCCAGAGTTGTGTAACACATCTAGGTCAAGGTCAAGGTCATCTTTATTGTCAAATATGCTTGATGTATGACATGCATCTAGATGTAGAAACCATGAAATAAAGCTGCTATTCTGAAATTTCGTCCTCGTATTTTGAGTCCTCAACAAAAACAGGAATGTACCTTGCCATTCCAATACTTTTGGAGGGCAATGTGCAGTATATGTGTGTTGTACTATTTATGTGTATGAATATACATATACCGTATATGTAGATAAGAATATGTATGTGCATGTGCTGGATTTGCATATGGAAATAGGTCTGTAGAATAGCGTTTTTTAAAATTGTTTAGTTATAATACCTCAAAATGAAATTCTACTTACACTCTGCTCTCTATTTTTCTGTTGTACACCCAACAGCGAACCATATCACCCATATGCAGGCCTGCAAAGAGAGATATCAGAGTGAAAGGGATGTGCAAACTGTGCTGCACGGCTTGAGCTAGCTGGGGTGTTGGTTTGGTGCCTTACCAGGAAGCAGACTTGCAACTAGTTGCTGTCACCGGCTCCAAAGGCCAGGTCTTTTATTTACTGTATAATAATACAATCCAGAACTTATTAGCTTACTTGGTGGCATGAATTACTATTTAACCGGTATTCATTACTGTTTTACTCTTATCAAACAGCTGCATGTTTAATATTCTGGTCAGGATTCGACACCTTTCAAGTTTATATCCTCACTTATCACAGCTATCTGTGAGGAAATTAAGTCAGCGAGTCATGTTTTTGAATGTCTGTTTTAAACAATAAAGATGATAGAATTGGATTTTATGCATTTGACTACTTCCCCACCCCCCGCATGAACACTTGGTGAGGAATTACCCCACTGAATTTGATTAAAGGGAAAAGTGAAGTGAAAACTGACAGCCAACTTCTATAGATAGAAACTAGCAGGCAGAACAAATTTGGCATGTGTAGATTCAGCAAGTAGCAGGAAGTCCCACCCACAGGAACTAGTCAGCAGGGCAGGCTTCATGTTTCACAAAGAAGGAAGCAGTCAGAAAAATACCACTGAGCCTGGTAAGCTGCTGTTTTTTAAATTCTCATAGCAGGATTCTCGCGAAGCACTAGGTCAAGAAAATATGTAATTTGGAATTCTGTGTGTGTTTAGGGGAGCAATAAAGACAGTCCAAAGAATCATGGTCTGCTAAATTCAAGCATTAATTTGTGTCTTAAAAAGTCTTCTATTTGGTGTCGAGATTTTTGTGATTCTCTTTAAGAGCAGGATGCCGGTTGACCGTTCTACAGCTGTGATGTTTTTTTTTTTAAACACATGACACTTGCTCATAAAATGTGTCACTGGACAGCTGCAAACACCAGAAATAATTCACCCTCATTTTCTGTACATCGCCTGGATGACCTAATTGACCTTCAAATATTAGTATTAAAACCGCACTGACTGTCCCTAATGACTCTTCATTAGGGACACTTTTGTAGTCTAATGAGATCCACCTTCACTGACACGTTGAGAAAATGATACAGTACTTAAAATGTCTATTATTTATTTATTATTTTGGGACTATAAATAAACAGCATAGGACTAGGTCATAGATGGATGCTTCTTAAATGTGCATAATAATATGCTATTCATTAATGATAAATTATCACATTTTATTATATATTTTGAAAAAACTCATAATGAATTGACCACTACATAAAAAACTGAATAAGGTATAATTTACTCAATGGTGTATTTTATCATTGATAAAAAAATGCTACTAATATTTTGTTTCCATGAAAACCTTACGAGATAACAAAAAAAACCTAATAAAAATGAAAAAAATATACACGCTTTAATTCACAAATCTTGGTGAATATCCAATCCAATAAAATGCTATATTAATGCATCACATATTACAGGGCCGGAATGAAGAACCTTTGTCTATCACTTTGTACTGCGTCGTATCATCCTGTGAGTCGCTTGATTCTCATAATTCAGTTTCATAGTGAAGGAAAATCAGACATCTATGGTCCATTCCAGTATTGCATCTGCAACGTTAAATGAATACTTCCTTGACCTAAAACTATGCATTATAGTTGTAGAGGCTGATTTATTGGATTATACAATACAATACAATACAATACATCCCGATTTATATAGCGCTTTCACAACAGCTGCAGCTGTAAGAAAACCGTTAACATCAAGTAAAATAATAAACACAACACATAATATAAAACACGGACAGTCGTGCAATCCTAACTTATGCAAGGGTACCAATGTTGTGACTGTTGTGTGGCTTCCCCACCATATTTAATATCTGTCTTCCCATGACTAAGACGACTAACAATTGCACTATGATCGCAAGTGCTGCGCCCAAAGATAAGCACGACAAAGAAGATTCCAGCCAGCCCTGTGACTGCGTGACATGTATGGCTATGTGTACTTTTTGTCATTTTAACAGCGATACAACATAGTATTGTGCTTTACATTGGAAGCTGAACCGCAAGGCCAAATAACACACAAAGTTACAAATGAGCACACACCCAAGGTATTGTATTGCTCCTCTCATCATATTGTCACCTGTCTGGTATGTACAATCTAGTCTACAATATGTAAAATATAAACTCCACAAGCTCTCTCATTTTTTTTAACTTGCTAGAGGGGTTGGGAAAGTTCCGAGGTGAAGATAGCAACCCAATCGCTAAGTTGGGAATATCAAGTCTTCTTTTGTAAATTAGCTCCTCTCAGTTTGCAACTATGTTGTTAGTGTAAGCAATGCACACTTTACATCATTGGGGATACACTTTCAACTATGGAAGCCACAAAAAAAAAAAGATTTAAAAATCGTCCTTATAAATAAAATCAATTCATCTCCCAATAATTTTTTTAGGGTATGTTCAAAGCTATGTATGGAAACTTATGTTCCACGGAAAGAATGAATTAAAACCACAGCAACAATAAGGGCAATCTCAGTTTTATATATCTTAGTATTGCAACTTTATTCTCTGAAAAATAGCTTCTAGCATGACTTTATTTTTATAATTATGACTGACTGTCTTATTGTTAAGAGTATTTTCAAGAAGTTTTTTTCCTATGTTGCCTGCACACGTCTTCATAAAAGGTGTGCGTCTTGAGAAAGCAGGTCAGGTACTGTATGACTGTCCACAGCATTCTTGTTACGTTGTGAAAGCGCGATATAAATCGGCATGTATTGTATTCTTTCACTTCTACTCGTAGTCTGCATTGTATTTGTCATTTTTGTCTCCACAACCAAAAAAATGTTTAATCAGACAAAATCGTCTTTGTGTGTTATTCTTACAGTTGTGACAATGAGGCACATATTCCTCCTCCTGCTTCCCTGTCTTGATGTTTGTAGCATCCAGGCAGCTGCAAATCTCAGAGTCTGTGCCTTCAACCTTCAACATTTTGGGGAATCCAAAGCCAAGAAGCAGGACGTCATGCAGACATATGCTAAGGTAATGCATGCGTGGCTTGAAGAAATCCATCTTTTTAACTTGCTGCGCATTGTGGTTGAACTTACTAGTTAAGGGGCTGACTGTTGATTTGAGCTTCCAAAATGACCAAGCCTAATGGGACAGGTGAGGTGCCCTTTAGCAAGGCACCAAACCCTGAAGTGACGAGCTTGGTCTTTCATGTCTCCAATAGTGCAGGTGCACTGGATACTACACATGTGTCTACAATATCAATTTACGCAACCATGAATAAATGTTCCGTAAACTACTCTTCTTTTACTTAAATGATTCAACACACAAACCACCTTCCTATGAGGCTCATCAATCAGATTATCCTGAATAACATTCTAGCACAAAATCATTTGACCTTACACAGGGGGAAACAATTATGCCCACTAGCACTCTCATACATACAGGTTAAATAACTTCCCTTTTGGCATTGACACACATAAACAAATGTTAAGGAATACAGGCAGAATTGTAGGAGCCCAGTGGGCGGCAGGGGCTATGAGGAACTAAATCCAGAGAGAAAAACACATGTTGACTTTCACTTTGACTGCTCCGTCACGAGCAGTATATTAAAGGAATGACGAATAGATATTTTAACAGAGGATAGCTTTGAAAGAAAAAAAAAACATCCGTAGCGAGGTGACTTTGTGAAAGCCGATTCAAGTTTTTGCTTTTAAAGCCTTGAACTTTCTGGCACCTTCCTATCTTTTAGCCTGACGTTTACCTGATATGCCCTTTGTAAGAGTCTTAGGCCCTTTGAATGATGCTCCACATAAAGCGCTTGCTATCCATGTCTGTGATACTGATCGGGGTGTCACTCCAAGGTAACTAACCCTTTCATGACCTCTTGCAGATCATCACCCGGTGCGATGTGTGCCTACTTCAGGAAGTGAGAGACAACAGACAAAAAGCTTTGCCCCAACTACTTGAGCATCTTAACAAGTGATTAAATGATTAAACACACAAACACACACATATGTTTGTCAATATGTTGACCCTTGTCCCTTTCTGTTAATATGATTCATATTCAGGTATGACCTTCAGCATGAATATAAAGCTGTGGCGAGTGAGAGATTGGGCAGGTCTGAAGCATACCAGGAGCAGTATGTGTTTGTCTACAGGTAAGCAAAACGACATATCAACACATGCAAGTAGCACATCAATTATGCAGCTCGGTGTAATATACCAAATGTCACAGAAGTGGGATGTGTGCAGGGCTAATAAAGTGACAGTCACGGGCCAGTATCAGTACCCTGACGACAAGCCAGGAGATGTGGATGCCTTCTCCAGAGAGCCGTTTGTTGTCCGCTTCAAAGCTCCAAAGACAGGTCTGTCTCCCGACACCAAAAATCATCCTAAAAATGTATCCGTGTGGCACAGAGGAGCTTCCATGTTCTTACACCTCCCTACTTGTGTCTTCAGCGATCAAGGAGTTCGTCCTTATTCCGCAACACACCAGTCCAGCTAACGTCTCGAAGGAACTTGATGCACTTTATGATGTTTTGCAACATGTAAGGAGGATGTGGAAAACGGAGGTAAAATGAATGTCATTTTGAGCTGTCTATCCATCCAACCACTGTATTTTACTACACGTTCCTTAGTAGTCATGTTAAAATGATCTTACATTAATTCATGCATCATAGAAGCTAAAAGAACAAATCTTAACCAGGGGTGCCAGTAATTCTGGAGGGCAGTTTATTTAGATACGTAGGTTCATGATGAAGGGAGCCATTGAACCAAACACCAAATTAAATGGTGCCACAAAATTACGCATTAGAAGCAAATAAATAAATAAATGTACCGTAAATAAACCTGCGTGGCTTTTCTCCGGGTACTCGGATTTCCTCCCACATTCCAAAAATATGCATGGCAGGTTAATGGAAGACTCTAAATTGTCCCAAGGTGTGTGTGCGCAAATAGTTGTTCGTCTATGTGTGCCCTGTGATTGGCTGGCAACCAGTTCGGGTGCAACCCACTGACTACCCGAATACAGTGGGGTTGGGCTCCAGCGCGCCCGCAGTCGGCATGTGGATGAGTGGATTAGAAAATGGATTGATGGATGGAGAACACAAACAATACGTAACATTAATGCTTCCTACTCAGGAAACTGAGGTCTTTTGGGGTTCAGGGGTCACTCCTTAAGACGTTCTATAACTCGGTGGTGGCCTCGGCCATCTATTATGGCATTGTCTGCTGGTCAGGCAGCATCTCGGCCCGGGACAGAAAGAGACTGGAGCGACTGGTCAGGAAGGCCAGTTCTGTCCTGGGTTGCTCCCTTGACACTCTGGAGGAGGTGGGCAACAGAAGGATGGTAACTAAGCTAAAAGCTATGATGGCCAGTCCCTCCCACCCCCTCCAGCCCGCCCTGACAGCACTTGGTAGCTCCTTCAGCCAGAGACTGTTACACCCGCGCTGCAAGAAGGAGAGATACCGACGCTCGTTCCTACCGACTGCTGTCAGGCTGATGAATAAAAAATAACAATTATAATAATAATAATAATTAAATGATGTGAAGGTAAATTGTAAATAGTACTGTGATTTATCCATTTGTGTTCATATTGTATTTAATTGAAAGATGTTTGTTGTTGTTTTTTTTTCTCTTCTTCTTTCTAAATACATTCTTGCTGATGGAGGCTGTAAATTTCCCCATTGTGGGACAAATAAAGGATATCTTATCTTATCTTATCTTAAAACACATAAGCAGCAACCAGTTGTGAGACAGCAAAAACTGTTTCCAAATGCAGCTAGGCTTGCTGGGAAAGTCCTCCTTTTGTCACTTTCAAATGTTGTTGACAAACAGGGTGCATTACCACTTCATACTGGAAATGTGGAGCACAGACATACTGAAATATGAATGTAAATCTAACCTAGCCCCACCACAAAAATCATCTCAATATAAGGTGAATATAAAAAGAGACAGAGGCACATGGTGTTCCTCTGTCTGGATGTCACAGTTACAAGCACCTCATTCATACCTGTCAACTCATATGGTTTAGCCATAGTTCATACGGATTTTGTGGTGACTCTTACGTATATGGCCGTATCGCACAAATCATACGGATTCAGAAAATTTCAGGGGGGGGGGTTTGTTTGTCGTTTGCTTTAGCCCAGAATGATGCTAGTCTACTCGAATGGTTTCATTTCCGGTAACAAAATCAAGTGATAACTAGTTGAAAACAGCAGAGTATTCATTGGACACTTCGGTAGTGTACAAGCTTACACTTGTACACTTATACCAAGCTATAAAATACACTGTAGTAAATAAGGATTTTTTGGTAGTTTATACAGGTTGGCGCTACGAAAAGTTGACAGGTATGCTCATTCATTGCTTCGGAGGTAGTCCATTTATGAATGCTATGTTCCAGTTATGATTTTTGTGCATTATATAGAATATAATACTTCTTGGGGACTTCAATGCTGATTGTGCCTACCTTTCCAAGAGGAGTCGCGGGAAATTGCGCTTGTTTAGAGACAGCAATCTGTTCTGGTTGATGCCAGAAAAGACGGACACCACCGTCCGAGACTCCACCTCCTGTGCCTACGACAGGTAAATCAGTGACAAGCAAGTGACAGCATGGAAAAGTTAACACCGAACAATCATTTCATTTGAATACAATTGATCGGGGGGCCTGTTGGGGCGGGGGCGGGGAGGACTATGGAGCATATCTGTTTTAAGGAAAGTAAGATTTATTAGCATGTTTAAATACAGTGATGGTCATTATGTGAGTTCATTTGTATTTCCTTTGCTCTTCATCAGGATTGTCGTGCACGGTGACACACTTGCCAATGCAGTTGTACCCTTTTCAGCCAAGCCATTTAACTTTCAAATGGAATATCGTCTCTCGGAGGAAGAGGTAACTGGCTCCGTTTTTCTATGACTGCATTTCATGTGAATTTTTGACTTGCATTGAAATAAAATATCATACAAATCTAAGTCAAACTAGATTACATTGGTCAACATGGAAGTACACTTTTTTTTTTTATTATTGCTGATTCTGAATCAGCTGTCGTTCTTTTTCTCTTGGACATACGATATTAATAATAATGATGACATTACCAATATGATATTTAACATTGTAATATATTTTGACATATTTATGAATAAAGGGTTAGGTTCAGAAACAGTTGGCATTTTTTTCTGAAATGTCAAAGCTATAAATGACCATGCATAATAATATCCATTTTGGGCAAACTTTTATAGGTCAACCCTATATAACATTTTTTTAAATATCCCAAATCAGTCAATAAATCAAATCTCAATATCTTAAATCAGGGACAAAACTACATTTAGACAAGGAATCTCAAATGAAAATTCTATTTTTGACTTTGGACTTGTCAGCCAACCACAGGGCACAGATCAAAAGACAACCATTCACACAACATACTGTATTTGTTCTGAAATATTTTTCTTTTCTGCTCAGGCACTCAAGGTGAGCGACCATTACCCCATTGAGGTCCTCCTGAAGAACAACGCATCAAAAGTCTCCTTTAGCCTCTTCCTTGTTTCACTTCTCATATTCTCTGCAGATGAATCACTTGTACACGTAGTTAGATGGCAATCCCACTGAAGGTGGGGTAATGACGTGAAATGCACCTCTCGTTGTATTTTAAAAACACTTTTTCAGGTAAAACACGGCACACTGTCTAACCTCACAGAAAATCTCTGTGTCTTGTAATGATCTCAATGGTGGCAGTGTGAGCTTTTTAACTCTGTACAATGTCATTTCTCCAGTGTCTTCTTCTATCCTAAACAGGATAGGGACCTTTTCGACTTTACTAGTGTCACACTGGCTTTTTGTATCAGCCAAAATAAGTATGATAGTAATGTAGTATTCGCACACTAGTAATGTGATTTTTTTTTTATATGTCAAGCTGTAATACAGTAAAATCATCACTGTTATTTGATTTACTGTGATCGCATTACACATGTATGGTATGCTTTTTAACATGAAATGTTGAACTTGCTTTGATGTGTTCAAGCTGTACTTTATCACACAACGATCAGTGTTTGATTCTAAACAAAAAGATGTGCATTCAGCACACATTATCTTTCATATTGGAAGAGATTGTGGTTATGATGCTTAAAGCAATGTATGCTTTGGGTTTGTATGCAAACTATATCAACAGAAATGAATAAACAACGACTGCCTATTGCTGTTCAGGGGTTTCATAGTTTTGCCGGATTACGTAAAAATATACAAACATTCTTCAGATGTATGCTGATAGTCAACATATTCACCCATATCACATTATCACACTCACACCATCCATAAACCATATTACACCTTTCCTCCAACATCCCCACTGGCTCCCCATTATACACCCCATTCAATATAAAATCCCGCTCCTTACTTTTAAAGCTATCCACAACCTTGCCCCTCAATATCTACCTGACCTCATCCACACTGCCACATCTGTCCGCTCTCTTCGTTCTTCCTCCTCACTCCTCCTCACTGTCCCCCCAGCCCACCTCGTCACTATGGGGAGCAGAGCGACTGAAGGCTCTGCTCCCCACCTCTGGAACACACTCCCCGCTGACCTTCGTAACATAGACTCATCAACACATTTCAAATCCAGCCTCAGAACACAACTGGTGAGACAATCTTATTCACTCTGACCATAAATCCATCCATTTTGTTTTATTTTATTTGATGTTGTTTTTAACATTGTATTTGTGTTTTTAACTGCTTGTTGTAAGGTGTCCTTGAGTGATTAGAAAGGCGCCCACAAATAAAATGTATTATTATTATTATTGTTATTATTATTATTATAACCTAAAGAGATGTCTCTCTTTGAACTAACTTGCTAAACCCCAGTGTAATGACAAAAGATGCAGTGGCCAAGACAGTTATTGTAGTAAAAAAATATATATACAGGTATATATTTGGGCAAAAAAGGAAAGCACATAGATGACCAGAACTACGTTTCCTTAAAACATCGTGAGTCGCGTTGGCTAGACTAATCAGTTGTCCGTCGTGCCGGTTTCCCGATCTGTGACGTCCATTGCGTCGGCGCTGATTGGTTGAAAACAAGAACCCGCGCATGCGCACGTGCTCGCGCCTACACGCTCACACAAATCATTTTCCGTGAATGTACAACACTGCCAACTATTTTGCTCAATGGCAAAACGATTTAGAATATTCTAGATTTGTTATACTATTTCATTAATCTGTTCATGATAAACCAAAAACAAATAAGAACAGTCAGTTATGTTCCTGGGTGGCCCGGTAGTCCAGTGGTTAGCACGTCGGCTTCACAGTGCAGAGGTACCGGGTTCGATTCAAGCTCCGGCCTCCCGGTGTGGAGTTTGCATGTTCTCCCCGGGCCTGCATGGGTTTTCTCCGGGTGCTCCCGTTTCTTCCCACATTCCAAAAACATGCATGGCAGGCTGATTGGACGCTCTAAATTGTCCCTAGGTCTGAATGTGAGCGTGGATGGTTGTTCATCTATGTGTGCCCTGCGATTGGCTGGCAACTAATTCAGGGTGTCCCCCGCCTACTGCCCGAAGACGGCTGGGATAGGCTCCAGCACCCCCGCGACGCTGGTGAGGATTAAGTGGTTCGGAAAATGGATGGATGGATGGAGTTATGTTCCTCTCTACTTTTGGAGATTTTTCAACACGTGCGTGATGTTATGATATGACTAAAAGGTTCAGGGGTACACAAGACAAAAAAGGTTGCAAAGAATAGTCAACACAACACAGGTTTATTTAGATACCTTGATCACAAAGTCTCACAGGGCTTCACATGCTCACCTTTGACATATATTAACAACGTCCACTGATCTTAACCCCCAGGAGGGCAAGGAAAAACAACAACAAAAAACATCTGGTGAAAAGTGAGAAACATTGAGAAGACACTGTAGATGGGAAAATGCCCTTTCCAGGATGATCAGTCTGCAATGGATACCGAGTGGGCAACATTTGACAGAAATTCTGACAGTTACCATGTTAGAATGAAAAATCAATTTAACAAGATGAAACGCTGGTTCATAAATTCACCTTGTCTTCTGTTCTGTCCACCAGTTTTTAAAATCTCTTTTATTCAGAAAATTAAGTTATTTTTGTACCTAAAGATCAGGGAGAGAGAGAAAAGGGCAAACCTTTTGTCTAAAAATAAGATGTAAACATAAAAACTCATTATTTGACAAAAAACAAAACAAAACAACAAAATAGTTCAACATGAAACACTGTAAGAAGACGACTTCGGTTATTTGACAAAACAACAACAACAACAACAACAAAATAGTTCAACATGAAACGCTGCAAGAGGACGATTTTGGAGAGGTGTGTCCTCTAATCCAGAGGTCCCCAACCGCCGGTCCGCGGGTCATTTGGTGCCGGGCCGCACAGAAAGAATTTATATTAATTCCGCTTTATTGATTTCGGAATACGAAAGATGTTTTATTTTGAAAAATTACCCGATTCTCCGTTACATCCGTCTGTGTCACTCTTGACGCACGTCAAGTCACACTTCTCCGTCAAGTGACCAATTACTTCAAAACAAAACGCAGGAGCTCGTAAAATGAGTAAAAAAACTGCTAGAGATCGCAAATGACGGCGGCCTTAAAAGTATGTTCGAGACAACAACTTTGCCGGTGTTCTGGATTAAAGTTATGGTTGAATACTCTGAAATCGCCACAATAACACTGTTGCTATTTCCAACACCCTACCTGTGTGAAGAGGGGGTTTTCTGCAGCAACGGCGACTAAAACCAAATTACAAAGTAGACTGGACATAAACCACACACTTCAGGTGTCATTTTCTCCTATTACACCGAGATAGGAACGCCTGGTTGCACAAAATCAAGCTCGGGGCTCGCACTGATTTAGTATTGTGGTGAGTGGTCATTTTCATGCACTTTGAATTTGCGTTGTATCGTATTTTGATTAAACATTACCATAGCGATCAGATAGACGCTCCTCATGTTTATTATCTTTCGAAATCTCCACGGTTTGCATGCAGCTCATACCATCTATTTTTATTATATATATTTATACCAGGGCGGCCCGGTAGTCCAGTGGTTAGCACGTCGGCTTCACAGTGCAGAGGTACCGGGTTCGATTCCAGCTCCGGCCTCCCTGTGTGGAGTTTGCATGTTCTCCCCGGGCCTGCGTGGGTTTTCTCCGGGTGCTCCGGTTTCCTCCCACATTCCAAAAACATGCATGGTAGGCTGATTGGACGCTCTAAATTGTCCCTAGGTGTGAATGTGAGCGTGGAGGGTTGTTCGTCTCTGTGTGCCCTGCGATTGGCTGGCAACTGATCCAGGGTGTCCCCTGCCTACTGCCCGAAGACGGCTGGGATAGGCTCCAGCACCCCCGCGACCCTAGTGAGGATCAAGCGGTTCGGAAAATGGATGGATGGGTGGATATTTATACCATATGTCAGGGGTGCCCACACTTTTTGGACCGAAGATCTACTTTTCGATCAACTAACCTCCCGGGATCTACCATTACTGGCGCTAACAACTTCCGGTGACGTAATTACATGCCATCGTAAATTCAAGATTTACCTGCTCTATTTTATTTTTAAAACATTTTTTTGTGAAAATGAGACTGATAGGATGATTAGGGTACAGCGTACATCAACACAAAAAATATATTACTAACATGTACAAAGACACACAACTGGTTGTTTTGTTTTTTTTCCCTCCTCGACACTCCGCAGATCTACTTGGGACCTGTCTTAGATCTATCGGTAGATCAGGATCGACCTAATGGGCACTCCTGCCATATATAAATATTTATTTCGCCACACTTTAAATGCCGGTCCCTGAAAATATTGTCTGACATAAACCGGTCCGTGGGGCAAAAAAGGTTGGGGATCTCTGCTCTAATCCAGCCTGGTTGGTCATTGCATACGTACGTGGACTTTGGTTTACGGAATAGGAGTGTCGTACTGTCGTAATTTCCGTTTCTTGTTTACAATTTGATGCATTCAATTGTTTTCCAAAAATTGGATTTCTTACTACTCTTATGGCCCCAGGTGCGACCTCATTGCGAGACTAATACATGCTTTCTCATATTATCTTATTAAAGCGTTACAGGCGATTATATACAACAAACAAAGATGGCTGATTCCCATAAACTGTTTTTTGTTCTGGTTCATCACAAACCATTCTGACATCTTGCAAACCCTCCTTCATAATGATCTTCCTGTACATGAGGGAATATTCTCAAAAGAATTTCACAAATTTCAACGAATAACTTCATTCAGGGAGCTAACGACATTTCTTCATGCAGTCAGCGCAAATCACCTTGTGTTATGTGACATTATTTCGACAAACTTAAATAATATAAAAACAAATAAAGATAAATGTATGTTTACAATAATGCCAACTGGCGATGACGACAGATTGAAACCGGCCGGTGAAGTAAGTGTCCTTATACTGTTTTCCCCGACTTCGCAGGTTGGACCTCGCGGTTCAAACGTTTCAATGCGAAGGGGTTGAAAATTCCCACTTTTACAGAATGCAGCCAGCAACCGAAAGTGAAGTAATGGAAACGAAACAATCTTCTACTAAAGTATCTCGTCGAAAAAACGAGTAAGTTACTGCCTTTGTGATGCCGTGCATTTGAATCGTTTGTCGTATTAAAATCTAATGGCATCTCTGGTAATTGGTGTCGATGAGGGAACAGTCAAAAGCGTCCTCGATGCAGCTGTTCTTTTTTTCACTGTGGTGTCCGTAGGCGAAGGCCGAAAAACAGGCGCGGGTAAAAATAAACTACAGTATTCCGTTCCATAAATAAATCAAAAGTTCTATATCCTCTCCATGTGCTGTTACAATGTACTGTATGTGTGTATGTATGTACAATTGATTACAAGCAATACGAGTCCATTTCCACTAATCACATTGCATAGTACACTAGTATCCAGTCCAGTCCACTATGCAATGTGATTCGTGGAAATGGAATCGTATATTATCCATCCATCCATTTTCGAACCGTTTGAACCTCACTTGGGTGTTTTGGAATCGTATACTATTAGACATATAACAAGACATAACTTTTGTTGGACAAGCAACAACAAAAGAAACTCAACTCAAAACAACACCCGCCGTCTTCATGACCGCCGCAGCCAACGCCGTTGGGTTCCAGCAGCTTTCCGTAATGCACAGTATTGACAATCGCAGTGGCGGCTCACTTGACTTAACTTTTGGGAGTGGTGCCTGGCTTGACCGCAGTCTCTCGCCCATGTTGTTATGGAAAAGTGGGCGTTGTGCGCCCTACTTGTCACGTGACCCTGCTACTCCTGAGAGTCATACAAGTTATAGCAGTGGTCCTCAACTAGAAAGGCTGTCGGTCCACTTTTTTTTATAAGACCAAGGTCCGGTCCCATGCACGGCGGTCATGGGGAGCAGGGCTATATGCCAATTTAGTATGGTCAAGCCAAGCTTATACAAATCAACACTCCTCACAGCCAACCAAAAATGGGGTGCATGAAAATAACAATTATTCACTTTGCCAGTACAAAGCAAATAATGAGAGGTATTGTGTTGAGGCAGAGGAACTATTTTATTTTGTTAAGTTGTGCCTGCTTAATAATTGAAATAGCCCTTTTAGGGAAATAAGACATTTTTACTTCAACTTTGTTAAACAGTAGTTGTCTTTTTTCCCCCTTAATTTAACAAAAGCAAAACAAAATATTCATTTTACCAAAATAAATACTAAACATGAAAACAATTATTTTCATTTGTACAATTCCCCTTTTCACATCCCCTCTGAAATCACTGAAAAATATATCAGAAAAGGAGTTAGGAACCATTTTAAATACTGACACAAGGGAGCACAGTAATGTGCAGTGCTGTTCTTCCACTAAAGGTGAATGCAATGTCTGAGGCATGCAAATATTATTTGAGGACGCCATTTGGGATGTTCATTTACCATGTTGCAGTGTTCTGCTGTTAAACAGCTGCAAAAATCCCCGGGTAGACGGGAGCAAAACTGCACACAATCGGAACCTCCCGCGATTCATACTTGTCTAAATGTCTGTGTGCGGCTCTCCTGTGCTGAAGCTGTGAGCACACTGTGGCGTCGCGCATGCGTCTGTTTCCTGACACAATCATCCATTTTGAATGCGTGACGCTTATGTATGGACACACCTTAAATTCAGAGGAGCCAATCAGCGCATCGTTATCGCCGACATGCCCTGCTCAGCCATGAGCATGAGCCAGTTCGTCAAACATTATACACACAGTCGCGCTGCTGTGTTCTCTCACGAATACATAATTTTAACAAACGATCGCGGCAATGCGCAGATTATAGTCCGAAAATATAAAATGTATAACGTAAAAATCACTTTATAATTTATTATTTAATACAATTTGCCGAGGGTCCCGACAGAGGAGGTCGGCTGTTGGACAGAGGAGGTCGGCGGTCCGGTCGTGGATCGCGGTCCGCCAGTTGAAGAAGACGGAGTTATAGGTTTCCGAAGGAGCGAGGCAGACGAGAGGGGAGGGGAGGGATAAATCCCGACTACAGAGGCTGGCAGGAGGGGTTGGACGGTTAGACTGATACCTGACAACATAGGACAAATTGATTCAAAATAAGTTGTACTGTATTTCATAATGAATGTAGAGGTGATGGTCATGTTATACTTATACTTGCAGGAATGATTAAAAGTATGAAAGAACTTATTTCATATGGGTCAGTGTCATTTTCTTGAAATGTGAGCGATGTTTAGTGAAATGAAAAATATTTACCGTACTTCCAGTTATTATTTTGAGCAATTCTTTGTGTTCTTTGGGTGTCATCAGTGCACTGAAAAAATGGTGCTTGGATTTACTCTATTTTATTTCATCAAGTGGTCACAAAAAATAAGATCGTCTGAATCCAGATTTAATTTATTTTATCAGTAGACTACTACTGCTACAAAAAATGGGGCGCCCAGATGTATTTTATGCAACCACTTAAAATTCAAAACAATTTTTTTCATGAAAGGAGCTTCTTTTACCTTTGAGATGTTTGGCTTGTGGGAAAATCGTTGCTTAATCTTTCAATTTCAGTAGTTTTACATCCACGTACCTCGGTCTGGCCCTTCCTGGTTTCCTCAGCGCAGCGAGCCATCTCGATTTCAAATTCTTGTTGTGCAGTATCTTAAGCTTCTCAGTCAGGACCTTCCTTAGCGTTTCTTCTGTTATAGTCCAATTTTCTTTAGGTGCCTCAGGAAACCCATCAAAAGCCCACATTCTTCCTCTTTTACTGTCTTTTCATCTTAGCTTGTTTTTTTGCTGTCTGTTTTTAAGTCATACGCTTCTTTTAGAGTGTATTTTAAATGAGATTCTATTTCACGTATGATCCTTGTAAGCGCATCCAGTCTATTGTTTAAGTCCATGATGTTACAATGGAAAATAAGTCGTCAGACAATCTGATTCTACTCAGCCGCCTGGCTGAACAAGTCTCACCGGAAACCACAAAGTCAAAGAGCAGCAAGTACACTTTTCATTTTTTTTTCATGAGCCAGTCATTTTCATTTTACGTCTGTTTTTTTTTATTTCCCTCGTATGAATCATAGCAATAGTGTCTGCTAAAAAGGGCAAATACAGAAAACAACGAAAAACTTCAAAACGACTGCACAGACGGCTGCGGGCAGCTAGGGCAGCCTTCATTGGAAAATATGAAAATGTTATCTATTACAAGGCTATCCAAGTACACCACTCAAGGAACTTTGATAAGATCGAATGGAACTTTTCAAAATAAAATATCTGAAATTTGCAGACATTATGTGACTATCCTGACCTTAGATTGACATCAAAAACTCTCTTTTCACTCAGTTATTCTTCTTTGGACGCCAATCCGCTTACACTTTTGGGAGGTGCTAGAATAGATTGGAAGTAACTTTTAAAATATTTTCTTTTTTCTTTTCCAGACCCGTGTACATTGGCATTTGCATCTGAGAACGCGATTAGCGTTTTTGGCTGGTGTCAACTGCCTGAAGCAGAATGGTCTTGGGAAATAAACACCTGGCACATCACCATATACTGGTAAAACAAACAAAACAAATAATTATTTGTTATTGTAGCAAGCTTCTCTACCCTTTACCAAAGTTCGATTTAAACACATGTACTGTTTTATCGGATTGTTCACATGAGTACGCAAAAACTGCTGGTAGTGGTCTGCGCTGTAAGTGTCATTTTGTTGATTTTATTTAATTGCATTAGCAAAATGTACAACGGACGTTTGATCCTTGAATCGACCAATAGATGTCCTGGTTCAATTAGAGCTGATGTTCAAACAGTCGTCTTCATCCTGCTGTTCACATTTTGACATCATGTGACCAAGACGTCACCCAACAATGGATCAGCACTACCTTGCCAGTGTGACGCTTCAAACAGCGCTTCTCAGACGGAAGTGGCCACTGAGCTCAGAGTGCCAGAGAGTGTCATCAGCAGGTTGCAACAGAGATGCAGAAAGACTGAAAGAGTCAGAGAAAGATGTAGAAGTGGACATCCTTTGCGCACATCTCATGCTGATGACTGAGACACCCGGTGATGAATGCCACTCAACTCCAGGCACATTTAAGGGAGGCGAGAGGCCCCCTAAGTGTCACGTCGCACCATTCGAAACCGCTCACATCTGCGTGCTAGACAACTTGCAAGTCTATCTGACCACAGCTCCAGGCACGAGCGTCATCCTCTTGCAGGGGCCAGGGAACATTTACGCCGGCCGAGCGACCAGTGGGCCACAGTGCTGTTCTCTGATGAAAGTCGATCCACGTTGAGCAGAAATAATGGTGATGATGTTGGAGACATCAAGGAGAGCGCTTTGCATCAGCCACTGTTTGAGCTTTTGGTGGTGATGGTGTTACTGTGTGGGCAGGTGTGTCCAGTCGGTCCAGAACTGCCCGACACTTTCTGACACGCCCATACTACCTGAATAACATACTTCATCCAGTGATTGTGCAGCTAAATGAACAACGCGGGCCTAATTTCATTTTCATGGACCCCAGTGCTCCAGCTCATCGAGTCTGCAATATCAGGGAACGGCTGTTGGAGACCGGTGTACCTCAAATGGAATGTCCTGCACTTTCAGCAGACCTGAATCCCATTGAAAACCTGTGGGATCAGCTGAGTCGCCATGAAGAGGCTGGAAACTCTGCACCCCGGAACCTGAATGACCCGAGGGCTCCCCTTCAAAAAGAGTGGGATGCAATGCCTCAGCAGACAAGAAGTCGACTTGTGAACTGCATGAGATGTCGTTGTCAAGATACAGTTGATGCTCACGGGCACGTGACGAGGTCTTGAGACATTGACATTTTTCGTTGTAGTCTACCCACCATTGTTGTTAACTTGATGAGGAAATGACAAGTTCATCCTTCTACTTAAATGTCCTGTTTTTATGATATGATAACTTTTTACATTTTCCATTAATGTCACCTGAAAGCCAAATATGCTGAACTTTTTGTGAGTCGTGTATGTACAGCATTGCACAGAAGGTAAGACGGCCCTCACATTTTTGTAATTATTGTGTGAAGGCGGCGGCCCGGTGGTCGAGTCGTTGGCCTCACGGTGCAGAGGTACCGGGTTCGATTCCAGCGCTGGCCTTCCTGTGTGGAGTTTGTATGTTCTCCCCGGGCCTGCGTGGGTTTTCTCCAGGTGCTCCGGTTTCCTCCCACATCCCCAAAACATGCATGGCAGGCTGATTGAACACATTCCAATTCCAACTTGTTCCAAAAATGAATGCTTTGTGGCTTAATACAGGGTGTTCCAAAAGTCTTGGGCACATTTTGACATTGAATATCTCGGAAACTATTAAAGATATAAAAGCGTATCTGGTGAATTCAGAGAGCGTGCAATCTCAATTTTTACGTGGAATGTTCAATGTGAGCACCATTGGTCACACGACACACATCAAGCCGATAGTCAAATACTTGCCAAATGCGTCCCAGCATTGCATTGTCAATGGTTGCAACATCTTCTGTTATTCAGCTCATCCACGTCTCTTGGAATAGGGGGCACATAGACCCATCCTTTCACAAATCCCCACAAAAAGTAATCGCACGGTGTGTTCCATACTGGATCTTCTGATCGAATTACGAGGGCTCCGCTGGAACGCAGTTCGAACTTGTTCAATCACATCTTCTGAAGTTGAGCGGTGTCCCGTTCTTTTAGCTGGGCATAAGCACCCATCCGTTATGAATTAACCATGCCGTCTCACTATGGACTTCCTCTCTGGTGGCTCCTTCCGAATTTTCTGTGAAATGCATGTTGAACAACAGTCCATGACAAATTAAAGCACACAAAACCCCTTTTATGGTTGAGTGAACGCCATTAATGGGTCTGAAAAGAAATTAAAAAATCAATGGTCTGACAAAAAAACCCTCAATGTAATTAGCTTTAAAATGGTACAACTTTTATCTTACTACCATTCATAGTTAAGGAGCTCTGGGGACTTCAAATGTGCCCAAGACTTTTGGAACACCTTGTATATTTCTCACTCCAAAAATTCAATTTTCCCCAAATTCTCCATACAGTACCAATGGGACTTTCGATGTAACAGATTCCGATTTTTCCCATTTGAAATTCAAAACATTCAGCGTTCAAAACATCGTATTTAAAAGTTTTAAGATCACAGAATAATTCTGATCCCATCATTATTTCATTCCAATTAGAAATCCAAACAAAATGAAGGTCAAGCAGCATTGTGGAATTCTGGGAGTTCAAGCTATACTAGTATACAGTAAAAAAAGATAAATAGAACAGCAACAACTAAACAATTCTGGGTGTCTGATCTGTGCTCTAATCAGCACTATTGTTTCTTCCATAGCTCATTCTGATGTACGTCTTCAGAGGTCATACACTTCAATGTCATCAAACTGAGTATCAGCTCGACGAGAATCAATGTTGTCCAAAGTGTCCAATTGGTAAGACCATTCATCCAATTTTAGATGATTTTCTACAGCATTGAAAGTAAATTGAAAACATATATTTTCTGGCAAGACATTTTTGCAAAGCTTCAATTCTTAGCAGTTGCACGATGACAATTCAAGTTTAGGTTTAAAAATTGTGCAATGGCATCTAGAAATGTTTTAGAGCTGCACGACAGAATTTATTTGGTGATTTCCTCGTTTGTGAATACAGTACACAACAAAGGAATAAAAAACACTTCTGAAACAGTCCAGTTTCCAATGTAACCCAACTCAACTCAACTGTATTTATAGAGCACTTTCAAACAGCCATTGCTGCATACAAAGTGCTGTACGTTGAGCAACTAACATACATACAACAATAAAGCAATAATCAGTAACAAAGATGGTAGTAGGCACCAAACAGTAAAATTAAGATCAAATTTAGTGACATCTGATCGTTCTGTTGCAGCTACGGGGCTATAGAATTTATTTTGTGATTTTCTGTTTTGATGCATTACTGTGTTTTCAATTTTCGTAGTTTCATTGAGGTAATCGTTAATTTACGTTTTTTGGAGGCGGTCATGAACGCCTCTTGAGTCGAATGGAAGAAGAGAAGGCACGGAGACGAACAAAGACGTACCTGTAGCTCTATCTAGTGGATGCATTGTAGATAGCGGCTTACAGTCCAGTGCGTTCAATATATGAAAAAAAATCAAAACCAGTGCACCTTTTAGTGCGGAAAATACGGTAATCTGTTCATTGTTTCTTATATTTATTCAATCACACTTTGGCGTTTTGACCTTTGAAAAAGCATTTGGGAAAATGATGTAACATTATTTATTATTTATTAAAAATGACTCCCAGGTTCAGATTCACATAGAAAGAGAATTTGTTGTTAAAGTATAGGCCATCTGGATGCTGTCCTTACAGGGACTTTCAGTGGTAAACAGTCAGACTTCTTTGGGGCTGCACATTGTACTGACCAGTGCTTCTGAGGGAAGCAAATGCTCCAGTTGAGTGACTTGTGATTTTGTGGTCATTAAAATGACTCCTTCTATACAATACTTGTGTACATCTCTGCATCTGCTCTTTCTAACAGGAAGTCAAGTTAGGAACGACTGCACCAAACGTGGCAGCACATCATGCCGGCTGTGCCTGAACGGAACCTACATGAATATCCCGACTGGCCTCAAAAACTGCTTCCCGTGCACAAACTGCAATGCAGGTAAACCTCATGTTATGTTTTCCAATTATTACTAAATATGCATTCCCAGCTGTAGATCCTGGTGTGGATAACATTTTCTAAATGGAGGTGAACATGCATTGTAGCAGGAACTGCTCAAGTGGGACATACACACACACGCACACACACACAAAGAAGGGGTAGAACATTTGGTGGAATGGAGCAAAGATAACTTTTGCATCAATGTGAAGAAGACGAAGGAGATGGTGGTGGACTCCACTGTGCCATGGGAAATTGCTATTTAGGATCCAGCAAGCGACAGAGTTTTAATTATGCTGAGATGGCCAGCCAAGGTCCTTGCTGGAATTATATTCGAGAGGATGAAGTTGTTGAAGAGGTTGGACCTCAACCTTTGAGTGATAGGCTTCCTGTTGAAGAGATCTGGAGTGGAATTCTCCCTCGATATCAACTTCAGAGATTTAAGGCTTTCAAACATGTGTTCAGAGATACACTGTGGAACAAGAAGAAATTACCTTTGTCAACCAGTTCACCAATAAGAAACTGTCTTCTGATGCAGCTTGTCTTCCTCTGATTCATCGACTGGATCACGAAGACCTCCTCCGTAGGCTTAAACAAAAGAACACAGTGAACTCTGAAGACACGGCTGGATGATCTTGGCTCTTCTGATCTGACCTATACTGCGACACTTGACTCACTGCCACAACTTGAGACAAGACCATTTTCATAGAGAAAACATAGGCAGAGATGGGGCACTGGATCAACAATAACACGGATGTCAAGAAGATCAACGCCAATGCCAGCAAGATCACTAGTCATAGTGTGTGGAGACTCCATCAGGGAGATTTAAGCAACTTTTAAATACACCTAAATAACAGTAGTAAATACGACTGCAACTGTCCTTTGTCGAAACTGCAGGCGTCAAATTCAGTTCAGGGGCCAGAGCCAGTGCAACCCATCACATCTAGCTCACTGAAACAAATATTGTTTCTGCTTCATGTTTCATGCTGAAGAGATTTGTTCTTTTCATTTTGGTTATTGAAAATATACTGTATTGAATATATTGGAACAGTGGACGTCTGTTTAGCACGTCTCCCTTACAATAGAGAGGTCCAGGGTTGGGCTCCAGCCTTCCTGTGTGGGGTTTCAATGCCCTCCCTGAGCCTGTTGGGGTTTTCTCCTACATTACAAAAACATGCATGGTAGGTTTATGGAACACCCTAAATTGTCCCTTGGTGTGATTGTGAGTGTGAATGGTTGTTTGTCTACGTGTGCCCTGCAATTGTCTGGAAACCAGTTCAGGGTGTCCCTTGCCTACTGCCTGATGAAGGCTCTGAGAGACTCCGGCACACGTGACCCTCGAGTGGGTAAGCAGCTTGGATAATGGATGGATATTATACCGATAAAGGCAGGGGCCAACAATGTGCCATCACTCAGTTAATATACTGGAGAAAAAAAATTTCTAATGTACTGTCGTTATTGATAAAAAAAATTGTTGAATGTAATAATTTGCTGAGGTGATTTTCACAGTGGGCGTAACTCCCTGAGGGAAATGATAACTACAATTTTGAGACCAAACTGTGGCTTGCGGTTTGTTAGCCTTCGTCCAATTTTGCCAAGCAGCCTATTTTTTGTTGTTCTTGTTTAAAAAAAATACCAGTACATCAGTAAAATGCCTTTATATGTGTTCCTCACTTGTTTACACTCCCTTCTCTTACTAATCATTTTCAGATTTTGCTATATTTGCTATATATATTGCTATATTTGAAGAATTTCAATCACTAGAACTTCACTCGTGCATAGAAATAATCCTTTTCCACATTGCATGCACTGACTTTTTTCCTCATATACCTTCTGTCTTTCTGTATGTATTTGCCTCTTGGCATGGTCATCCAGTCCTCTACGTTCTCCTGCAGACCGGGGCTCAGTCATGAACAGGTCCTACAGTCTAAAGATGCTTACAGAAACCGTTCTGTACACCGTCTTGGCATAAAAACAAGACCACTATTACCAGTGTTACAAACATCATGTTTAAGCAAATCTCTGCCTTCTTCCAGATTTCAGACTGTTACTATGTTTAGGTGCAAGGACCGTCCTGTTCAGTTTGCCTCGTCTGATTTAATCTGGTCCCACGGTCTTCCCTCAATTGTCGTCAGTTTAAATCATCACCCAAGGATCACAGAACCTACTCTGCGCCAAGCTACAATTGTCTTATAACAGTAACAACTTCAGCTGCATTTCCTCTGAGACCCTTTTACAACGTTTACATATGAAAAAATAGTTACCATGTTTCCTCAAATAATCGCTGATACTTTTTTTGCATGGCAAAAAATGTGTGCGATGCAATTCTGTTGATGTTAAAGTGTCGATAAAAATAGTCATCCTCTTCTCAAATTTTAACTTTCTCATCGCTTGCCTACTTTAATGTTAAATATTATCCAAAAATATTACCATCAAAGTAACACAAGTAAACATAAAATGCAGTTTTTAAATAATGATTTTATTTATTACAGAAAACAAATATTCAAAACTACCGGGAGTTGTGTGCAAAAGTACTTGCCCCTGTAGATAAATTGTGTATTAACTGCAATAAATCGCTTTATTGGGGCAGAACCCAATTTCATTTTCTATGACCACACCCAAGCCTGGCTGTCTCCAGACTTGTTCAATCAGGAGATTGCAGTAATAAATCCTGTCTGATAAAATGTCAGCCAAATGGTCGCAAAAATCTGCAACAAAATGCCACAAACTAAAGAAATCCAAGAGCAAATGAGAAATAAAGTAAGTAATATATCAGTCTGAAAATGGTTGCAAAGCCATTTCTAAAATTTAGGGACTCCTGCGAACAATGCTGAGAGAAATTATCCACAAATGGACAAAGCATGCACAGTGGTGAACCTTCCCCAGAATTAGACGGTCTCCCCCACCTGAGTTAATGTCAGTGTTCATCACTCAACAGGAAGTAAAAGACCGGGCAAAATTGAAAACCATGGCAAGACTTGTCAAGCAAAAACCACCGCTGACCAAAAACAGGAAGAAGAAGAAGTCATTTTCCCAAAAAAAGACCCATCTGAATGATTCCCAAAACATTTGGTAGATTATTCTATGGACTGATGAGACAAAAACTGCAGTTTTCGGAAGATGTGCGTGTCATTACATTTGAGTGTAAATGTAACTCAGCATTGCAGATGAAGAACATCAGAGCAATAGTCAAATATGATGCAAATAGTCTGATGGTCTGGGGCTGCTTTGCTTCTTCAGGACCTGGACCACTTGCTCTGACTAAGCGAATCATGAATTCTGCGCTCTTACCCCCGCCCCCTCACCTCAAAAAAAGTCCTGAGGAAGAATGTTTGATCATCAGTTTGTGGCCTTCAACCTTTAGCGCACTTCAGTTCTGCAGCATGACAATGATCTAAAACACACTAGCAAATCAATTTCTAATCTGGTCGTGAATTCATTTGAAATGGTCTGGCATCACACTTCAAAACCCTCTAATCCTGTTGAATTCACACAATTTTGCAAGCAAGACTGGCCCAAAATATTGCCGCCGAGAAGAGACTCATTGGCAGTTACAGAAAAGGCTTGATTTAATTTGTTCTTTTTGAGGGTGGCCCAACCACATATTAATTATAGGGGGACAAGTACTATTTTATATATGGTCAGCTCTCTTGGAATATTCTTTTTCTTATTAAACAAAATCACCACCTAAAAAAAGATTATCTTAGCCTCATTACTTGGTTGATCACAGCTGTTGTTAAAGTGCTCTATAAATAAAGATGGATTGCATTGTAGCGTAAACATTCTAGTGGGGAAACTATTAGGGAAGCAATGGTATCAAAATCGCACAGAACTTACAGAGGTTTAGATATACTGTAGTTACATGCGCGCTGATACGATGAAAATATTTTTAGAAGGAAAAGCGGGTTTGCCAAATGAAAATGTAAATTTGTCACTTCTCATGGCATTATCGCAACAATTTTGAACAATAATTTCAGTGATGGAAGGAATGAAAATAAAACTGCATTTTTTAGTTTATTCATTCATTTCATTCAATGAATGAATGAATGAATGCATTTCTAGTTAGATTTTACAAAATTGCCATCTGAAGATATAGTAGGTAAATTGGAATTCAGTGTTGAAGTGCAAGAGTATTATGTTTTATGGTGTATTAGCCTACCTTTTTTTATATGACCTAACCTAGCAAATATGTGTATGTTGATTGTATGTTTTGTGTCCTTTTTTTGATGCACTGTTGCTCACTGTGGTTCTAGGATCTGGTCTGACAATAAAGAAGGTGTGTACCAGGGAGTCAGACGCAGTGTGTGAACCACTTGATGGCTTCTTCTGTGTGGACCAAGTTGGGGACGGCTGCCTTGAAGCATGGAAACACACAGACTGTCAACCAGGACAATACATAGGCCAAAGAGGTTAATTTTTTACTTTAGGGATAGGGAACTCCGTTTCCTTGAGAGCCATCTCCTGCCTGTTTTAGATTTCGCTGTATTTTAACACACCCGATTCAAACGATCAGCTCATCAGCAAGCTTCGTAAAAGCCTGAAATGATCATGAGCAATTGAATCGAGTGTATTGGAGTCGGCGGAGGTCTAAAACAGACAGGGTCTGACTCTCGAGGAACCTGCGTTTCCTACCCCTGTCTGACTAGTTGCTTGCAGTTGCCCATAACAACTCTTAAAACACTGGGATATTTTTAGACCAGATTCAACATCACCTTTATAGTCACTGTATGTGTGTTTGCGCGCATGCGCGTGTGCGTGTGTGTAGAATTACTCTAATTATGAGTTCTGTGTTCAGTGGGAGGCATTAAGATCTTAGTTTGGGGTTGTTTTGAATCCAAATAATGACAATCTGCCCTTGAGCAAATTGCAGAACTTCATAACTGTGTTATGTCAAGGCTAATCAATTAATGTGCAAAATACAATTGTCCCTTTCAGGGATACCTGAATATATCTGGAAGGGTCTTAGATAGATGACTATGTTCTTCATACAATAAACAGAACAAAGCAGTTTTGTAGTCTGTTTAGGTGTCTGTGATTGCACTTGTAAATCGGATGTGAGCTGCCCTTGCTTAGTGCCAGGTGAGATGCCTGAGAACACACTTGATTATAACAATGTCATTGACATTTGCAGGAACACCATTTACAGACACCATATGTAAAGACTGCATTGGCGGCACCTTTTCGAATGGAACTCATACATTTTGTCAGCCACACACAAAGTAAGTGAAGCTTCGCATGAACTTGCCTGCTTTGAGTTACACTGAAACAATTTTTTTGTTGAATTTACTCAATTTGATTTTATCAAGTGGTGGTATGAAATAAAATAATCTGGATGCAGGTAATTGTTTTTACATGTAACTAAAAATCCAGATTATTTTATTTTGTGTAGCCAGTTGGTTTAATAAAATTGAGTCAATTCAACAGACCATTTTTCCCAGTGTAGTGCAGATTTCAGTCTGTCTTGAATTGTTTTTCAACACGATACCTGTCATTTCAGATGTAAATCCGAAAATCTTCTCATAAAACGGGGCACAGCGTCAACTGATGCTGAATGCGGCCGAAAAAAAATTCCCATATGGATTATTGTCATTGCCATTTGGAGTTTCTGTGTGTTAGTTGCTGTCCTGATCTGCTTTATCAGAAATCGGAAAGTACAGTATGAAATTGGTAAGTCTTTTACATGACTTTATAAAAAAAGGCACTGGTTTTGCTCATTTGGAGTGGTGTGATCTTTTTTTTTACAGGATGACAACAGAAATCTATAGAGTTGGCCAGAGGTACAGTATATATATATATATAGGGCGGCCCGGTAGTCCAGTGGTTAGCACCTCGGCTTCACAGTGCAGAGGTAGCGGGTTCGATTCCAGCTCCGGCCTCCCTGTGTGGAGTTTGCATGTTCTCCCCGGGCCTGCGTGGGTTTTCTCCGGGTGCTCCGGTTTCCTCCCACATTCCAAAAATATGCATGGCAGGCTGATTGAACACTCTAAATTGTCCCTAGGTGTGAGTGTGAGCGTGGATGCTTGTGTGCCCTGCGATTGGCTGGCAACCGATTCAGGGTGTCCCCCGCCTACTGCCCGAGGACAGCTGGGATAGGCTCCAGCACCCCCCGCGACCCTAGTGAGGATCAAGCGGTTAGGAAGATGAATGAATGAATGAATGAATGAATATATATATATATATATAATTTATTTATTATTATTGGGGGGGGGGAAAACTATATATATATATACAGTATATATATATAAAAGTTTGTGTGTTGTACTGTATAAATATACTGTTATTAGGTCTGTGTAGATTCTCAGGCATCCAGGTCACAGCAATCTCCAAAAGTTGAATCAAGACGTGTGGACTCTTCTGAGTTATTTATTTGGTCCTTGGATGCTACCTGTTGGTGGCCTTTGATCTTCATGTAAACATTGATAGTAGATGTTTGTAGTGAGGAAGCTAAACACGAAACAACACACTATATGTTATTTATTTATGTTATTTACTGTCGCTATTGCTGTGCAGTCCAAATAAAGTGAAAATTAAAAAAATGGAAAAAGCAACTACAGAAACCATTTGAAATATGTGCCCCAAGTTGTGTGATTGAAGTGGCTTTTCCATAATAGGGTGTTAGAGCCCATTGATTGTATCCATTACTTCTTGAATATTTCATTTATGGTACTTTTTCATTGTGTATTTGAATTTATTGCTCTTACATTGTCGGTAGACTTGACTGTTGCTGCCTTTTCTCCTCATTCAGCCATATTGCTGATGAAGACAACTGGTTGGGCAACGTGAGGGGATTTTTTTGTGTGAGGAGCGAAACAGTTTGGCAACCGCTAAAGGCTAGATCAGTAGCTAAATTACCAAAGTTCTTTTTATAATTGCTTACTTGTTTTGAAGTCAGCCACTGAGATGTTTTGTTTTTGTGAGTGAATTAGAAAACCTTTTGGTCCAAAGTGAAAATATCCCTGTGAATGCTTATTATTTGATGAGTTGCAAACCTCCTCTCAGGAGCTACTCTGACATTTTTTTACCTTTCTTTTTTTCTTTGAACGCAAGACTGTCCAGAACATAGGGGTTAATGTTTTTCTCAAGGAGATTGTAAAGTACCGGTACATATTTTTACAATTGAATGATTGAATAATGTTTTCACTAATGTCCCTTGTTTTGTGGCTGTGTAATTTTCTTGACCAAATGCATTTTTTTCTTAACTTTGATGGATCTAAATGATTTTACTTTTTTTCTCTATACTTTCTTCTACATCAGGTCATGATGGTCTCATGGTTAGCACCCTGCTTTGTGGCTGCAGCAATTCTGGTTCGAATCCTGATCATGGCATGTGGACAGATTATATTTGACCTGTGGGTGGACCGGTGGGCCAGTGGTTTGAGTGTTGACCTCACAGTCACAAAAAATGATTATTATTATTTTAAGAACATGTTTAATTTATTGTATAAATTTCTCCAATTTATTGATTTTAGTTTTGTTTTTTTAATTTTGATAAAGTTTTTTTTCAAATTAAATCAATTGATATTTTTTGTGAATTTTAAATAAATGACACTTTCTTTTTGTAACCTTTTTGTAATTACTTGTTTGAGCTCAAATAATACTGTACACTACACCAAGTTTTGCCCATACACACAGTATCAACCGAAACCGAGTTTAGGTCCGTTTTGACAGAGTGGAATCAGTTGATGAGATCTGATTCTGTGTGAAAACATTATTGCCACAGTTACCTTGAAAGAGTAACTTTGTTACTTTTCTGATATCTTGCTTTAACCAAGTTCAATGACAAGTTTCCGGTACTTGTTTTAACAGTTACATACAGCAGCTAACGACCACACTGCTGAGAACAATGAGACCCGTTTTTTCCACTTAATTGTGCGTTTTAACAGAGTTTGTTTTAATCAAAAATAAAATAAAGACAGCAACCGTTTTGAATTGTTTTATTTTAGAAAAAATCGGTCTTTTCAGAATTTCACTAAACAAATATATTTTTAATAATTTGTAAAATTAGGGGAGTCTTATTGTTCTGACACAAAACTCATCATTTACCATATACATTGTTTATAACTACAACGATGACATTGACCTCTTGCAGTTCCACAATCTAGTGTGATTGCATACTGCCCTGCGATCGTTTATTTATTTGTCCGAGTGTTATGAAAACTACGAAGATAACGCTCTACCGACGAATCAGTGTGTAACAAACATTTGTTTTTATTTTTAGATGACATAAACTTAAAGTGGTGAGTGATCTTCCATCTTTAAAAGGCATCTCTCTCTCTCCTTTCGCTGTTTATGGACGCGAGTCTCACCGCTGAAAACGATGATGTCACTCCTTCAGGCGTGAATGTTTATTTGACTACACTCAACAATATTTATTACCAACGTTTCCATTTATTACGTGTTCTATTCTGTACCTGTGTACTGACTTTAGTTTTCATCAAGTGTCCTCCTGTATTTTATTATTCATTAAAGATTGTTGTTGTTTTTTTAATAAAATACCAGCGTGGGAGGGGCACCGTGGCTGAAAAATATTTGCCGTTTATTTAACTCGTGTCGATTCCCACCGGGACTCCGTTGTTTACAAGTTGTGCGATAAATGGTTTAATTCAAGCAAAGTCTATATAATTAAGAGATACGTTCACCTAGCAAACTTAGTCAAATGTCTTGTGCAATTAGTCGCGTTTACTTGTCCGGTTTTGCCGTCTCCATAATGAACTGAGTGAAATGACTATTAGAACAAGTACCGGTTGTCTCTTCAGTGTGCTTGACAAGCGAAATTAAATCAAAGGTTGGCGAATGATTGTCATTTCTTACAAGTTTTTAGGCAACAACATCCCCTACTTTTCTCAAGTCAACTCTACTTTTCCGGGTTTGTGTGGTTCTTGACTGCAGTCATGACGCGCATTTTCCTGTTTTCACCAAGCTGACCTGTCAGCACACCTCAGTCAATGTCAGTGCTTCTCAATTAGTTTCTCGCGCTGCCCTAAGGAAGAAACTATTTTGCCTCCCACCCAACTTTTTCGTAAATGTGAATAGTATATTTTGTCGATAACATTTATATAGCAAGACTTCTGCATTGTATCTATATTCACGTTAAAGAAAAAAAAGAAATATAGTTAAATTTACAACGGAAAATAAACTTTATTACAATTGTTGATCACTTTTTAACAGCAATGATTTTAGTTGAATCAGTTTGCTTGGAAAGATAAATCAATAAATGGAAACACAGGTGCCACATGTTGTAATTGATGTGCAATTATACTTTATCCTAGTATGGCAAAGGACAAAAAAATATACGCATGCGTGTGAATGTGTGTGTGCTCCCGGGGTCAAGTTGAGAATCAATGTCATTGTTTTCAAGAGCATCTCAGGGAAGGTGACACATTTTTAGCTCATTCATCTTTGTATAACTGGAGATTGATCTGTATAGCCACTACAGAGAAATGCATTCAACAAAGGGTCCAAGTCTTGATTGGATTAATCATTGTTGAAAACCCGTTACGGGCTTTGTTTGTTACATTAAAAATAGGGCTGGTGACTGGTGAGTTTGTCTGCCGTAACCATAACGAATCGGAAGAAACTGTCAAGTTGTTTCAAGATGGCCATTTAATGACCAAACCTGTAAGGTTTACTACACATTAAAGGTTCATAGAATAATTCCGCGCAGGAATCACTTCGTAGATATTTTATTTTGAAAGGCACAGACGGAACTTAAAGGTTTGACAGTAAAACTTGACTTCAGCTCCTCAGATACTCGGAATGTTATCTGTACCCAAGAAACTTCCAAGTCGTACACGCGAAGTTTATTTTCCAGTGTGTCACCTACGGAGCGGATATTTATCATCGAAATTGACCGGGCGGTGATTCAGGACTGAAAGCGGGTTTAATTGGCCTTATTAGAAGATTGACAAAACTACACAATGCATATGCTAGCCTCAAACGGATCCGTAATGGACCTGGAGTCGGAGTCGGTGAAAGTTAAAGCTCACTACTGCGGGTAAGTGACGAGCAAAAAGTAATGGCAATGTCATGTGGCAGAGCAAAGCGAAAGCCATCCATGACGTAGCGGTATCGCAACAATGGGGAAACACCTGTTGAGCAGGGACTCGGGGCAGGCCATATGAAGAGCTTCTGTTCTGGGGTTTCTACAAGTGTATTGCGACTGGTTAAGCAGCAATTATGTCCCCATTTAATTGTTTTCTCCTTGTTTGGCTTCAATTTACAGTATTGTCAAATTGATCAGTTGTGACTGGTGGTCTCGTTGTCACCTTTAAACTTCGGAACGACTGTACTGTGCTGTACAATACTTAAATTCTCAAGACATTTCTTGATCATACTTGGTTTAGCATTAGGTAATGACAACCAATGACGTCTTTCGATCACTTCTTTTGTAGAAAAAATGGGGAAAGTGTTGCAAAGCATGAATGACAGGAATGCATGTGGATCATTTAAGATTGACAGACACACCCTCTCTTGTGAAGGGGATTCCATTTGCATCTAAGAGGAGAGGATGACACATAAGAAGTAAGATTGTGCCAATTAATGTCCCAGGAACCATTAAATATAGGAAATGCAAATATATGAATCGTTACAATACGTTAAACAGGACACATCAATTATGCATCTTCTGCTCGATTATTGAGCAATACGGTGTATTTATGCCAATTCTGGCAATTGATCGTTATCATTTCTATAAAGTCTTGAGAAGGTGGCTTTTACCCCACCCAGTTATGTGGAGTGCCCATCAATCTGTGCATTGTTTCTATCACTTGTCTTGTTCGGAGTCATCCAGCACAGGCTTGAGCTGGAAGTGATATATGTGAGCCACTACACTACCGATTGCCTTGACAGTGTGCCCCGCCACCTCCCGAAAAACAAAACAAAAAAAAAACGATTAAACTTTTGTCTAAAAATCACAGCTTGTTGCCAAGTCGCCACAGCATAGTAGCTGAGCTGGAAATGAAAAAAAAAAGGAAACGTTTTATAGGGGTCAAAGATCAAAATTGCCTGTTAACGTCATTGTGTAGAACAAATCCCTCTGAGCGCTGCACACTCTGGAGCATACAAACTGCCCTCAACACCTGTGCAAGGGTTACATTCTTGCAACGCTTCTCTTACTTAAAATTGCAGGTACTTATAGTTCCAAAATGCAAAAGCAAGACTAACTGCTACCTTCAACTGGTTTGAAATATGAGTCTCACTCAACTTACACTGGCAAGAATTGATCAGAGAGTGTGAGAAGGTTACTTCAAAATCAAACAAGTGAGCCAACCATAAGTGTGTGTGTTTGTGTTTGTGTTTGTGTTTGTGTTTGCGTGTATGCATGCGTCCAGAGACATGTTGATCACAGACCTGGCTCCCACTTTAACTTTCGTGGAGGTTTGTGAGGAGGTGAGAGCAATGTGCAGCCTGACCAGACAGCAGCCCATCACACTCAAGTGGATTGATGATGAAGGTGGGTCTGCCTCACAGTGAGATAGCGTCCAAGTTTAGCTCTATTTGACCTTGAACATGTTCATTGCTCTTTAAATTTGTGTCACTTGACTGTTGAAAAAATATGTTCACCATATTACATACTGGAGTGCAGGAACAGGAACAGGAACATATATTATCTCAAGTATTTTCTTTGTATACATCTATTTTTGGAACTGTTTCAGTACCCTGTGATGAGATGGGTTGTATTCTCGTATTGTTCAGTGCCAATTTTCATTCGTTCCTCTCAATTAAAATATGTTGTGAAAAAACGAGTAAAATACAAAAATCTGAAAACATAAATGTGAGATATTAGATATTATGTAATGTGTAATGTTTCATGACATCAGGATGCAGAGCAAAGCACTGCAAAAAAAACAAAAAAAAAACAAGCCAACTACGGTATAATGATACAAGGGTAGACTATCTAAAGATGTTTGCTACCTGTTTACACTTTATCAAATTACCAAACGTTCTCTCTCGAATCCCACTCTAGTAAATAAATCAAACTTTTTCAACTGCAGTAGTTGTAGAATTCACCAAACCTCTTTTTGGTGTACATATTTTGCCATGATTTTTTTCCCCCACATATGCGAGCTATGGCAATTACATAGTACATGAGAGAAAAAACACAAATCCCAATAGTTTAGGTAGAGTGACAATTCCAAATCAACCAAAATCCAATCCAAATACAACTGAAAACAGACATTGAAGCTCAGCAAGATTAGACGTAATTCAGATTCACTTTTCTTGTGACCGTTCGCAGGAGACCCTTGTACCATCTCATCTCCGCTGGAGCTAGAGGAAGCATTTCGTATTTACAATCGAAGCAAAAGATCCGGGCTGCTGTTGCATGGTGAGTTTACTCCAAATTTAATTGATTCAGACCTTCTTAAATTACCGGTAACTGGTCACGCATTATTCATGTCAAACCTTGCTCTTGGAAATCAGTAATATACCTAGTGATTTTTTTTGTTGCCATTCTTTCATTTACTTATACATTAGTGTGAGCCATTGTTCTTGTTTCAACTTCCATCATGAAGCACAGCTGTTGGTTTAAGGAAGAGGGCGATCAAATACTTTCTCACTCACTCTGCTTTTCTACACACAGTCTTTCCAAGTATTCCGGAGCGACCTGGAATGCCGTGCCCTGGAGAGGACAGTGAGTTGAACTGTTATTTTTTTCATAACAGAGCTTGTTCATGGAAATGTAGTCCAAACAAACACACGGTTCGGATGGCTCTGCTCTACTCCAGCGCATGAATGCCAGATGAATTTGAAGCTTTTCATTATTTATTTGAACTTTTTTTTCCCCTGGGTTGAATGATGATACGACATATTGTAAATCAAAGATGTAATTTTTTTGTTGTTGAAAAGAATTGGGTGTACTCGCTTGAATTTGTAAAAACTTTAAATGTAGTTTCTCTTTCAATAGCTTTGTTTACAAAGTGCCCCTACGCAGGGGAAATATTAAAAGCTTCTTATTGGTCACCGCAGCAATTATAGCTTTCGGATTGTGATTGTGTGTCTAACACCTAACTTTGCAGCCTTTATGTGGAGAGTTTGTATGTTGGCTCTGGATTTGGCTCTCTGTGGATGGGTTGACTTCAGAGAGCAAATGTCATTGTACCTTGCACAGTTGGCTACATGTAACAAAAGAAAAAAGGCAATGCTTTTCAAAAGCATGTGCATCGGAGGAATATTATTCAAAGGCAGAAATAGATGGATGGAGAGACGCATAACTTTGGACAAGTGTTGTTGTGATTATACAATAACCAATCCCAAGGAGAATCGCAGAATTATTCAGTTGTGCCTACTGATGCATATGGCCAGTTCCGCATTTTAACCCACCATTGGTAATGTGGCGACTGGAGAGTGCGAACTCTGTTGTGGACTTAGGATATCTTTAACATACGCACTCCTTGGACAAAGAAAATGTGCAGGGCATTTCAGACCCAACTGTTTTGCTGAAGAGTTTATGACGGGAAGCACAGCGGATTATTCAATGTTTATCATACCCCCCCAAAAGCATGTAATACTTATTAAAAAATAAGGAGCACAATTCAGATCAGAATACTGTAAGATTATGCCTAATATGAGATCTCAAACACCACAATTCAGCATTTCATCTGTTTTCCTTACTTTTGAAGAAGGGATTTCATATTTGAATAGAGTTGACACTTTCGTACTAAGTAAATGCCCCTCCCTACGATACTTCTGCATCATAATGCCATTGTTTAATTGCAATCAGAAGGGCCCCCCCTGCCCCCCTAATGTGAGTGACCTGAGGCTTCCCTGTCTTGCACTAGACTCTCTGGCATAGACATCACCCTGCCACCACAACCACTAGCCACTCCCATCCACCCTCCCTCCTCCCCAAGGCTATGCCCCCACCTCCCATGCTCTCTCTCTCTCTCTCTCTCTCTCTCTCTCTCTCTCTCTCTCTTTCTCTATCAGCTGTGTGGCACCAATGTCTCTTGGGGGAGGAGCTTACAGCGCTGCAGCATCGCACTAGACAAGCTTACGAGAGACACAGAGAAAAACTGGGAAAGTGATAGGGGGGAACCAGCATACCTTATACACACGCCAGCTTTTAATGCACAAGCAGGCATTGTTTCTTTTCTTCTATTCTATTTTGGGCCTTCCGGATAAAACGGAAACGTTTGATCAAGGCCAACAGATACAGAGAAATAAGGTGCTTTGTGAACTGTCAGCTGTGAGGTGAGAGCAAGCGAATAAGAGGGAGGCAAGGAGAAAATCATTAAAAAAAAAAAGCTGAGAGAAAGAGGGAGGGCTTGCCAGGAAGAGCGACAGCAGGGGATGTGGATGTAGCAGGCTATCGTCGCCGGTTCACCTCTCATACACACGCGCACACACACATACACAGACACTTAGCCTGGATAGTGTGCTGAAAGAGGGAGGTGGAGGGAAAGAAAGAAGACAAACCGGTGAGCAATCTATTTGTGTATTCCATCAATCCATTCCTCATTTTTCAATATGGAAATAATTGTATCACTCCATCTATTAAGAGACAGTGCGTTTGAATGAGCGCATCATCACCGAGCTCCTTGCTTGTCTGCGTGCACGCACGGGTGACATCTCTGCATCCATCGTTAGCATGTGTGCTCGATTCAACCGTTGGCCGAGTCACGCATCGCAGGCGGGAATCATGTGTAAGCTACCTGCTGGTTCAGCTAGCATGGCCGATGCCAGTTTTTGTTTGACTTTAGTCAGTGTGTTCCTTCTTCAAAGGGCTGCTTATTTTATCGTTAACGCTCAGAGATTGCACCTGAGTGTGGCATTGTGAAAAATTTGGGGGGTCTTCATTTGGGGTCTCTTAGATTCAGGGTACCCGAGATATGACTCTGATGCAGGTTGTTTCTGCATGTGATGGAGGGTAAGAGGACATAGCATCCAACCTCATTCGAATTTATTATCTTAAAGACACGGGAGCCTGTTTTATGTTGTGGTTGCAGCACTTGGAGGGCAAGTAAATGTTTGTTGTTTTGCAACAATATATGGCATAAAAAAGGTCAACAATATCATCGAAAACGGTGATGAAAGCTAGCAACCAAAAACACAAAAAGGCAGACAAAAAGAGGGGATTTTCCATCTCTCTTCTGAGCGCTTGCATTTCTTTGATGAGGATAAGTTTTTCTCACAGCACATTTGGTATGATACTTCAAGAAATCTCAAGTCTTGGTTGAAAATATATGAGAAACCATTCAATTTTTGCCACATTTATCCACGTGACTTTGTCACTTGTCTTTTGTATCACACAAATGAAGAACCCAGAGAGTAGTGGGTAATCATTTCATCCAAGGCCTTCTTTTTTAAAAATATTTTACTTTTATTTGATTTTTTAAAATGAATCTGTGCCATATAATATTTTTTCCTCCCATTGGTTCTGGCTTATTTATTGCAACTCTCAACTTTGAAGGGCACCGGTGACAAGCTAGTAACAAGTAAGCTTAGCCTGCAAATTGAGTTCACAATGTCAAGGATTTAATAACAACCCTGTAAGTGGCCACAGAAATGCAGATGCATTCCACTAGCAAATGTTTTGGTGCTGATTTGCATTTTGGTTTGAAGATGATCTCTAATATTATCTTATTACTAGAGACATGTTGGGCCCAATATGTCCATACGTAGGCTGTGGTGTTTCAGGTTATCCATCATCACTGTCTGAGCTTTTGTAGGTCTGTCCTGTGTCTGTATTTAGTTTTGCGTATTGCACCTTTCCATAGTGGACACTGACCTTGTTATACCAGATTGTACAGTAGAAACTGCTATCTGGAATAGCTCCACAGCTGCGTGTTTCAGATGTGTTGAATGAAATGACCCACATATAAATATACAAAAGCAGCTATGCATCATTTTATTTGTTGAATGCAGCACGGCAATAAGAACCTGCACAACCTGCCATCTGTAGCAGCAGTGTTATGTAATGTGCTAAAAGAATTAATCACTGGATTGGAATTGGAACCAACCCCCTTCGGGAGAAAAAACCTGATAACACCTTCATAGCTTCTAGGCTCGAATGGTTTGGTTTCCTAGGTAGGGGCATAATAGACCTGCTTTTATTTATTTTTTACTGTACAACAGTAACTAGGGATGTTCAAAACCAGTTTTTGTTCAGACTGTTCCCAGTACGAGTCTTCAATCCTTGAGTACTCACCGATACCTCTGATACTTTTGCTTTCACACAATGACAAAAAAAAATGTCAACAGACTTTTTTTCTAATGCAGATGATTTGCCGTTATGTTAAATTGCTGCACTATTATAGCAACTACTGCCAAGGAGCATTTACTCTGTCAGATTTTTTTCCCTGACATATGGGTGACTATACTGTTATCGTCCGCCGACATGAGGCATTGGGCCTTAAAATAAGGTCGGTATCGACCCAACACCTGGTATCGGTACTCGCCCGTCCCTCATAATAACTCATGTTTTTATTGATTTGATACTTTACCAGGATGCCAATAAAAAGTCTGTTGCTATCAAAGGTGCTATGTAAATGTTGTTTGAGGATGTCACGACATGGCACAGTATTAGAGCAAGAGGAGAGTTTAACCACACTATAGTGTATTTCATTGTAGCATTTGGTCTGTTTGTTTGAAAAGGCGTAAAAGGTGAGTCAGAGAGAAATGCAAACACTGTATGTGTGATTGAAAAGAGGTCGGGGTGGAGGAGAGACACGAGTCAGGAGGACTATCCTTCATGCATCACAGAGCAGAAGTGTCCCTGTGATTACTTATTTTCATCAGGCACATTCTCGGCCCACCGGAAAGGCTGACAGGCAGGGGTGGAGATTGTAGTGGGAATATGATATGACTCAATGAAGCCCCATAACTAGTACAGTACAGCTATTCAGCTTTTGAAGCTGAAACCTTTTCAGACTGGGTCTCAAATTGTACAAGTTATGCACTTAAATTTATTTTTTTACTCTGACTACTTTTTACTCTGCTTTGTAACCTTAGTCTTCTTCAATACCATTCTTGTTCTCTCAGTTCAGGACAAGAAGATTTGAATGTGCTGTAAACATTTGCCGGAACGGAATCGAGACTGTGTGCACCTATCTGACGTGCTTGCATTTTGTGCTGTCCACCGCTTTCATTTTGTTGGTGACAGGCTGAGAAATATTGAATTTGCATATCATATTTATTTTTAATATCAACAGTCAACAATTCAGACATGATCAATCATTGGTCACCAAATATACCTGAACTCTGAGCTAAATGTTCATTAGGAGAAGATGTCGAGCCCATCCGTGTTCTACACTGCATGTCCTTTTTGGGGTCGAGGGTAACAGTTTACAAGCGAGAGGACCCTTACACTCTGGACCGGTCGCCAATCAATCCACGAGCACATGTAGACAAACAGCCATTCACACTCAAAATCACACCAACAGTATATGTGGACCATTTTCAAATCTTGCATCGGAAGTTAGTTTTGGGGATATGGGAGGAAACCTATGGAGTCATGAGGAGAACAAATCCATCCTGAAATACTACAATGGAGATTCAAAAATGGAAATCCTGACTGTGTGTGTTGCCTCAGACTGAAGATGAAGCATGTGGGGGAAAAAAAAAGAATAAAGGTGCACCAGGTGTGTTAGCAGCAGTGTGCAGGATGACTCTTGTAAACCATCTGCAGTATGTGAGTGAGTCACGAGCCTAACGAGTAAAAAGGTGGTGTTGGTCCCATTTCCAATTTGACAGAGATGACGTGAAACATGTGCACTGCTAAATGGATGTCGCTGAGAATCAATGTGATATCATAAGAAGAGATTGTGGATGACCAATCCATATACAGTACTATAAAACATGCATCTTGTTTGAGGGTCATCATTTTATTAAAAAATAAAAATAAATGGGTGGCCCGGTAGTCCAGTGGTTAGCACGTCGACTTCACAGTGCAGAGGTACCGGGTTCAATTCCAGCTCCGGCCTCCATGCGTGGAGTTTGCATGTTCTCTCCGAGCCTGCGTGGGTTTTCTCTGGGCACTCCGGTTTCCTCCCACGTTCCAAAAACATGCACGGCAGGCTGATTTAACACACTAAATTGTCCCTAGGTGTGAGTGTGAGCGCGCATGGTTGTTTGTCTCTGTGTGCCCTGCGATTGGCTGGCGACCGGTTGAGGGTGTCCCCCGCCTACTGCCCGAAGACGGCTGGGATCGGCTCCAGCACCCCCCGCGACCCTAGTGAGCATTAAGCGGTTCAGAATATGGATGGATAAAAATACATAAATATCAGGCTCCATCTGCACAAAAATACACATGGTGGTTAAAGAATATATTGTGCCCCAAAGAAGCGTCACATTTTGTCTGCGATCTAAATGCAAATAGAGGAACAGTGCCGAGCTCCCACACATTGGGCCTCATCCATGAATATAGTACATCCGACGTGCTCTGGTCTTGTACTCACAGAATAACTCCCTTGCGGTCCCTTGATTGCGCCACTTCGAAATGAGCTGCTCAGTAGGTGGCAATTAAAAAGCCGTATGTCAGCTGTCATTTGTGGTCACCAATAATGAGACCTGATGAACAAGCACAGACACTCCACACCCGAAACATCCAACACACCTCTGGACTTACAAGACTCTCCAACTCCAGAAATAGCATGAGTGCTTTTGTGAGGTGTCAGTCCTCCCTGCTGCAGTGCAGCACACCCACGTATTTTGCCTCACTGCTACTGATGATGATGATTAAGACGATGATGGTGATAACTCAGTTGCTCGGAATATTACCAAGCGACATTTGAAAGAGAATACTATCTGGTTACATGGTGTTACCCCCCCCCCCCCCATCACTTCATCACTTTATTAAACAAATAAGGACACAATTTCAAATGGACAGTGAATAAAATGCAGAAACCTTAATTAGGATTCAGTTACTGGTGTGGTGTCGGGAAATAGGCAAAAATCTTGATTGTTAATTTCCAAAGGAAATGAAAAAAAAATGTTTTGATTCAACCTAAGGCATAGGTTCCAGCACGCCTGTGACTCTCTTGTGTGGATAAGTGGTTCAGATAATGGATGGATGGATTACCATCCATTATTGTTTGATTGTAAAACAAACAAACAAACAAACAAAAAAATATCAGCAGCCACAATATAGCTAAATAACATCAGCAAGTAAGCAGTAAGCTATTAATTTCATTAGAACATCACTAACTCCACCAGTGTACCCAACAAACACAATGATCAGAAATAGTAAATAATTAACAAATACCATTTGTCAAACAAGCATATATTCCAATTTTTTAAAAAATCAACAATTATTGGGCTACATATGTGCAGCATTGGCTTAGCTTGTTCCTTATAATACACTTTGAGAACCTTTTCTACTCACGTATGCTCACATGATGAACATGTAAAAATAGTATAACAAGTTGCATTCAAAGTGTTAATTGCATACTTGGAGCGTCGCTTTATTAAATGTGTTCTTCTTTTATCATTTGTGGCTGTTGACAGCAAAAAATCCAACCATGAAATACAATACAATACATGCTGATTTATATAGCGCTTTCACAACAGCGGCAGCTGTAACAAAGCGCTTAACAAAACAGTTAACATAAAGTAAAATAATAAACACAACACATAACATAAAACACAGACAGTCATGCAGTGATAACCACTTTTCCATCACACGCTTTGTTGTTTGAAGCAGTTTGAGATGAAAGAGGAGAGAATCAAAGTTTCCTTTAACCAGTGGATCAGAGACGTCATGCTCAAAATGTGCACACGTCAGCTACAAGCTAAGTTTCAAAGTCAACAAGAAGCTGTAGCATCCATTGATGAAAAAAGAGATTGGTTCACTTCTCCTGTCCCATGGAAATCCATTTCAATTCCAAGCGGCGACTCACAGTTCCAAATACGCATCAGCGCTCTTCGCCAACGCTCCTCTCTCCTCATCCTCAACTTCAGCAGCCATCCATTCCACCAACGCCGACTATCCAACAGCGCCTACATAGCCACTGAACAAAACGGGGTTGTGAAAAATGCTGCCCATTACAGGCGCAAAAAACACAAGCGCCCCAGGTCTGTCCAGCACCGACAATCAATGGCGCCGACATTCCTCCCAATCAAAATCTGTGCTGGTACAGGCGTGCTGCCGAGAAGGCGCAACCACCAAGCACAGATACTTCTCCTTTGACGAATGTAGTGGCCAAAAAACGCTGAAAACAGTCCATATCACAAAGACACCGTATAAGCTTCATACTGACACCTTTGTATGGTCTTAAAAGAAGTATTTGTCCATCTTTAGAGTTGTGACACCGAGGCAGGAATGCCTCAGAGTTTTGTCCACCGCTTCAACAAAGTGAACCTTTTGCTAATATTTATTCGTTATTTGAATGTACTGAACATGTGTTCTGCATTACGGAACCACACAGCCCCATTCTGGTTACATTTTGTTGTAACTGTCATATGCTTATGCCGGAGTTTTTTTGCCTCACTCAAATTATCCTCAAAATGAGGGTAGTTCAAGTGTGGGTTTTTTCTCCCTCTCTCCCTCCCCTGTGGTTTCTTTCTGACCTTCGGGTTGAGTGAACGCTAGCGTGTTTTGGCTGCCGCTGCTCAACCCGTATTGTTTTGTGTTTTTTGTTATTGTAAAGTGTCCTTGGGCGTCTTGAAAGGCGCTTATAAATAAAATGTATTATTATTATATTATTATTATTTTCCTTCTTTGTGAATTGTCCACAACATAACTCGAATGTGTGTCATTTTCTGTCATGGTTGGTATACGGTGATGGCAACACTTCAGCTTCAGACTAGTTGGCCACCTGTAAAGCTTTCGCCACAGATGTCAATAGTGGTTTTGTTTTTGAAACTTTGACTGTGGCACAGCAGAGCGCCATTGTTCTCCCCCTAACACTCTGTGCTTTGTGTATTCACCAGAATAAACCAATTGGAAATGACAGAGGCACACTATGACGACACTGTTGTGTGTGTGTGTTTTTTTTAAAGCTGGCCTGTAGCTCCTCATCAGTTTCCATGGGATGTGGAAGATTTAAATTTTATTTGCCTTGTTTATTATTATTGTTATTATTATTTTTGCACCGATGGCTTTGTCGTCAGTATATGTTTAAGTTCAACCGGTTTACATGCATTTGATAACTGCAAGCATTGCACTGCAAACAACTTTGCAAACATCCATGCTCCCAGCACTCAAGCTACGTTGATGCACCCTCTGCGACTATGCCACTCAATTGACTGCCTACTACGCCTGTAATAGCTTGGATGATTCAGTTGTCATGCGGATGATTTGTTTACAGAGTGGAGAGCCCAATTGCTCAAAGCAGCAGCGTCGTTTTTAACTCTCTTTGTATTCCGCAGTAGAAGGACATCCTGTTTGTGGTGTGCTGAGGATTCCATCAGTTTTTGAGAGGGATTCCCATTCGTTGTCAGAATCAAGAGCAAGTGAATTGATATTCGTGTAGAACTGTTTTTGAACCGTGTATGCTTTAGTGATAAGCAAGCGGCTTAAGCTTGAGCAAATGAGCAAAGGAATCTTTGACATCTCATGTTGTGTCGTGGCACCGTTCTTGCTTTATCTTAGTTTTGTTTTCACAGGTGAATTAGGGGAAAAAGGACCTGATAGTAAACATACATGCTCTTTATACTATACGAATCACATACAACAACACACATTAAGAAAATTGAAGACATTGAAAAACCAGTGATTTGATCCTGATGTCTGCAATTCTGGTAACAATTCTCTGATATAAAAGTAAATATTGAATAGGACTTAATTCTGTAGGGTTTTTTTTTCATTTTGAGGCAATTGTTGCAGTATGAAGCAGTGTACTGTTGCTTGGCAACAAGCTTTGGCCTGCTGTTTGGTGTGTATTAGTGAACAGTGCGTGACTGACAATGAGGCAGTCGACACATTAAGACTTATTATATCTGCACTCACTTTGGCCGACTTTTCTTTCTGTTTAAACTATTGTCTTGTGCAGCACAATAAAATTAGGGAGGCAGTCAAAAAGGAATGAACTCGGTTTAATTGAAGCTAATAACTGTTTTTCTTGGATAAATATTCACGGTTCATAATTTAAGTACCTGTTTTACAGTTAATTAAAAACAACAACATTTTTAAAGGCCTGTCCTCTTCCTGTCAGCTATTTTGGAAGTGATGTCATTGTTGGATGCCTGTCAGAAGCAGAGAGTTGTAATTGGATGTCTCATCCCAGTCACTATACACTTGAGTAAAGGTTCATCACCTTTCCCAACAAGCTTCAAAATACAGTTGTCTTGGAACCCACCTGGCACAAACCTTTGCAAAGCCTTTTCTCTTACACGTTTTCTCAACACATCCATAGATTTTCCCTAGAATTTCCGTCAGAGCTCTCTGCTTCTGACAGGCATCCAACAGTGACAACATTTTCAAAATGGCTGACTGAAAGAGGACAGGGAGACATAAGTAAAAAATAAATAAATTATGGTATCGATAATATTAGCCAGCCTCTTGTGGTCGTTTTACGATGGCAATGCCCAGTAAGATGCAAGATCTGTAAGTTTATGTATGTTTACAATATTTATGTTTAATGCTTTGTAGTGCAATCACATAATTTGATTGTGAAAATTTGTCTGGCCACTGAGCTATTTCTTTCATTTGATTTATTTATTACTTTTAATTCATTCATTCAGTGGAAGTTAGTTGTTGTCGGCCAGCTGGAGCGTTTGTGTCTGTGCATTCTGATTTGCCCTAATGTTGAGCAGTGTTCAAGTGCCATTGCCTCTTTTCCTATTTTAACTAACTGGGTTGGAACTAACACTTTAAGTAAAACGGATGGTGTGTTCTCCAGTGTGAATTTGGGTCATATCTGTGGCCTGATAAAGAAACAATATATAGTACTTAAGAACTGTCTTTGGCAAGCATAGAGCTTTTTAGAACACGGTCATTTCATGTAAAGACGGTCTCTATTATGCAATTCTCTGCTGTGTTCAGCTTTATGGATTGCAGTTCATTTATCTCACAGGCCTTCCTTTTTCTCCCTGACAACTCTGAACGGGTTGCCCATGAAGTGGCAGCCTCTCAGGGAGCAGTCTATGAGCTTACTGTGTTTACAATTTGAAGATCATCCAGTGAACAGCTCTCTTACTCCCATCACTGTCATCGCAATGGCTTTTGCGATCAAACCAACATCATCACATGGGTAATTATCCCCAAGAAAACGTGACTTACATTTTTTTAGCATATTAACTCCACTGCTCTTATTCAGCATTTTTATTTGTCATTATACATGTTCTAATTGTCTTTGTTAATAATCTATATTTTTCTATTTTCATGTCTGCAGTCACTGTTTTTAAGTATACAGCATGATTTGGTGTTTTACATTTTGTAGTCAAATAATTTCATTCTGGGCCTTTAAGGCCTTAGATGTGGATGCGCCTTCTCTCCGGATCCTGGCAAAATGTGTGTTTTCAATGAAATTCTTTGCTGGAACTATGTCCAGGGAGTGTGTTGACGCCCAGTTTCTGTTTTCCTCACTAGAGAATTATTTTTAAAAAAATGAAATGAATAATATCTCATGCTGCCTTTAGTCATAGTGTGGATTCTGAGTGAAAGGCCGATGGTGGTTCATCTAGCTTGGCTGTAGAGTCAGTTCTTGTTAGTGATGACAAACAAAACAGGTTAAAGGTTACAGTGATAATGCTATTGGTCCAGCCTAGAAAACAGCCTTCACAGCGTCACCGTAAAAGAATGCAGAAAATGTTTGCTCAACCTCCCTGCTGTTCTAGCGCTGGGGAGGCAAATTGACACAACTGTGGAGAAGAATATGTTTGGCTGGGAGAGGGTAGCCCTGCATGTGCCTCTTGTAAAATAAGCAAAACCTTTATGAAGGAATACATTCTGTTCAGAGTCAAATAGTCAGTTCAGTTTGTTTCATTACTTCTCAAACGTGACAAACCTTTCATTAAAAATACGTTTTTGTGCTTAAAATAGAGCATACCGTACTTTGTTTGCAACAATAAGACTTTAAGCAGTGGTGGGCGAGTTAGTAAACTTCGGTCATTCGCCAGCAATGGGCCTGGAAGTCTGCCATCATCAGTTGTCATTATTTCAGGCCAGTTAGTCTGTCCATTTTTGATGTGCTTCCTTCATCGCTGGTACAGCATTAAGATTTGAGAAAGGACGAGGAAGAATTTGGGAACTGAAGTAGTAACACTTGCTGTCGTTTGCTTACTGTGTCCAATCCGTGTATTTTTCGCTGTTGAAACCGAATTGCACTAATTTAAGGTAGAAGCGGGCCACCTCGTGGATGAGTGGTTAGCGTGTCCATCACACTATTCTGAGGTGAGAAAGTCGGCTACGTCCTTCCGGTGTATTTTGCATGTTCTCCACGGACTTGCATGGGTTTTCTCTTCGTGCTCTGGCTTTCTCTCCCACTCTAACTAACTGATTTGAGTACGAATGGTTGTTTGCCTTTATGTGCCCTATCATTGACTGTCAGGCAGTCTAGAGTATATCCAGCCTTTATCCCAAAGGCGGCTAAGAGAGACTCCAGCTCACCCGCGACCCAAATGAGGCTATTCAGTATGGAAAATGGATAGCTGGGTTTTAGTAGTAAATTGTCATTTATGAATATTTTACTCAAAGCAACAATGTCAATGAAGGTTACTTAGAGTTTCTTATTGGGGGGTTATTATTTTGTTTTGTTTGATTATTACAGTATTTAAGGTTTAATGTAATAATTGTTACATTTATGTGCCCAGAGTTTTGTCACGGCAGTGTGCCTATCTGCCTGCCCTAACAGGACGTCCGGCAATCAATGGATGCAGCCATGCCTCTAAATATAATCCTCAAATTTGAATTTTGGTGAAATGCGTTGACATTGTCACAGATTCAGAACCTATTATGCCATCTTGTGTGCAATAGGGTGCAACTGCAGTGTGGGAATGTCCCACTTATTTGCTTTTTTCAAAAGATGTCTAATACTATGTAGTTCATATTTGATGCGCAAGTGCAATGCAATATACTGGTGCAGGGTTCAATTCTGACTTCGGCCTTTCTTTTGCATGTTCTCCCCGTGCTTGCGTGGGTTTTCTCCAGGTACTCCGGTTTCCTCCCTCATTTCAAAAGCATGCATGGCAGGCTGATTGAATACTGTTCTCTAAATTGACCCTATGTGTGAGTATGAGCATAAATGGTTGTTTGAACACCTTATACTCAGATTGAAGTGACCATTTCAACCCGACTCAGCATTTTGTTTTGGGGGAAATCTTGTCATGTTGATATTTTAATACTTATCTTGCAAATTGGAGACACGCAATAGAGTACCAGTAAATGGAAATATATCATGCACTCATAATTTGTACCACTGCCTGATATTTAGGTATACAGTATAGGTATTTATTTATTTATTTATTTATTTATTACGGAGGCTATTTCATAAAGCCATAAATTACAAAGTTAATGTTAAAAGGTAATTTAAGGAGGGCTTCTGTGGATTTTGTATTCACTCCCATTTAACGCCACGTGGATATGGTGGTGGAAGTGAGCAGGCACTGATGATACTGCTTTTAACGAGTGTGTACACGTGTTTTCTATTCGACGATGAGCTGAAATGGAAACAGTTGATTCATCCCTGTGGCGACGCCAGCAGAGCCAGCCTAATCATTGACCGCATGCACACGTGCGTGCACACACACACAAACACCCTAACAAAGCATTTGCACATACAGCATGCCACTAACACAAGTGAAATGCATATTAGCTAATTATAGGCTATTTGCCTTTTTGCATCAACGTAACACCAAACACAAAGAAAAGCAGATTTGGATGTAGACAGAATCTCTGGTATACAAGTAAAAATAATCTGTGTTCATGATTTTGCCATTAGATTTGCGATTTTGGAATTAAATGTCATCTGCCAGAAAGAAAACACAGAGCACTGTATTTTATTTTATTTTTTTTTTGTGCAACTATGGGTTAGTTAGCAGGCTTTTGGCTGGTTCGTGGCAGATGATGAACAAACATGTGGTGCCATTGTGATTCTGTGTGGTGGACATTTCTATTTATTCCATTGTGACTCGAATGATTTGAATTAATTACCATCTCACACATTTATGTAGATCCAGAGAGTCATATTCCACTGCAGACAAAAAAAAGGCCAGTCGCTGTTGTCGAGAGCATAATATACTTCCTGACTACCGTTTAGGTGCCCTTGAGCAAGCCCCCTGGACCCCCACATCCGCTTCCCCAAGAACCACACTCACTTGCCCTTGGAATCTGATAGCAGGGCCATCGAGAGTCCAGAAATAACTCTTCTGTAATTGACGACATGTTTTGCTTCGTATCACGCAGTATGTCCCCTCACAGGCGAAAGATAACTGGCACACTGCTGCCTTTGTCTCTCAATAACAGAAAATTGTGTTTTTCCTGTCTTTCTTCAGCCGCCACTCCTCGCCCTGCCCCTCCCATGTAATTATCATTATCGGGGAGGGGTTCATGTGTTAGTGAGCTAGAGAAACAATTTCTGGAAGTTGTTCAAGCCCTTGTAAATGTCCCGTTGTAGAGAATAGCAGTGGCAGCACCGCACTCCTCTCATGCTATGGCTCCCCCCGTAAACTGCTGTACTGTACGGAAATTGTAGTGGCCATCTTTTCTTCTTGAAAGTCTCTCGGGAGAAAATGACAGGACCTTCTGCACTGACCCTTGCATCTAGAGGTGTAGTATTTGTTCTCATTTCGTCTGACTTCTTTCATTCTGTGACATTCTTACTCTGTGCCGATAACTATAACAGAGGCACTTGCTCTCAGGAAGCTGACGCTGTAATAGGTTTACCTCGTAAAAGGCATTTCTGTTCCCTTTCCTTTGGGTGATGTCAGTAACAAAAAGGAATCCCCGCCACCCCATCGTAAAAAAAAAAGAAAGAAAAAAAAGAAACTGAAATATGCTGTACATACTTGCTTCTTATATTGATAACATGTTCTTTTATGTCTTCATGAATATACAGTCTGGAATTTTCATTTAATTTACTTATGCATTAATTTTTACAAGTTTAAGTAGGAACGTTTGAAGTTAGAGTATCATCAGAGATTTGAAAAAAGATCAAGTGTAGGTGGATAGACTCAGACATCAGCAGAATAACCAGACTGGAATCCATTAGTAGCCAGTGGCATGTGGAAAGCAGCTTTTAAATAATTTGTGGAAATGGCAAGGTTATGCGGTTTAACCAGGTCACCTCATGTTCTTTTGTTCGAATCAATTCTGAAGTGAAATTTTGTAGAGATAGCACCGAAACGCAAACCATGGCCATATATTGTGTACTAAAGCTGTTTTGCCATTTTCCAGAAGCAGCCAGGCTCCGCACTCTGTGGTCACTTTTCCATCACACTTTTTCAGGGCCATGTGGTCACAGTGCAATCACATTTGAGGACCTGTGGTGGAGGTTCTAAAAAATACTAAAACACTAACAAGTTGGACATAGGTATTCAAAGGGTTATACGTCAAATTAACGTCACCGTTTACAGTTGGTGTCAGTTAATTTTAGGTTGCAAATAAATGATGATTTTAGGCGCAGCCTGAATTTTCACCTCGCATGTTTTTGTGCGTCATGTATGAAGACATGACAACTTTAAGCTTCATGTTTATGGCCAAATCTTAATAATAACTATCACTCTGTGATTTGTCGTGTCAAAAAATAGGAATGATTTGCACTGCTGTATGACCTGACACATGAATTGGTGGTGGGGGGGCTGGGGGGAACAGCAATCCAAGGGAGCAAGTGAAATAGGAATAATCCCAACACACACTGTACATGCTTTCGAAATCCACTTTGAGGAAGAGCTGTACAGCTGCTGTTGCTTGTTCTTCTCTGTTGTTCCGTGTACCTCGGCCCTCACATTTCTCCACCTTCGCCACATGTTGCACCTCTTCAACCGTGTCATCCTTCCTCCAGAATCGATCTATCGTCAAGGAGCCAGACGATGGAGGAAACTCTACCAGGTCAAAGGGCACCTCTTCCAGGCCAAGCGCTTTAACAAGGCAAGTTGCTGTCACACGCGTGCAGCACTTTGTTGACTGCTCTTTTGATTTACGGTCAATGGTAATGCTGTCACCACAGTGATAGCACTGGTTTTGAATTATAGTATGCAGGTAATCAAATCACTACTCTTGCGATACTACTGTTTCTGAAGACAGACTGTGCATATTTCAAGGTGTCCTACTAGTGTGTGTCTCTGAGCTCCACGTTTGTATCTGAAAAGCGTTTTCTCTCGTCATAATGTTATTTGAAGTCTGCTGTCTGATAGATGACCTAATACACTGTGATGTAATCATATTTGTGCCAAGATCTTATTGGACAGCACTCAAAAGACGTTTTGCTGTAATTCCATAAAGGAAGGAGAGTCATCTTTGCCTTAATGTCCTGTATATTTGTCCTTGCCTTCAACAAAAGACATACAGTGGAACCTCTGATTAATGACCTAATTGAGAGGATAGGGACCGACTGTTACAGGCAATAGTCTGTTAAAATGAATTACTTTTTTTTCTTGGGCTTAACCCATTCAATACAGTACAATATGATTGTAAATAAGTATTTTAAAAAGCTAGAAACTGTTGTTAGCGCACTTGCTTTTTCCACCTCTGTTACAATTGGATGTTATAGACAAGAGCTTGACAAAAAAAACATTAAAAATTGACCAAAAATAGTATATTTGAGAGATGTATACACACGCTGGCTCCATGCAACTACAGCCATAGGTAGATAAAAAGCTCCCCTATGACGATGCTAAGCTAATGTCCATGCTTTCCATTGCCTTTTAGTACCAAAAAAGCAACTATTTTACCTACATTTTGTCATTTTCTCACGAAAAACATTTGTATGTTGTTTTTCTTGAGTCAATCGGTCACTCACTGTCAATATTAGTTGGGTGCAGAGAGTGTTAGGATGTTTGTAACTCAGTATTTGTGTTATCACCATACTTGAGATCTTTGTAAATGATCCAAATTGTTATCTTCTAAAATGTTGATTCATTTAAGCATTTTAAAAAATTACGGCTCTCTGTAGGTAACACAAATACTGAACTTAATAATAGAGCTTTGATGAATTTGCTTTCTAGATGTCTGATTTTTATACATGCTAGTTTTGTCAACTCTGTGAGACTGAACACAAAGTGTTCTATTTGTATCTAATTACCATTTCCACACTTGGTAATTATATATGCTGGCATAATGAGTAGACAAGTAAAATGTTTGGCAGTATTATTGTCCTTTTGTTGTTGATTAGAAGACTGATCCGTCGCTGCATGTATTGTCGTGTGTGTGTGTGTGTGTGTGTGTGTGTTTGTGTGTGTGTGATCCACAGAAAGCCTACTGTGGCCTCTGCAGTGAAAGGATATGGGGGCTTGGCGGGCAAGGCTACAAGTGTATCAACTGCAAACTGCTGGTCCATAAGCGCTGCCACAGACTCATCCGTCAGACCTGCCAAAGGCTTATGGTGAGTCAGTCCCTTGTTAGTTGCGGATTTGGTCACAACGACAGATCATGAAGCATTCAGTTTGTTGCATAACTTCTTGCAGTGGTCATTTTTTAAAATGTATTAATCCTGTACTAGGGGCATACTGAAAGCAAATAAGCCATTGATCAATCCATCCCTTTTCTGTACTGCTCATCCTCACCAGGGTTGTGCGTGACCTCGAGCCTCCCATCTGATTCTGGGCGAGAGGCGGGGTAACACCCAGAATTGGCCAGCAGCCAATCTGAGAGCGCGTAATGTAGTATATTCGATTATATGCAGCAGCATGAAGTTTACGACTGTCAAGCAGCGATATAATATACATCCACGAAATGGATTGCAATAAATCTCTTTTTGGATCCCCCACCGTCCACCTCCTTCCATCCCATCATCTCATTCACATGTTTTTGGAAATAGCCAATGATATATCCTGATGAATACACGTATCCCAAAGGAGACAACAGCTGCTGGTCTCAGAATCTTTTGTTTACATTAGTGCAGGAATTTGCACATTCGCTCTTTAAAATTAAAACCGATTACATTTTTTTCCAGTGAAATCCTAACATTCCATTCGACCATCTTCATTTTATATAAAAGGCATAAAATGTATTGAACTTTTTCACGGTTATGCTCATTATTCATTCTTGAAAACATGACCGTAATCAATATGGATGACATACTGTATCTGCAGGTGAAACTCTTCCAACATCTTCAAAAAAGCTTTGCACACCTTCCACTCTATTTCCCAGTTGTGCCTTACAGAACGTTATCCTTGTTTTTTCATGTGACGTAGTGATATCCACGAACTTCGTTGTTGCATTCAGAAATTACCCAGTTGTAGAATTTACCTAATTTGTGACAAAGAAATCATGTTCCCAGTGCTTCCAGACCGATGCTGATTTCAAATTGAACATTTGAAGAAAATCTTGACAAGGATAATCAATGTCACTTTTTACTGTCGTACTAAACTCTTGATCACTGCTTGATGTATTTTTTCTTTTCTCTCAGATAAGTAACTTTTTAAGTGATTAGCGATACATCTAAGCTGCTGCAGACTGTTCTGAGCACCTCTTTGAATGCAAAACTTCTTTTTTCTTTCCTCATTGCCTTTGCCTCTACAACATGCTTTTCTGTACATTTATACACAGGCAGTATAAAAACCATGACGCAATGTCATTTGAAGGACATCGTTGGGCTATATTTAGTCCAAGTTTTTCATTGTTTTGTTCAGGATCCAGCTATGCCATCTCAAGAGCCCCCTTCAGAAGCAAAGAATGAAGAGGTGGACCTTCCACTAGATGACACAGAGGACGGAGGTGGAAGTAAGAAGTTTGAAAATCAAACTTAACTACTGTCATTACGTTAGTATTGTTTTCAAAGGGGCAGACGGGGTAGTTTCATTTAAAATAATAGAAATAGAGTGTGGTGATTGACATTGCGATACCACACCGGGATTTAAAATGAAGATTCAGGCCATCGTGAACTAATATACCGGTAGTCGTCTTTTTGTGGGGCTCTTATTATGAGAGCCCCTGTAAGTTGACCTAGTTCTGGCTATAATGTCTTCGGGACTCCATCTCCCTCTGCTGGGCCGAAAAAAGAGTGTTTAAAAAATACATTTCACTGTACATGTGGTCCTCAGTTTGTATGCTACCAACATATGAGGTTACGAATGATGTGCAATGGCGTCAGAATACATTGTCATGCCGCACAAGAGGGCACGCTTGCTTACTGTTGCACTTACTGTTTTTCATCCAAACACAAATTTACACCGCCATAGTCGTAAACTAAAGACTCCCTGTAACCATTGTGCAACCATTTTCACACATAACCATCTGCAAAACGTATTATTCATATGTGTCTTTTGCATTGCAGGATTATATTTACCACACAACTGTACAGAGGACAAAATAGAAGAGACAGATGTGGAGGTAAGGAATGTGCTATGATATGTTTTGTACAGACCCCTCTAAAAGTGTTGAAACAGTCAAGTCATTTTTTTTTCCTGCGGACTATGGAGATGTGATGGTGATTTGAGAAAATGAATAGACATTATATTTTCAAAGCTCAGTTGTTATTTTCAGGTATTTGTGGAAATAGAATTTCACCTTTTATTGTTAGAAGTGCATAAATATACACAAAACGTGTCCTCTACATTTAACCTTTCACAGTAGTGAAAACATCCCAAAAAACAAAATAAAACACTGTTTGTTGTAATCTCCAAATTTCAATTTTATAGAGGGTGCATTTTTACCTGCTAAGAGAAGGCAAACAACTAACTGAGTGGCAGATTTCGAGTTGGCTCAGATCCAAATGTACCGGTACCTGTGAATAAAAGTGGAACTATTGCTCTCGTCTCAATAATCCTTTAATGTTTCAGTTGCCATCAAAAATAAAAAAAATAAAAGGAACTGGTCCCACCAATGGAATACATTTGCATGGGAGTTGATGCATCATTTCATTTACAACAACCATAGTATCTGTTTTAACACATGTAACCTGGGTTTGGGTGTTTGTCTACACCGACAGCCAAGGCAAGAAATGCAAATCAAAACTACTTAAAGTACTGTACATTGAAAGTATGCATTTGTCCCCTCTTCTTCACTCAAGGATATAAAATCAGTGGTTGATGGAATCGATGGTATCAAGCTGTCTCAAGGCCTTGTTCTGGGGTTGGGAGACTTCGAATTGATCCGAGTTATTGGGCGCGGCAGTTATGCCAAGGTGCTGCTGGTCCGCTTAAAGAAGAATGATGAGGTTTATGCCATGAAGGTGGTGAAGAAGGAGCTGGTTCATGATGATGAGGTGAGACCATTTAACAGAATCCTTTTATTAGATCACAAATTTTACTACCTCTGTCTTCTCACTAGCGTAGTTCCAACAGTGATTGGTTTGGAAAAGAGGATCGATATTTGTTTTTCTTTCCTCTATTCCTGTTTTGTTGTACTGAATGCAATGAAATGAGTACATATCATTGCCCTGCGTGGTTACACGCTCATGCAGCCTTGTATGAGTACACAACAGACATAATTTAAAAAAATTGGCATAGTTGTGAAATTAAGATTTCAATTAGTATCTTGATCAGTGAGTTGCATTACAATAATAAAGTTTTAGGGCAAATATTTAAATGAACAATTATGTATTACTACTTTATGGCAAGAATTGGTTTGGTATTGCTCATATTGGCCACACTGATGTAGTGTATTTACAAATCCGTTAGATGGCGGTATAGGCCAATTAAGGAGTCCTTCAGACTTGGAGAAAGAAACATTGATCACATTAGATTTGACTCAAACTTCCCTTTAGTGAAAACGTGAACCTCAACAATCAATCAAATAGCTTGCAGCATTTTGCTGAATCAACAGTCCGCTAATAAAAGACCCTAAGGTAATAAAATGCTGATATGCAGCAATATACAACGTAACTTAAAATACAAACCCCAATTCCAGTGAAGTTGTTGTGTAAATCATACAATGATTTGCTAATTCTTTTTGTAGTTTGCCCCTCATCATGTAAATGTGACACATATTTTAAATCGTTGACAGATCTGGACTACTGGCAGAGCAATCTAGTACTAGTTGTCAATTTTTAATGAGCTTGGGCCAAGGGAAGGCAGCGGTCTTTCTAGGTTCTGTTTACATATGGGTTTTGCTTTGCATGTTAGAGTTTTAACTTGCAATTTTAGAACTACAGACAAACTGTGCTGACCATGGTTTTCTGAAGTGTTCTGAAGCCCACATGGCAATGTCTTTCACTCAGTGATTCCAGTTTTTAATAGGGTGCCACCTGAGGGATCGAAGGTCACGGACATTCAGTGTTAGTTTTCGGCCTTGCCGCTTATGAGCAGATTTCATGATTAAAATCCCCAAATTCCTTGGAACTGTATCCTAAGAAACAATCTTAAAGAGTTGGAATATTTGTTCACAAAGTGTTAAACCTTGCTCCATCCTGCTAGGGAACAACTGAGCCTTTCGGAGATGCTCCTTTTCTACCCAATTATGGGGTGACCTGCTTCCAATACACCTGTTCAGCTATGGAATGTTCCACACAGGTGTTTTTTGAGCATTCCTCAATTTTGTTGCCTCTGTCCCTGCTTTTTGGAATGTGTGGCAGTCCTCAAATTGAAAATGACTGAATATTTGCAAAGACAAACAAACAAACAAAAAAATCAAAACAAAACGGTGTTTTTTAATTGACATATTACACATGATCCCAACTTCATTGAAATTGGGATTTGTTTTTTAAAGGTTGACAAAAATACGGAAAAAAATATTCAGTGTACTAAATTTTGTTTTCTGACACACATTGAACAATCTAATGCTAATTACATTTGACAACCAAGACCGCTACAGTTTTTCTTTTCCCAATTAAAATCAATTCTACAATATGTCTGACCCTTGGCTTGATTAGACATCTTGTTTTTATTTATTCATGGCCCTATACACACACATTAGTTGAATTATTCATCTCTGCAGCCCTGTAATGCCTGACATCAAAGTGGATTTGTAACCAGCTTTGCACAAAATTGACAACGTACTAAAGAAGACGAAATTACCAATGGGGGATATGTTTGCACGACGTAGTGAGCATAATTATAAATTCCTCAAGTACTTTGGAATTGACCAGGAATTTGGGATCACAGGCACAACATAACATTTATGGTCTCTGTTGGTGTTACAGCATTGGTAAATTTAAGAGACGCTGGGGTGTGGCTCCTAAAATATTAACCTCATCAGTTGAGTGACGATTTAAGAAGAAACATCAACTTACCATGCCGGAGGCTAAACACACACTCATTTGTAAAACATAAAGAAATGAATATGGCACTGCTGAATACACAATAATTTAAGCGTATTAAGCGTTACGGCACTTCAGTGTTGATATTTTATCACCACAATCAATAGGGAAATCTTTAATCTAAATGTTTTTAATTCATAATAAGACAAAAACCAGGCGGAAAGTGAAAATAAACTAAAACCTCTAACTGTACGAGCTTCTTTTATGTATGTTCACATACTTGACTGTGTTGAAAATAATTAACCACTGTCAAGATAAAGATTTTAAATGATTCAATAGTCAACCTTGCAAAGGCACAGTCATACGTCATTGAATGTCAGTAACCAAAGGTGTGTAGTTACATTTTATTTTAATTCTGTACTGTACAACATTTAAGAGGCTCTACAGAACCAGTTATAGTAATCCATTTTAACACATGTTCGGCTGCATATTGACAAAACGTCAGTTGGAATGCATATTCAATGCACATCTCCATCATCCTTTAGCGATGACTCATTTACCACTGAGGAACTGTATTGAAGTTTCATTCGTAATCTCTCCAGGATATTGACTGGGTGCAGACAGAGAAGCACGTGTTTGAGCAAGCCTCCACAAATCCATTCTTAGTGGGCCTCCACTCCTGTTTCCAGACAGAAAGTCGGTAAGAACCGATTATGGACTTACCTTAATTAAAACAGCTTTGTTTTTCCACTTAAAAGTGTCACCTTGAGGATATTACTTATTTTCCTTTTATTTATGTATTTATTTTTTGTGTGATACACCAAACACATGGATAATAGATATCTGACGACAAACGGCTTGGTTATAGGTGGTAGGCCTGGTACCGCTATGAATGCATTTGGAATATTTAAAAAAGAAAAAATCCAATGACGTGATAATCGATGTCTAGCTGAAGAACTACAGTGGACATTTCAAATTAAAATTCAATTTGAATCAAGTCATTAGTTGATCAAATGTATGCTTAATTTTCATAGTGATGACATCATAAGCAAGGACAAGGCTGGGGGTCAAGTGCTATATCTTAAAAAAAAAACATTGCTGCCATTCTTTCCACTGCCTTTCTCCAAATAACTCTCCCTTTCATTTTCTAGGTTATTTCTTGTGATTGAATATGTGAATGGTGGGGACTTGATGTTTCATATGCAACGACAAAGAAAGCTCCCTGAAGAACATGCAAGGTAAGGATTAAGATTTTGAGACATGAGTGTGCTTCATCAAGCTTTAGTTCTTTCCCTGTCTGGTACCAACTGTTGCCTGCACCATGGTTTATTACCCAGCCCTGAATTATACTACATTCTTGTGATGATACAATTAAAAAATGTCAGTCAAACATTTTCACATTGGTGTAAACAGTTGCTGTTTGTCTGTAGTCGCAGTTCATCTGTATTTAAAATGTACATTCAGTTTCTCATATATTGTTGTAAATGTTGCAAATGAGAGTTCGGCTCCTCTCACAACCGGCAGCAGACTCGTGTAGGCGTTGCTGCTGGTGCAGATGATTGCAGCTCTTTGGTATGCCCCCCATTAAATTTATTTGCACTGTCTTTGCACTATGACTCATTTTAAATCGTCCTCAACAGTGTGCTTCTTTTAAGTGCTTCTTACAAACACATGCTCCGTATCGTTCCCGAGCAGTTCCTCACGGACACTGACACCACCCAAATATATAATTTATTTTTACACCTCTGAAAAACATAATGAGCCCCCATTATTCATGCTTCTTTCTACTTGTGGGGCACTTCAACTATGCCCGTGATAAATGCTGGATCAAAGGCTTGGTAATATAGAGAGGCACTGTTGAGCCCCTATCGGACCCTACAATCTGTATTCTGGAGACAGTGGCTGTACATATGCAAAGTAGCATGCTAATGACTCATAATGATTGTACATATTGATGAGATGCGGTCCTGACGCATTCCCCGCGCCGTGGGGTTGGCGGTCTGTGGGCGATGGATGGTGCTGCTCAGAGCACGCTACTTCTATCAGTCTGGATGCCAGTACTGAAGCAATTGTGTACAATCAAGGCTGTCACAGTGAAATTGTCGGGGAGCAGTGTGGGATTTGCCAGTGCGCTGTCAAACGATCTTTTCCTCAGTGTTTGACATTGAGGGATTTGTAGCACGCACTCAGACAGAGGGCCCGTCAATCTTAATGGAAACTTATCTCTCCGTGACAGGTCACGAGCTACCCACATCTCACGATTTGCTCTAAACACAAGGATGTGTTAATCATGATGATTATCGTTCATACTTTAGAGTTATATGGCCCACTTTTAAATAGTTTCGAGACATGCCTGGCGGCTAATTGCCTATATTACATTTAAGTAATTAATTTACAAATACGATAACGAAAGTTAACCCAAATGCAAAATATATACAGCATCATCAATGCTGCTTAACCTGTCATCACTCCTTGTTTTTTGTTTTGTTTTGTTTTAGCACGGCAATGCTGCCATCTCAAGTACCATGACCAAGAGAAAACAAATGGAAAAAGCTAAAAGAACATTGAATTGTATGGCTTGATGAGATTTCCCGAGCACTAGACACTCCTTCCCATGCTATGCTTTCCTGATAACAATCTTGCCAGGTCAGGTTTTGGATCATCGCTGGCCATCAATTTTGTGGCACTCGTTCAGTGTCCAATTATCTGTTTTGTCTTGCTCTAAATTAGATTTCCTCTTTTTGAAGAAACCCAAATTTCTCTGATTTCTTCTCATAATATAACGGAGAAACTATCACATGCCGATTTATTTTTGTAGTCATGATATAAAACTGGTTAAGTTTGCAAAATGTTTGGACAAATTAAGACTGAAGCAAGCAGAGCGGACTATGGGTTCTGAAGGGACACGGCAAGCATTTCATACCATGAATCTAACCATGATTTTTGTTCTGTTAGCAATACTGATGAATATAAACCTGATAGCAAAATATTTTTAGCTTTCAATTGTTGGAAATTTCACTGCCACATAATATGCATCATAGCAAAAGTGTCATTCAAGAATGATTTGATGCATGTGGTTGACCTGAAATGTGGAAAAAAATCACTGTTCCAACTGAAAATAAAAACCCTATGTCACCACTACATTAGCCCAGTACAGTACTGCATAGAGCTGAGCGCTGTGTACAAAATTTCATATCTCAATACTCATGCCAGTTATCTTTAAAGATGCGATATCGATATTACTATGGGTTCATGTATTTTTAGATATTTTATTGACATTGTTTTGATCCACAAAAATATAATGTCAGTCAAGGCACACACAGGTTGCTTACAGAAACAGGATGTTGGCGATCCTTGAATGGACCAGTGAGCTGAGCACCACTATTTTATAGTTGGTACATTCATTGGTACATATAAATGGTAATTATAAATATGGTTAAGTATTGTTGTAAGATACAATACACTATGTCTACTGTATTTTTATTGCTTGATGGCACACAGCTGCGTCTCGCTTCGCTTATGTGACACAAAAAGTCCACATGACTGATGACGTCGTAATTTTTGATATTGTATATCTTCATTGCTCAGATCTAGATGTCAATATGATAATGATATATCACCCAGCCCTACGCTTACAATTAAATACAGTTTTACCCATCAGATTTGCTGGATTCCTGGTTAGGTTAGAACCTGGATTGGCCAATGAGATACCAGGGCTGATATGTGAATTGCACTCAGTAGAGCACTAGTTCTAGATAAATCTCTTAATGCAGGATATAAAAATAGAGACATTCTTCTTTGGCATGTCAAAGCCACAGATGAAATCCAAATGTATTCTGTTTTTTTTCTCGTTTTGTTTGTTATGGAGGTAACAAAATCATGCACTTCAAATGCCTAGGGTAACTGAAAAGAAAAAACAATGATTTATAGCAGCATCATATACAGTGGTGGCAATCACACGGCAGATTGTATAGGCCATTGGAGATTCCATTAAAACAAACCACAGCATAGTGGTCATATCCAAGGGAAAAAAATACCTTCTTATTATTCATAGTGGGTTGCACACTGGGTTGAGCAATATCTGGTGCTGAAAAGAACAACTCATCAATATCACCTAGTAGTGAGTGTGTTTATTATTTCATTTTAAACAACATTCACCAATCTCTGCATTTTTAAAACATCCTAAAACAGATTTTATGCTGCTGAAATCTGCATTGCTCTAAACTTCCTGCATGAGAAAGGCATCATTTACCGAGACTTGAAGCTGGACAATGTTCTTTTGGACCATGACGGACACATCAAGCTCACAGACTATGGCATGTGTAAGGTAAGCGACACTGCCATTTTCCACTGTTGATGGCTGCAGATTACAAATTAAGGTAGTCGATCAGTATTGACTCGACACACTGTCTGTTTTCCTTTTTTTCCAAGTTCGTATTCCATTTATTTAATTTATTTCTATTGCTCGTGTTTTTATTTCTTCTTCAGGAGGGAATCAGACCAGGTGACACAACCAGTACATTCTGCGGAACACCAAACTACATTGCACCAGAAATTCTCAGAGGAGAAGATTATGGTAAGAGAGAGGTCATTGTTTCATTATTAGCTTATGTCTCATCTGACAAATCACTTTGTCCCCCCCCCTCCCCCAATTAAGATGATGTAAAACACCTGATTCAGTAGTGCTCGGTTTTGAATTTATAACCAAATACGCTTTGCTTACTCAGGCTTCAGTGTAGACTGGTGGGCCCTCGGCGTACTAATGTTTGAGATGATGGCTGGGCGGTCCCCGTTTGACATCATCACCGACAATCCTGACATGAACACTGAGGAATACCTCTTTCAAGGTGAGTTTGGGGCAACTGAACAATAGCTAAGGCTTGCAGCTTCACCACTATTTGAAATCGATTGATATCGCATTGCACCAAATACCAGTACCAATACCAAGCAGTCAACTGCGACATATGGACAAATGTGGTGATACACTGACCTGATGGACTTTATTGACTGATTGCTTAACTCTTCAATTTAATGCTCATTAGCCAGCATTCCATATGCACAAAAACCTCTTGAAGAAAGTGGGCTTCTCATGAGGCTTTGCACTCTTCACACGCTATTCAAACATTCCTGCACACATTTATTTTGACACTTGTACATAATCAGTTGCTGTTTCCCTACTAGCAAAGATCTAAGGATGCTTCGCCCAACAATATTTACTTAGGTTCAGGGGGTGTTAGTCATATGAGATACTTGGAGACAAAGTCTGCTCAAAGCGATGTTTCTGGCTGTTTTTTGCCATAAAAAACAAACAAACAAAAAAAATAGTACTTAGGTTAATTTATGCCTTTGTTGCATAAGTGATATTTAGTTTGAGTGTGGACGAAACTGATTTCATGTCATGGAATAAAAATGAGCTCTGAGCTGCAAAGGATTTATGTCTGTGCCAATGCAGGCTTAAATTGTTCTGGCATGGTTCATTAAAATGCAGGAATCACGAAATTGGTTAACTTTATTTCCCTCCAATGTTAATTAGCTTTAGTTCACTGATGTTTCTCACACCGAAGCTGGCCTGTATATGACATCACTTGACACCATTGAGTTTTCTTATTTTCTCATTTACTGACACAGTTTTACATTGACCGCCTGATTCTAGGAAACCAGATGTATATTGTGACATTTGCTCCAAAATAGAAATAATAGATTTTTAGACTCAAAATCATTGTCCTCTTAGAATACAGTATGTCTTTACCATTAATAATCTTGAAAGGGATGTTTTTTAAGTGCCTATGTAATTGAAAAGAAGTGTGCTTACTACACACCTATAACTTTGATGAGGATGTGTCTGAGTCTTTTGTTCTTATTAATCCAGACTTGTTTTATTGAACTTTTTGTAGCTAGTAAGCCAGAACAGTGACACATTTTTCACATCTTGTTCGAGAGTCCTATCACATTTCTCGTCTTTGCCATTACTGTAGCCCTTCTACTTCTTTACATTCCTTTTAATTCCTCAAGATGTTTTCCACACTTCACAAACCAGGTGTCTTAAGTCTTTGATATTCTTGCCAGCCAAATGCAGCACAAATAGAGATAAACAACCATTCACACTCATTCTCACACCTGTGGACAAATGAGTATATACTGAACATAACGCGCATGTTTTTGGAATGTGGGAGGAAGCCAGAATACCTGGCGAAAACTCCCTGAATACTGCTGACAGGCACATTTTCAGAAATAGGCATTTACAAGAGAAATGCACTCCAGACAACCCGAATAACCGTATAAAAGCAATTAAATTCTTCTATATAATTTTGTACAGAATTCTGAGATTAAAGTGAGAATCTTGCCAACCTTATTTTTTTTCTTCATTGGCCCTAGTCCTCTTCTGTAATTTTGCCTTTACCCATTATATTTTTTTCAACTGTAGTTAAGCACTAAGAAGAGAATTTACTGGATTTGCCTCTTTGATTTACTCCTTCATTGTTCCATCCAGTAGGTGGTGGACCCTTTCTTCCAGCAAAGTGTTCTGATTAGAATGATTGATTTTGGATGATAACAACATGAATTGCCCTGACTTGCATGGACAAAGCAATTACGCCCTTTAATGAAAGATTTATGAATGCATGATGAACGACAGTACTACTTTCAAACCTATAATTGGGTCTTCTATTTTCTTATTTGTGTTTCCTCGAGCCATATGGTACCCTTACAGTTCACATCGTCCATCACCCCGCCCCCCAGCTTGTCAGAACAGAAATTCCTCCATAATGCAACAGCCTTGTTGATACAATACAGTATGTCTGTGCTGTGACTGTCAGTAGCATAGAGTGGCACAGTATCTAGCATCTGTTACCAGTAGAGCAGTTTCCTAGTGGGTTTGCTTGTAGAACAGCAGGTTTCTGGAACGGATATCAAGTCGTTCCCTATAGGTGCTGCTCAGCCATATGTCACTGAGCTGAACCGTGAGCCAGGTCCTGCTTTGGGTATCGGTGCTGCATTTGCCAGCCTCAAAGCTTAGTCAGACACCCAGACCTTGAAAAATGTTTTATTATTAAGAAAAAAAAATCAACCCCACCGTGCTAGTCATTTTAAGAGTCAACACATTTCACAAGCTGATACTGTGTTAAAGCACAACACAATTTTTTCCCCAGCCACCGGCATATTTGACATTTCCTTGTTTCTGCATTCATTTGTTTGCGACATATCCTGCCTATGCGACATTGACTCAAATAATAAATCATTTTAGCCAAGCCAACGTGCCAATGATCATCATTATGTGAAGTTCAATTTAATATTTTTTTGGGTGGCATCTGTTTCCGGATTGCATTTACAAGTGTCATACAGTCACCATAATTTTATATACAGAATAAAACATTGAACATACTGTAGCTAATGCACATTTTAAAGAACATTTGGCCAAGCATGGAACAGTAAGGGACAAGGATCAATTCCAAATAAACAAACCAACCAACAATCTACGACATGAAAAAACGAATGACGGTTTGATAGAGTTGTGCTTGACCAGTGTTCTTCAATTAAAATTCGGTGGAGTCCGGTTGCTAGGAATTTCTTAGGGCAAAGATCCTCACATCAAAATATTTCGATTCGCACTTATTCCGCTTATCTTCACAACAGTCGTGGGTGTGCTGGAAACCCATCTCAGCGAGAGGCACCCCGCCTCTCGCTGAGATGGGTTATGCCCTGGACCGGTCAACAGCCAAGCAACCATTCAGACACACGCACACCTCCCGAAAATGTTGTGTTTTCTTTTGACATAACATGCATGTTTTCGGAATGTGGGCGGTAATCGCATTACTCAGACAGAACCCATTCAGTCATGGGGAGAACATGCAAAGTCCACACTGCAGCGTCGGAGCCTAAATTTTAGTCTACATCCTCTGAACTGCGAGGCGGATGTGGCACCATGTAGCAAACCCATTAAACACATTTAAAAAAAACATCTAATGATAAATAATATTTCCTTCACATATTTGTGGTTTTGCAAATCTGATATTTCATTATATCCCCCTGGACCATGGATGAAACTATTTTAATCTTTCTAGAGGAGGACAAAAATACAGAAATACAAAGTGTTTTTTAAATGCACAACTAAGATCCTAAAACGGTTCACATTTAAAATCAAAGAACGCCAATAGCTTAAGCATCCACTAAACGGGCACAAACCGGTAGGCCAACATTTTAGAACTAACTGTATTTTGATGTCCGTAACTAAGGGAGATCCTTTCGTTTTCCAGACCATTGTTGTTTTTATTCGTTTATAACTATTGTAATGCGGGAGCGTCAAACCTGTGTGTGCACCATCAAAATGGAAAGAACCAGAATGGAGTCTTCTGTGTCTCCTCCTTTCCTTGGACTCCCACGCAGCAGATATGGTGACCCACAGGCTGTTGGACTGTGAATCATCCAGCGCCCCTCCTCACGATTGTCCTTTTCTTTCTCTTTCCCTCTCACCCTTTTTTGTTGCTGTCCTCTTTGGCCAACAGTTATTCTTGAGAAGCCTATTCGCATCCCAAGGTCTTTGTCGGTGAAAGCAGCCAGCGTGCTCAAAGGTTTTCTGAACAAGGTGAGAGCCCATTGCCAAAGCAGCCTTTCTTCCGCTCTCTCAAGACAGAATGTTTGTGGTCATGGGCAGGAAATTGGGCTGTCTCTTATGGGCAGCCAATGCACTGAAATTAAATAAACTATACAAGGGATAGGACACAATGCAAATAGTATACAGACTGTAGATACTCATATTAACGAGCCTAACCACTGACATAACAGCGACTGCTTTCTCAAAAACACATGATTTATTAACATTACATGGCATTTGTTGGCAGTTTCTTTGCTGACTCTCCAAGGTTGACATGAAAACCCCAAAAGAACTCACGTTATTCAGGAAGTTATATAAACTGTTCAGTAAACTAGGAAAAGAAAACCAAAACAATTTTCAGTAGATGCCACCTCACCTTCAGGCCACATGTCATAACACACTGTATGTCTGAGTGAAATGAGAGTAGAGAAGGATATTCTGTGGGAGGGAGGTCTTTTGTATTTGTAAGTGCAGCCCAACTCCACAAAACAATCAACGCACATCCGTAAGCAAGAACTTTGCACTTGGTTATCTGAGTTGCCATTTGGCAAATGGGCACTTTACCCTATTTTGCCACTCCGTCCTGCGTCCACAAGCTGATACCCTTCCCACATCAACCCTCCGTCCTTGTTCATATAATAATCGTCTTTCATCCTCGTCCTTTTAAAACGCCTCAAAAATGACATCACTTTTCTTTCTATTTCTTATGTTTTAGTGATAAGCAACTCAAGAACTGTAACAACTGAAATGCAGTATGAAATATCCTCCCCATTCAAGACTCATTTACTTTCCAGATGAGGCTCAATTTAGGTTTGGGGGAAAATCGAGAATCCAGATGTGACATTGTTTGGATTGTTTTGCTATGAGATAGAATAGCGTTGCGCCAATTCAGATTTTTGAACAGCTGTCTTGGTTCCCACAGGATCCTAAGGAGCGGCTGGGTTGCCAGGTCCAGACAGGTTTCACAGATATCAAGTCCCACACATTTTTCCGCAGTATAGACTGGGAGCAGGTAAGTGTTGCAGAGAGGTCGTGGTCGTCCGTGGATTCAAAATACAAACATAACTTACAATGTGATGAGGCAGAAGGAGTATGTGAAGCAAAATTTCATGTTGACATATACTAACAGTAGATTACAAAAGTTGAAGAGTACCGGTAAACACAGTGAATACTTACCTTTAAAATAATGGGGGATTTGTGCATTTTCCTCAAATGCCTATTTTGCTAATATATGTAACATTTCACACATGGCATTGGATTGAGGTGCTGCCTGAAATAGTCTCAGCCACCAAAGAATTAGTTAGGATCCAGACCAAATACGGTAATGTTACTGTTTTAATGCATCAACTACAGACATCCGTTGGGATGTGTGATTTAATATTTTCTGCTTGTATGCTAAAAATGGAAAAAACTAGGAACCTATTAATTGGTTGTTTCATTGTCAGTTTTGTGTCTTGAAGCAATTAATGGACAGTGGCTCTAGCCAGCCGAGTTGCGTGTTTTTTTTAGCCTCATCTAATTTGCTGTGTAAAATAAACTTTTCCTTCAACATGTTTCTTGGCAAATGGGGGACGAACCTTTGCATACTTTTTGGTCAGCAGCCACATATGCCTCCTGACTTTCAAAGGGTTTGCCCAGTCTTTGAGGCCTGCAGTTCTTGGGATGTCATTCTGGGTTTGTTTGTGACCTCCTGGATGAGTCATCATTGCACTCTTGGAGTAATTTAGCTTGACCAACCACGCCTGGGAAAAGGTTTAGCAGCTGAAGTCTCATAGCCTTGAAAACTCTATTTCTCATTTGCTCTTGAATGTATTTGGCTCGTGGCGTGATATGATTCGTTTTATGATCTTGTAACGTTGGTTTGGGTCCGTTACATCCGTGAGACTGACCGGAAAACATTCGGCGACAGGGCTAGGTAGGTGCTGTGCTGCTAACGTACTATTGGGGTATCTACATTCTGCCACTATATTATTGAATATATCATTTGCGGGCTGGCACCAAATGGCCAACAAACTGCCATGGACCAATGGTTGGGGACTGATGGATAATTTCATGATTCAACAACCAATCTGGCAGTACTTAACTGTGACTGCCTACAACCCCCCCCCCCCACCCCCCACAGCTCCCCACACCACAATAAATTAATTTATTGTTTAGAAACTGCATTTTGTACAATACAAAAATGGGCTTGATGAGACGAAAGGTTAAGTATGATATATAGATGCAAAATATTAACAGAAAGGGGCAAAAATTTCATGGCCCTCTACTACTTCAAATAACACTGAATCGACTTACTGTTCATTTTCCACATAATCAAAACTGGCTTTTCACATGAAATAATAACTTGGAAAGTTGAATTTTACTGTTCTAAATATATTAACACCACATTTTTGTTTTTTTGTTGTTTTTTTTTAACAAAAATGTTTGAACCAGAATTGTGTTGCTCATGCAGCGCAGGATGTCTGCTCTGATATGCAATTTGTCTAAAATCAAGTATTTTTACTTTAAAAGAGCAGTGATTATTTCACCTTCGGGCTCAGCTACAAGCTGTTGTACTCAGTATCAGTAAGGTTCTAAAATACATGCAAAATAATCATAATGATCTTAAAGAAATGAAACTTCCATAAACATTTAGATTTTTTTTAAATTAACTTCTTTCCGCCCCCAAGACCGGCTGTCTTTTCAATTCCAGCAGCTTTCTACTTCTGCCTGGTTGCATCTGAAATGGACTTGATATTGTTATGATTCTTAAACAGCTAGCACTAGATCACTCAAAATAATAAATGAGTGAATAATTATCACTCCATCACAAATCGTCAGACAACAGTTTGCTGTTGTTACCCATTGTTAGCTAAAATTGTAGCACATCAGATTCGCTCCAGGCAGATGAACCGATGGTAGTTCTTTGTGCTTACTACCTCCTGAAAGTCAGGTGCTGACAGCTGTTCTGGGCTTTGATTTTATAACCTGTCAGATTACTCCAACTCATGTGACAACAACAACAAACAGAATAGATCCTGCACACCCACATTTAATGACAGTTAGCTTTGAAAACAGGACAGAGTTGTCACTACTCTTTCTGATTTGCCTTTGCCAAACATGACAGGAGTTATCTACTTTATACATCTCGAGCTGAGGCAGCACACAGTACGCCTTCCTATTTATGGTGCAGTTAGGTGGAGCCTGTACGAAGAAAATACTCTATATTTGCAAAGCTATCCCATTGATACTGTACTTATAATGTTTTGTTTTTTTCCTTGTTATCCCATATCCTTTACAGTCGTTGCATACTGTATAGTCCGCATTTGCTGATTTGTGAATTGCCATTTGAAAACTCATCTTGCAGCTGTTTTGTTTGGCTGAAAAATGCATTTATGTGCGCCGTCTGTGTATTATTTTGCTTATTCTGTAACACCCTAAGTTGACGCCCAAACACTTTGCACTTTGCAAATTTTATGACAAACAGCATAACACCACATGAAAACCATGACACCCTAGGAGAAGGTGAACCTCCTGGATATGTTCCAAAAAGGAATCCATGCCATTATGGCATGAATAAAGGTAATACATAATAGAAGAAAATAAAGAAGAAGGAAAATAGTGATCAGAAAGATTGTTGAAAACGGGTGCTCCATAATTTATGTCTTGTTTGCTACTTTTCATATATATATTATCATATATATACAATTTTCAAAATGATCTGCAAAAAAAGGTTTTGTTGCCCACCCGGGCAGTATTTTCCGCAAGCTCATGACCTCACAAAAGGCTTGGGAGCTTGCGGGTTCTGCACAGGAACTTCCATCCAATCTAGTACTCGCACTCTTACTACAAAGTTGCGCTTTTGTAACAAGTGCAAAATATGACTTGTTCTTGTTTTGATTGTAAAGTGTCCTTGAGTGTTTTGAAAGGCGCTTAGAAATGAAACGTAATTTTATTATTATTGGCTTTGGCTTGCTGAAATAATAGGGGCACCCTGTCAAAAGACATTTCTTAGATGGCAGCATACATTTCTCCAAAATGCATATGTAAAAATGTCAGTTAACAGTCTAGATTTGTTTCGTTCATTGATAGGCTCATTGTGCTTCATTGGCTCTTAAGGCAGTCTGTATATAGCTGCATTTATTTTCATATCCGCATTTAAAGCACCACAATAAAATGTCACTTTATAATATTAGCACTGTTGGAGTGTTTCTGTGGTATCTGTCTCCCTATTGGGACTTCAGTCGAAGAGAGTTTGGGTAGTAACGCGCTGAGGAAGAAAACAATCACCGTGTTAATGAGTGCTGCCACAGTGGCTGTGAAGTACACACCAAAGGCAAACTGGGGAAGGATATCAAAGCGTGAGAGATTCCTGAGTGCAGCAACCAGCCACTATGTAGTGCAAAGGGAAAACAAGTTGACAAAGCTTTGAGAGGTGCAGAAGCGACGCTCTCTGCCCTCAAACTAGAAGCCTGTCTCCAGTCCTGACAGGCCTGGCACACTGCTCCTGTTGTTACTCTGTATTAATATTCATCAGACAGGTCCCCGGGGTGCGGCTTGACTCTCTGAAGAGATGACACATTTGAATATAATTTACCTGGCTCTGTCTTTCAATCCCTTTCCAAATGCAAGGTTCTTTATTGCCAGACAAGTGTCGAGCTTGATGAGAACGGTGATGGGATTGATCCTTTGGGATTCCTACACACCTGCCCGGCGCCTCAGGTCTGTGGACCAGACATTATTAGAAGTACCAAGAACTAAACTGAGGCTCAGAGGGGATCGAGCCTTTTCTGTTGCTGGTCCCTCTCTCTGGAATGATCTCCCACTGAACATTCGGCAAGCCTCCTCGCTGCCCATCTTCAAAGCCCTCCTCAAAACTCACTTGTATTCTTTGGCATTCGTCTCAGCATGACTTAGATTTGTTCTTGGTTTTACTGTTTGGTGCTTTCTACCGCCTTTATTACGGATTCGTCTTACTGTTAATTGTGTATGTTAAATCGCTCCATGTGCAGCACTTTGTATGCAGCGATGGCTGTTTGAAAGTGCTCTATAAATACTGTTGACTTGACTTGTTGTTGACTTTGTGATCATCGTTGCTGTAAATCACTACGGTTCTTCTTTATCAATGAAATCAGATCTCCATCTATTACTTTCGATAATGAAGCAGTGAATCTAATGTTGTGGTGTTCCATTTTAAATCTTTTTGATCATCTGGTATCTTTCCAATTGATTCTTCAAAATTCCATGAATCTCAGTCGCAGCACTTGGCTGTATTTTAAAGTGCTTATTATTATTAAATTTAATGTAATTAAATTTAGATGAGGTCTGCCCCAATCAGATCTCAGCGAAAAGGTGGTGGTGGTGGCACAGACGACGATTCGACCCGCACAGGGCTTAGTCTGCTACTTTGTTGGTCACACAACAAGCAACTGTCCAACAAAACATGACACAGCCTGCGGCCTTATTTATTTATTGCGGCCTTCCCAATTGAATAGTTTGTTAAAAGATATTTGTGTGCTCTGCTAATTACTTAGGAATTAGGGACGATTACAAATAATCATAATAATAATCAGAATCTCTGGGCCATCTGCCTTGGAATGGACCAACAGAATTTTCCAATGGCCACCATGCCTCTCATTTTTGGAAGTTCACATTTTGTGATGTGCAAAAAGTGCACTGGGTTGCGTATTTGTTTTTTTTCTATATTCAAAATAATACTTGTTGCAATGTTTTCGGTGTGCGTATCTGAGAATTTATTTATGGTTTTTCGCAACATTGTTTAACCAAAAAATCATTTTGTCCAGACATTGACATCCTTTTTCGGCTCAGGTTTTTACAGAGAAAATTGACTGAGAATGAATCCAATAAATAATATGCATAACTCGGTTTCAGTTGCATTCAGAAAATACCAATCAACAGAAAATGATCTCATGCCCTAGAGCAGGGGTGTCAAACTCATTTTTGTCGTGGGGCACGTTGAAGTGACCGTTTTCTTTGGATGGCCGTTATGACTGTGAAAGCATTTAAAGAAGTCAAGAATAATATTTGAATCAACGATTGTTTAAGTTACTGTAATGAGGGATTTGGTAACAAGAAAATGCTGACAATGGCTCTTATTTATTACATATGAGAAGTTGAAATGTTGGTCCAGATTTTAGCAATCTTGGTAGAAGTTGACATGTTTGATTTGCTTTCGTGGGACACATAAAATGATATACCGGGCCAGTTCTGGCCCCCGGGCCTTGAGTTTGACACCTGTGCCCTAGCGAGAAGGAGATTGGGAGCGAGAGAGAACCTCTAACAGTGGCAGCTTAAGTGATGCCTAATTGAAGCATGATGCCTAATTGAAGCATATTTTGCCATGCACATTGAGAGGTTCTGCGATCCCAAGAGGAGAATCTTGAGATATGAAGAGTGTGAGTACTCGCAGAAAGATTGCAATGTTCAACATCAGAAGCACTTGGGAAAGGTTGGCCAATATGAATGGGATGGGGATTCCAGAAAGCAGGTTATGTGAACACTCAGAGTGTGTTAACCCTGAGGGGAGGGAAAAGCTGAATTATGCAGTCCAGACGGAGGGTAAGAGTTTTTTTTTTTAAATTCAGATAGACCAGTGATTTCCAACCACACCATAGCGAGAGTTATCAGCGGTGCCGTGGGAAATCCAGTCCATCCACTTTTCACCTAATTTCTCCCAAAATTATGTTTTTGTTTATCTGTCTATGACATAAAAATGAGGACAGGACAGTTACAGTAAATATTCTTTCATTAAATGGCAGCATATACAATAAGTGTGGAGTCCCCTGTTACTACTCCCACAATAGAAAAACTGATGGCCTCCTGCGAGTATATCAGCTTTGTATTCATTTAAACAGACCCAGATTTTGAATTTGGTCAGTACTTATTTAGAGACAAAATCATAATGGTTTTGGTGACATTTTTGTTTGGTGGTATTCAATGAGATTTTTCTAATATACAATGGATGTTTTAGCTCAATAAAAGTTGGGAAACACTGACAGGCTGTTAAATTTTGGTCTACAAATCCATGACGTGTAAATAATAATGTCTTAAATTGAGATCTGTTGAATATTACATGAATGGTGATCAAATCAGTTGTTTCATGTTAATTTGTATCAATAAAAAGGAATGTGAGATCCAGTCATGACCGAGCAAAATATCTATATATTTTTTGTCATTCTGCACTCGCTTTAATTCCAATGTGAAATGACGTAACATGTTTCTCTCCGGTTGCCAAGGGGAATCTATCAGGACGCAATTGAAGATCTCTTTTTATTGAGGTAGTGGACGCGCTGAAGGTATATATGACCTTTAAGAGGTTCCACATTACTTGTTATAGTAATACATTTTAACACAATGTTGGCTGCACCATGACAAAATGTCCATTTGAATGAGTATATAACGCACATTTCCATCATCATCTCGTGATGACTAATTTACGACCGAGAAACTCTGTCGAGCCTAAATTCAAACTAATTCAGATCAGCTGCTTTTGAACTGAATACTGAGCTTTCAATTTCCGAGGGCGTCAACGACAGAGCTCAGGTTTAGACTGGTGAAACTTCTCTCTGGGAATACCATCGGGCCCGGAAGAGAAAGTCTCTGTTTGTTTGAAGCTCTTCCCACCAAACACTTTGAACCTGTATTGCTAACGAAGCATCGAAAGGGCCTACAAAGGACGGAAGATCGGGAGCTTTGAAGGACCTAAACACAAATATACACAGAAATCAACAACAACGTTTAAGCGAGATGAGATTGTTCCTTAACAAGGAGGAAACATATGGAGCTGCCGTGCGAGAGTTTGAGACTGTCCTTATTCTGGAACTGTTCTTTTACCTTGAGCCACTTTGGAAGGTTTTGTGGTTGTTACAGAGGAAGCAGTAAAATGTTTCCTGACCACCACCAGCTCGTTGAGCGCGTTCCCTGACTTCTGAACTAGCGGATTAGTGAATATGCTCCACCGGTGGAGGCACGGGACCAGTGAGGCACCATTCGAATATGAGAAGGTCTAAGCAACCTTAAAAGGCCAAGTAGACCATCTGTGCAGCTTTGCCCGTGAGATCATCATTGCATTTAATTTGAAATAATGAATTACCGGGGACAGATTTTTCTTGGTTAATTTTGAATGAAGAAATATATTAAGAGACCGTTGGTCAGTAACAGTTTTCTTGTTAGCAATTTTTAGTAAGCATCAAATATTGGTAAATCAGATGACAAACTAGGGCTCCATTGACATGGACAAATATGTGAAACAAAGCTCCAATTTCTTTCTAACATCCCACTATTCGTGCCAGTCTGATTCATTGTTTCTTTGAGAACGTCCTAAGTACACACTTAATAGGGGGAATAATATGAAACCATGGAAACGAACTCAACAGAACTCCCCTGGCTGAATCACTGCTGTAAAATAATTTTACAACCTCAACCTGTATTTTGTTTTTCTCTGCTGGATTCGTTGCTGTGCAGGAAAATAGCCGTGAGGTGCCCGTTTGTCACATTAAACGATAAAACATAGGAGGTGAGCCATCGCAAAGGATTGGTTCGAGAACATCCTCCCTTGTGGAATGCTGATGCGCAGGTGTTCAGAAACACTTGAATATGTGCAAGCGCAAAAGGCAGGTAAATAGGCAGGTAGATAAAAATGCACACCCTGTTCCTGTATATTATCATTCAAAAACGTACCACAACTCTGTGAAGCCCCCCCCCTGCCCAAAAAAGGAAAAACTTCAGACATTATTCCCATTAGTGTGTGAAACCTTGCAATGTCCTCTTTTTTCATTGGCAACAAAAATATGGAATTTAAAAACAGTGGTATCCGATTACTCCGTTGAACAAACAGAAACAAAACTTTTGTGTCCGTATTTATTTGAAATGTTGGAGCCTTGTGAATTGTCTGATTCAGTAAAATGTGTTGTTTGTTTGTTTCCATAAAGCTAGAGAAGAAGGAGATGACGCCGCCCTTCAAACCTCAAATCTCGGATGACTACGGCCTTGAAAATTTTGACACACAATTTACGAATGAGCCCGTACAACTCACACCGGATGATGAGTAAGTAACATTTCTTAAAATGTCCTGAACACCGTCGTTAAGTCATGTTTTATTTTTTTACCTAGTATATCAGAGAAAGAGTGAAAATGTAAAAGTGTGGCGAGGTGAGTGAGAAAGAGATGTCACATTCAATTAACTTTGGTTTTGTTTTCCCTCATCGGGTTTACGCTCAAAAACACCAATACACATTATTTTTGCCCCGATTACACGTGTGAACACAATTACGGGTCATCTTCCATTAGATAAAGAAACAAAACAACAGTCACTGAAATTGAATCTGGCACAAGTACCATAGGAATACACACCAAATTTCAATGAACATTGAATTCATTCAAATCGGGCATGACTTGACCTGCGTCTCAGAGCGCTTTTAAACATATTTATTTTCGTTAAGTTAATTGAAATAGCAATATATGTTTCACTTCCACCAGTTTTCTGTGAATTTACCAACAGTGAAAAAAATATGTCTGAACCATACAGAAGCTTTCAACTCTTTGTTTAGTGAATGGTGTAGAGTTGAGCCCTAAAACTCTCATTTAAAATCGTACCATGGCAAACTCAGTAACAAGCTGTTTAGCTAACATCTGCTCGAAAATTAGCATTTGCACAGGTAAATGAATAGCTTAACTTGCGTTGAATTGATGGATTTTGTATGACTGATACTGAAGCGAGCACATCACACAAGGTCATGCAGCTCTGAGACGCCTCGGTAAAGCAATGGATCCTGCTGCGGCGTGGAGATTCTGGCTTTGGTGTTCCCGTTGTATATAACACCTCTCAAAGAGTGCCATGATTATGCCTGTACAACAATTGCCAGTCTTGCAAAATAGTGTCCGGATTAAATGTCGAGTGGCCTGCTCAGCTGCGATTGGCTGGCACCCGGTTCAGGGTGTCCCCTGCCTACTGCCCGAAGATAGCCACGAGAGGCTCCATCATGCCCCGCGACCCTTGTGAGGAGAAGCGGATCAGAAAATGCAATGGATGGATGGATGGCCTGCTCAAGAATTTATTCCGGATCGGAAAATGAAATAGATGGATGGATGGAATGGCCTGCTCAAGAATTTATTTCCTTCTATCCCGCTTCCGAACTTCACATTTACAGTAAGCCGCAAAGATCAGAGCGCTTGTAGCCACTGGATCTGTTAGTGTGAACTGGAGCCTTATTAAATAACCATCATGCTTTGAACTCGCGACAGATGTTTTTTGCTCTCTTACCTTTTGAACATGCAGAGGCCGGCTGTCGGCGCGGCGCACTCTTCAAACCAGCCTCGGGCTGGATGTGCCTTTCAGTTCATTAAGCGTTTGCGGCGAGGCTGTTCGGAGGGGCCTCCAAATTCACACGTGACAGAATTAGAAGACAGTGTTCCATGGCGGACTTTCGGGGAGGAAAGGGTGGATGTTGAGGGGGTTCCACAGAAAGGGAGATGAACAGCAGGGGGGTGGAGAGCACTCTGCCGGTTCAAATAGTGGCGATATCAACCTTGCATCAAACACCAAGGCACATCAAAAGAAGGTGCTTGGCTCTTTGCTGCCTCTCGCACTTTATCTCCCCATCCCTGTGTCTTCTCTCCGTTACCAGGGAGAGAGGCTGATGTCGCCCACTCCCGCTATGAGAGGGTGATGCAAAAAGCTCACCAGTCTCCCCTCTCTCCCAATCCTGATGGGCTTGGCACAAGAAGAAAGAAAAGTGAAGCACTGTCAGGAGAGACAAGGGTAAACTCTCCATGTTAGAGATTTACATTGCTACATTAAAAGCCCGGATTGCTGGGGGGCTCCTGCCAGGATGCTGTGGTGAGGGGGAAGGGGGCTGGGAGCATTTAGACTTTCTATGCCAGCACCCCGTCTTTGAAAATGGAAGCCATAGTCACAGCCCAGAGAAGCATATTTCTTCTCCTGCCTTGGTGCTTATAAAAGTCCGAACGGTGGGTGACCAAACAAGTCGACTGAGTCTGCTTCTCATCCAGGTTCATGTAGTAATGTGCATTACACTTTGTTTTCTTTTTTTAAGTTGTGCCTGTTCTGAATCAGTCAGTGGACTGTTAATGGAAATGTAATTGTGATTTTGATGTTGGCTTCTCATGATCTTGATGTAGGAACGCATACAGACAGCTCATAGAACCATTTTCAAAGGCACAGATGCTTCCTCATTTGTGAAAAACAGCTTTTTTTCAAAGAAGAGGCTAATGTGCACACCGCAGGATCCGCCGGTTTTTATTTTCATTTATTACGTTTTATTGCTATAATGTTATTATATTCTTATTTAACGTTGTTACTAATTAATTTTCATATTGTTCTTCCAAGTTATATTTAAAGTTGAGTTTTTAAGGTTGCGAAATTTTTTTGTCATACCGCCACATATTTACACATTGGTACAAAATATGATGCCCAGGTTAGCCCAGTAAGTCCGAAGACTGGTGAAAATAAAAATCGAACAACAAAGTGAGATGGGATCAAAATGATCAAGAGATCAGAGAGCTGCTTATTCTCGGTTTGAATGAATGCAAAGTTGTGGCTGCAGCAAACAAACTTCACCACCATGAGTGAGCTTCTTGACTCACTCATGTTGTTGTTCAATCTGGCAGCGCAGTATTGGCTGTGTGACCACTAGGAGGCTCCGGATGAAACCTAAGCATGCGCGCCCTAAGAGGATGCTAGCTATTTGGCTCCCCACTCGGACTTTCAGCTGCCTTTGTGTGAGGAAGTCCCGGATCCAATTACAGGTTCCATCACTGTGCTATGATGGTGTGAAGCCAAGGTCAATGCGGTGACGTTTGGCAAAGCGAGACCAGTTTTTCCAACGGATCAGATGATTGTCTCGCCTGTGAACCAGTCAAGTACCAGGTGGAGAAGGACGTTGTCAGGTTTTAGAGGAACAGCCGACATCATTTTGGCCTTTTGTGAGCTCGAAGCTGTCTCGGCACAGCTAACAAAGTCTATTTGAAAGATAATGCATGTACATACTGCCATCTTATTTGAAACGTTTCAAAAGCGCAAAGACAGAAAAACATGCGTAGTGTTTGACTAATTATTGGACTCACGCCCAACTGAAAGCACCTTTGGCTTTCACTTCAAAATCTTTTTCTGTCTTCTCAGTCTTGACTGGAGAAAGGCGCTTTGTGGAGATGTGCGTCTTGTATCGCCACTGACACAAAAAACATACACGTACACACGCATTGTAAGATAGAAATGAAGCCAAGACTGTTGCTAGGAGACGTTCTATTTACCCACCACAGTCTGAATCTCTAGTTATGGGGTTTCACTTCATTAACCCGCCATTGTTTTTGCTGATGGTTACAGCAGACTCAGGAAGTAAAGAGCACAGATTAGTCTGAAAGGAGTCTGAATTATTTCTCTCCTTTTTGCGATCACGTTTGAACAAATGACACTTTACGGGGTTGTCCGAGACACACACACACACACACACACACACACACATTGGGTTTTCCCCACAATTCTCGGCACGCTGTTTTTCTTGACAACTAAACGCTGCCTTGCTGAACTTGGCCAGAGAAGCCGATGGAAAAATCCCTACAAATCAAATGTTTTCAGTCGGACGTTGCCATCACAACAGCGGCAGCAGATTACCCCCCCCCCCCAAAAAAAAACACACACACTTTAACAGAACGAGATGACAGACGCATTTGAAATAAAGTGCACTGCAAACAAAATAGGAAGCCATTTTCAGGCTTAGCTTGTGCTCTTGTTACAATTCACTTTACAATCAAAATAGAAACGACTGAGGTCGGCTGTCACAGATCACAGCAATCTTGACTTTTAACCATGTAGTGTTTATTTGGAGCTTAAAAAAAGGAAATCATTGGTAAAAAAAAGTTTGACGATTGTTACCGTGTGTTTTCAGAATGTGTATGTTGGTGCAGCTCTCTGTAGCCTCCTGGAACCTGTGCATCCACATGTGTGGACATGACGTCTTTGGCTTTCAAGACTATAATGTTAAATTTTGGACTATAAGGGCCTGGCGTCCACTTACGAGGATGTTTCATCAAGTAAAAAAAGAATTCTTTGTTTTCTTTGTCAAATAATATGACAATTTAATTGAGGTTCTAGTTTAGGGAAGCACGGTGAAGTGACTTCTACTGTTGCTATTCTAGATAGTGCTATGCAAAGCATTTCACAATTTTAACTCATTCGCTGAATGTACGTGAACAGTACAGTCATGCAAGAGTTCGGGGTCCAAGGAGGGTAGATGTTGACTTTCACGTGACAGTGAAATGGGTTCCATGCTGTCTCAAGAAACAAAAATGGCGGATTTTCAGCCACGTTGCTCCCAAAGTCATGGCTGGGGAACCTGTGTGAGACTATTTAAATTAGCACTATTGTTTTGTCTTTGTAACAAAATCCAAACTTCTTAAAGGAGGTATATTATTGATACAGACTTGAGGGGGAAATTAAACCACCAAGTAAATCTTGGTTAGCTGCCCGTTTCCAAAAATATCTATTGTAAGCGAGCCATTCTGTCTGTGTTTTATGTTATGTTTTGTGTTTATTATTTTACTTTATGTTAACTGTTTTGTTAATCGCTTTGTTACAGCTGCCGCTGTTGTGAAAGCGCTACATAAATCAGCATGTATTGTATTGTATTCTGAATTTTGTGAATTGTGTCAGTTCAGCAAATTTACATTAAAAAAAAGTTTCCCCTGCCCATGAGGCTTCGAGAGCTGCTATTGTCAAACGATGAAGAAAATCCAGCCGCTGGAATATATTGAAACCGTATCATGTCAAAGCCAAAAGGTAAGCAGAGTTGCAGCGTTGAAAGAAGAGTCTTAGTTGTCCGTTTCTGTTTCCATTGTCATAAAGCAATATTCTGTGAGCTTGAAAGATCACTCAGCGATGCTGGCAATCAATTCTTTCAAACTTTTTAAGATTTCTTTTAACGGCTGCCATTGGAAGTGTTCATTGACCAAGTGTATTGCGCTGACTTGGTGATGAAGTGCTGCCACGACGACTGAAAATACAATCGAGTCTTCAGTGAGTGTAGGGGTGGCCCGTACTACAAGGTTGTACAATGACAAATATAATGCCAAATTTCCATCGCTAATGTGATGTTCCAATGCAGAAGTTGTTTTTAACACCCCTTCTTCCTTCTCCATCTTCAGGAGCGTCATCAAAAGAATAGACCAGTCAGAGTTTGAGGGGTTCGAATACATCAACCCACTGCTGCTTTCCACTGAAGAGTCTGTATGAAGGAGGCAAGGTATTTTCATCTTGGCTCCTCCTCCAGCGTGACCAAGCCGCTGTCTCTGCCAAAAGCCTCTAACAGGGCATCCTGAGGACTCAAGGGACAAACTGGAAATGTTCTTTCCTGCACTACTGGGATACCAAATTCCGAATGTTATTGGTATCTGCAAGGAAAAAAAAACTCACTCCTACTCAAAAAACATTCCCTCTGGATATGTCATCTGACCTTTCTTTGTTCTTTTATGTGCTTTTGGTTCCTGAAGCCCCAGAATGTCCAATGTGGTGTCCAATTCTTCGAGAGCTGGCTCGTTCCTCGCCTGACACCCTTTTATTCCGTCACACATTTCTGGATGAACCACAGCTTCTGTGAAGGACTTGAACATTTTACATCAACTTTCTTGGTAATTTGTCTGTTTTTTTGTTTTTTTTAATCTCAATTAGAGGGAGCGGGCGGGGCAAGGGACTGGTTTAAAATAAGAATGTAAAATGATGAATGAAAGTTTAAGTTATTATGTACGATCAAGTAGGTGTTCAATCCAAATTTGACAATGCCTTTTTTGTTGAGGCAAGTGGCCCCGTTTCATCCATAGCAACTCAATAATTTTTCTTGAATTTATTTGAAAAAAAAAATTAAGAAGTGCCTCACACATCAAGCAAATTCCTGTGTTTGCTTGCACTTATCTCCCTTTGCCCACTTCAAGTTGTCAGAATACAGTAGTCTATACTGTGCTGGGCTCTTTTTAGAGCCCAGCAAAATGAGGAATTGTTTTATTTTAGAATCAATGAATTCCGAAGCACAGGCGCAGCGTTGCCAAATCCCACGCTGGAAATAACTTCAAAATGTGAGCCACCAGTAGTGGTTAGTAAATGGCTTGTGAGAAGTTTTCCTAGTTTGCACATTTCATCGTAGGGGTAAAGTGAGTGTGAGATTTGACAAGCAAATCTGAGTTGATGTCACAAGCAAAAGGTTGCATCGTTTTAGACCAGTGGTTCTCAACTGTTGTCCCTCCGGGACCCGCATTGACCTATTGTTGCAAAGTCACGATCGGCTTTTAGCGAAGTTGAGAAAAATAAAGAAAATGTTTTAAAATACCCACTGAAAACATCATTTTTCAAATTTGTATTTTATTGTTTGTTTGTTTTTTAATTTGTAAAAAAGGGCACTTCTGAGCACTCCAAGGAGCATCAACATGTGAACTGCGGCTATAAAAATGAATAAGGTAAAATGAAAGATCAAAATTTCATTTGGCTCAGCACTTTTTTTCCCAGGTGTGACATGAATAATTTGACCTTTACTCAGTGCAACAGTAACAGTTTGATCAGTTGTAACAATTGTACTAAACACAGGCCTCATATGTAATTGCTTGGGCTCCATCTGACAAGCCCTGAAATGGTTGTTTAAATGCCGCCGAAGGTTGTTAGTATCACATTCGTTTTATTTTTTTATTTGCTGCAGTGATATTCACAAATGAAATCAAATGAGTTTGAAATCACCAGCTTTGGTGGCTGTTAGCCGGAGGTTGAGTCGCATTGTGTTTGTTTACAGAGTAAACTAGCAGCTTATGTAATATGTTCCATGTGGGTCCAGGGAAGCTTTTGTACCGTGTTGAAAAATCTGATTATGAATGAGTACATGTCCTGGTGGACCCCCAATAAGAATTTTTCAAATGCGCGCCTTTCAAAATAAAGGACAAGTAGAAGGTACCGAAGTAACTAATCAAAGCAAACACAGTAGTGAATATTTTGATGAAAAATACTTCTGGACCACAAACATAAACTATTCAAATGAAAAATTGTCATTTAGGTACCAAGCGAGTGTGCCGCGGGATGACGTATTCATACGCCACTGCACAAACTATTTCAGTGTGCGTCATTCGACATTGTCCTAAACCAAAGACCCCGTTGTTTTTTTTCTTCTTGCCTGCAAGCCAACCACGATTGGTCCACGACCCACCAGTTAAGAATCACTTCTGTAGACTGCAAAGCATGGTACACACCTACTGACAATCTGTCTTCATTAGAATTTTTTTTCTCCTGTCTCCTTGATCTAAGTCGGCAAAGACCCACATGTCTCAAAAAGATTCTCCTGCTAGATAATCCTGTGGTGTGGGGTGTATTCAGTGATATAAATCTATTTTTCCCCAAATCAATCTGCTCAGAAACTGATTGGTGCTGACAGTCAGACGTTACACCTGTTCAAGAATTTCAATCTCAAATTGTCCCATGTGGTGAAGTAGCCAATTGGAAAGTGGCCTAAAAGTTGCTCATAAAAAGAAGCAACTGATTATGAGTGTTTATAGAACCAACCCAAGTCCTTCACTGAAATAACATGACAAGCTGGCAACAGCAACGTCGTTTTTCAGATAAGCTAATAGTTAGCCTAGCATCTTCTTCTACTCTTGTACTACCTTTTTGTGGCACCATGCTGCTTTTTACAGGTCAGTCTTGGGACTACTTTTTTATGCGCAAATGTCGATTGATTTTATTTTTTATTTTTTGGGGTGTTATGCTGTGCTGCTAGTCATCTCAAGTACACCACACACTATCAGTTCCGTTATAAATCAGTATGTGTGTACCTCTGTTTGCTTGTGGCAACCTCCATTTTATTGAGTGACCAAATCACTCAGTGGCACAAATATGCAAAAGGTCATTTGTGTGTACAAGAATATAGTTTAGTGACAATGTTTCAAATGTTCACTGCTGTGTCCTTGTGCTTGTTATGTATATAATTAGCACATATTGGTTTGTGGTTTCAGGGCCCATCAAAACAAATTAGCACGCTTACTTAAATGGAATAAAGCATTCTTTCTTAATCACCATTTTTTTAAAATATGGGCATATTTCCTCCTCTATTGATATTCACCGTTCAATAATGTACATTGGAGCCCATAAGGTTAAACACAATCTATTCTGGGACGCTTGTCATTGTATTTGAATTTCTAGACAATAGTTCACATGATGGATATTGAAATAATTTATTCCATGCCAGCAAGCTCAAAAATTGTACAGTAACATTTTACCATGACTTTGAGAAAACGCAGAATCATTCAAACACTTTAGCCTTCTTCATAAGAATGAAGACTTCCTGCTAAGGAGATTAACTGTCATGCAAGTGTAAATATTTTCACTGTTGTTTACAATAAACTCGTACATTGAGCAATTAGTGATGATGTAGGTAATTCATATGATGTTCTCCCCATGTTGAAGGGGGGCCCTCTTTTGGAATCAGTGCAAATATATACAATTCAGTGGCAGATAAATTATTCATCCGCAAGTTGGGAAGTACAGCTCCTGGTATTCACAAGTGAATTAGTGACATTGATATCTAGGAATTTTATTCTGACTAGTCATGTTTCCTGTTCAAGGTAACTTTAATTCACTTCAAGCAACTACATGTTCCTTTTTAGATGTATAACACTAAGGTCTTTGGCTTGGCTGAATGACATTGTGCATAGGTGTAACTGGAATTATGACTAGTCCAAATCAAATTGTAGATGCCCCAAACTGGCATGATGGATCTTGGCAAAAATGACGACGACATTTGTCCCAACAAAATGGTCTTTCAGATATGTCATTTTGACCAATCACAATTGCGTTACATGTGTCCCGAATAAAATTCCAACGATTCAAAATGTGGTTACCACATGTAAAAAGACTTTTGGGATCTACAATGATAGTCAAACTTGTTTTTTGAATCTTCAAGTCATTTGAGAACATGCTGTGGTCTTGCAGGTTGTCCTGCATTCTATGGCACCGTGACCTTTTTGTGACTGAAGGAGATAACCATAAAGCTCTGGCATTCAAAATAAAATTGGGCATTGGAGAAAAAAAGGTATTGACACCAAAACACATTCAAAATTACACTGATCATCTTTTATTCTGAGATGGCTTTATGTGTCCCAAATGTGTTTTTGAAGTCGATTTTAAAAGAATGTCTTTACTTTTTTTGTAGCACACAATGTTTTTCAGATATTTTCATTTTTAAGTTTGCGCAATCTGGATTTTACCATGCGTAGGAATGTAATTTAGAGTGATGTTTCCGAAACAAAATCGACCTGCGACTGAATCAAACCTATCAAACACACATTAAAAAAAAAAAAAAAACAAGGACAGATTCTGAGGGACGGCACAGACGTGTTCTGCGTTTTCCAGACTGTTGAATGAGCAAATGTAGTCTTGTAACCATATTCTCACTGGTTTGAATCCCACGTGGTGAATGTGGCTGCTGTCCATGTTCAAGTCCTTCCATATGAGCCGTCACTGCAGGACCATCTGCAGCCAGTTGTAAATCTCATGGTGCTGGGTGGTCGTGCTTTCTTGCGGAACAAGGTCTTTATCTTTCTTTAGAATTGCTGAACATTGGAACCCCCTTTATGGTACTTGTTTGGGATGGTGCTCGCTGATCCTTTCACAAGAATGACTGTATTTTCATTGTCAAAATGTACTCGGTCCATTTACTGTTTTGTTCGGGATCATAGCGCTGTGTTATACCTTTTATTTCCACACTGAGAACAGCCCACAGGTGAAGTGGAACAGCACTTCACAGATGCTAGGAATTGGTCCACTACACGTGACCCAGATGGGAAGCAGCTCTCACCAGTCAAGCTAGCACAACCAACTATGGTAATACTGCGTGCTGCGCAGAAAAATAAAACCTTAATGTCTTTTCATTTACACAGGGAAAACCTGCTACTTCGTTGAACAGCCAAGTATTCCTTTTTGTTGACTTTTTCTTAAGCGGTAGTTGCACATTTTACACCCAAATCCTAGCAAAAAAACAAACAAAAAAAATCCCACTTTGCTCTCCAAGTACTCCCAAAATGACATGCAATACAGTAGTGTAGTAAGCCATAGTGTTCACCAGAAATTAGCTGTTTTAATCCTGAAATGTACATTTAATATGATTGTATGCTACATTATGCTGTTAAAATGACGAGGAAATTTGCTTAAATATCAGAAAATGTGAAAAGTAACTGCACTTAATGATTAGATTAAAGTGTGTTCCACATACAGGTTCAATCATAATTTTACCTAAATAAATGTTGGAAAACAAACAGTGCTGGTGGAATAGAGCTAAATGTATTGTAGTTCAATGCAATTTAACTATTGTTTCCACTGTAAGAGCTAGCACAGTGTGAAAGATGAATGATGAGGGAAACACATTTCAGAACTGTGTCAGGATTTGAGCTTTACTTACCGGTACATTTATTTTACATGTTTATTTACATGAACACTTTGAGACAGTAATTCATGCCTTTGTCACATCCCGGCTGGATTACTGCAATGCCCTGTACTTTGGAGTCAGCCAGTCCTCCATTAAGCGCCTTCAGCTGGTCCAGAATGCTGCTGCTCGCCTCTTGACTGGTACTCATAAGAGGGAGCACATAACTCCTACTCTGGCATCCCTTCACTGGCTCCCCATACATTTTAGAGTTATTTTCAAGATCCTCCTCTTTGTTTTCAAATCTCTGAATAATCTCGCGCCACCTTACCTCTCTGAGCTCATACGCCCCTACACACCTGCCCGGCGCCTCCGGTCTGTGGACCAGTCTTTGTTAGAAGTACCAAGTACTAAACTGAGGCTCAGAGGGGATCGAGCCTTTTCTGTTGCTGGTCCCTCTCTCTGGAATGACCTCCCACTGAACATTCGGCAAGCCTCCTCGCTGCCCATCTTTAAAGCCCTCCTCAAAACTCACTTGTATTCTTTGGCGTTCGACTCAGCATGACTTAGATTTGTTCTTGATTTTACTGCTTGGTGCTTTCTACCGCCTTTATTACTGATTCGTCTTACTGTTTATTGTGTATTTTAAATCGCTCCATGTACAGCACTTTGTATGCAGCGATGGCTGTTTGAAAGTGCTCTATAAATACTGTTGACTTGACTTGACTTACTTGCTTCCTATACTATTGCTAATATTCTGATCAAAACTGTACATTTTACTCATGTAACAATCGTGATCGACCGGTAGCCCGTGAACTGGTCCCAAGTCACCGCGATTGTGTCTAGGCCTGGGGAAAATAGATATAAAATATAATATATAAAATGGAATAAATATGTGTGTCTGTGTGTGTGTTAGTAATATTCTATATTTTTGTGTTAGTGCACAGTTCACCCTAAGCATCCTCTCAGTTTCACCCCCCCCCCCCAAAAAAGTATTTTAAAATTAAAATAACAATTCATCGATGTCACTGGCAAAGAATGGGATTTTTTTGTTTGTTTTTTAAACGATATACGTGAGCTACGATCGTGACATTGTTGCACTGCAGACACTGCCAAAGTGCATCCAATGCCGCCGCGTCAGGTCTCGACTAAGGCAAGCACCGATTCCTTTTTTTCAAACTCACAAGCTCTTGTATCTACTTTATTTGTATGTTTCATCCGTGTTCTGAGCCGTTTTGGCTGTTGCTCATTGTAGTGTGTATGGGCGGCACGTGCGATTCGATCGCGGGATGTTCATTTGCTTGAAAAGTTGATCTTCGGTCGAAAAAGGTTGGACATCCCTTGTGTAATCGATTACAAATCCAAATCTACCAGCACTTTTTTCCCTTGTTTATGAGTTTTCCATAGGACAAGCACAACTGGACATGGATGAGTGCTGAAGAGCGCAGTGTTGAAGTAGTCCTCCGAGGGCCATACTAAATTGAAGGTCAAACAAATCTTTATTTTCTGACTGTCAGGCAGGTGGATGAGTCAGGGGAGCATCCCGCCTACAGCCCCCCAATCCTAAATGGTATAGAATCTGAATAGTGAATGAATTCATTTTTTGGAAAGTTTTAAAACAAAACAATATACAATAACCACCCATTTGTTTGTTTTTTTAGAATTGGAAGACCCAGAGCAGAAGCTCGCGCAGCCCATACAAGGCCACAGGGCCACTTTTTGTTGTTGATGGATTAATACAGGCTTTAAGGCTGACATCTTCTTTATTCCCGAACGGTTTGTTGCATTCAAAAATATGGCAGTATTGGAGGTGAATGTGTTTTGTGCAGTGTTCTCACCTTAAAAGTCCAAGTGGATAAGGGGTCGGCAAAGTATGGCCAAATATGGAACATGCCACATTCATTGTGTTGTCATTTCAAATTATTATGCATGAAGTAATACTTTTTTCATTCAACAAACTCTTTTACATTTACACTTTTTAGTACTTTTTTTCTGACCTCAACTGTGAATGAATGTTGGTTTTAAAATTCACATGACCATGAACATTTGACCCACTCCTTACCCCGCCCTTTATCAAAATGTTCCAATTTGAAGCCTGTGGACCTCCGTTAAATCTCCCATCAAATCAAACACTTCATTGTTCCATCTAAATTAGCTTTTTTAAATGCACTTACTAGAAAATTGTCTCTCTTGGCTGAGAATTATATGATGAAATCTGACCCTTGATTATTTAGTAAGCTCCATAACAGGATTAATTAGTGGATCCAGAGTCAAAGGTTCTCATTTAGCTGCAGGCCTTGACATGCAGAGAGGAAGATAGCACGGGCAGCGATAATGAAGCACTTACAGAGGCACGGAATATACACTCCCACTTGCACTTCGACATTTCAGCAATCTTGATTTGGGGTGTTTCCTCCCTTGAGGGACCAATGTTGGCCATTTGCGTCACTGAAACATCAGTGAGGAGCGACATTTACCAAAAGAACAACACTGAAGTGGGCTTCCACTTCAGAGAATAGTCATCATCATCATCATAACAATGATGATGAACAACATGTCTAAAGATTTGTTTGAATTTAATGCTGGTTTGATCATTACATTTCTTCTCTGCATCTTTGTAAATATGTGAAATAATTTAAAACAAATACTGGTTTTCTGTGAACCTTTGCATCTCTGATTGGTACTTCCAATGCATAGAATACACACACACACACGCTGCGGTATTTTTGTGCATGTTTAATGTTTTATAATGTTTAAACAGACTTGGTCACATTTTTATTTCTCTCAACTTGAAAAAAGAGAAAATTCCCTTTCCGCACTGCTGATTTTTGTTAACAAGGTCATCATACTGTAAATTAATCCTGACCAGACCTTTCTTTGCAATCACAAGCTCAAAATTTCATTCACGGTTGTCGGCGCTTCCCTGGTTGATTAAAATGTTCATGACATTAGGATACTTTGCTCTTTTTCAAAACTAACTTGTAGTCAAGACCACACCAATGAAGACCAAGAAGACAGTCTCGAGAGTGAGACGAGACCTAGACTTTTGGAGGTTAAGCCCGAGAAAAAAACAAAAGAAAACAACCAGTATGTTTTTTTCCCAATTACATTTGCAACAAAAATGAATTCTGCTGTCGTTTTTGAAATAGTCTTTTTGCTTCCTCTCCATGCGCCAATAAAAGTTGGATGTTTGTGTGAGCCACCTGTGTCGAACTCTGGTCAGCTCATCAGCAAGCTCTGCTGGAGCCTGATGACGACGCTGATCACTTGAATAGCAGCCTCGGCGACTGCAGTTACACACCTATGACGTAAGCAGCGTACCACGGAATTTTTTGTGAGGTTAAAACAAAAAAAATCCTTCCACGAGGAAGGGCTTGAACACGATATAAAGCCCAGAATGTGTCACTTTGAATATTTCGTTAACTTTTTTCATGAAAGAAACCCCCCAAACATTACTACACAGAAGTAATATTTTCTTCTGAACCCTTTCGGGGACAGCGGTTACTTACAGTGGACAGTTTATCATGTTATCAGGTGACATGTTATCATTATTGGTGCATGAAAGACTTAAAGTTGTCAATAATTGAGAGTAAAATCAATCCATCACTAGTTTCTGTATATGTCCCTGTTCTACCACCACATGACATCTTTGAGTTGCTTTGGGTGCTCGGGATCACCGTCCCACTTTTATGACCGCTGTGCAACTGAATTATGGAAAAGATTTGAATGTCTCTTGACCGCCGCCTTCTGATTCCTCACATCACCATAATAAAGGTCTGTTACAACGAAAGCAGGTGGCACATCTGGACTGCTTGGAGCTCACCAGCTCATGTCCACATTCATCTCTGACAGACACTGAGCCAGGTGGCCATCACGGTCCATCTGGGAGGCCCTGGAAGGGAGGGGGGGGGGGGTACAGGAACATCAGGATTCATGTGTGCACAAAAAAAAAAAAAACAATTTGACGTTGGATTCCCACAACATGGTCAAAATGCATGTAAATGTGCAACACACCTAAAACGACAAGACGCCCGCTTCAGATGGAGGCAGTAAGCAACAATGTTAATCAACGAACACCAAACTACAGACTGCAGAGGATTTGACCCCAACTCCATCCACCGATTTGTTTTCTATTGCGCTCGATATACCATGGAGACCATTCCAACTTTTAGAAATGAAATATTTTTTTGTCTGTGTTTCATTAGCAAGGAGTAAAATTTGTTTGATTTGCTCCTGAGTGTTTGTAGACATTCAGACTCACCCAACAGAGAAAACCAGCAGGCACATCGGACACTTATCCAACTTATCGAGAGCTTGCTCTCTACTTTTTGTGCCACTGCATTTCTTTCCCTCACCCTCTTCAGTCTCCATTCGCTCCTCAAAGATATTTTCTTCCTTGCCCAGAGGTCGACTGTCCAAGCCATGAGCTTGTACCGTGAGCCTCTTTTCCACTTCCGCTTTTCCATCTTGCTTTTTGCCTCCCCTTTTGACACGTGAGGGCCCAGCGATGGCATCGAGAGTTGCATGATCTTCTTCGGAGCGAGCTCGTACAGTCACAAAGTTGCCCTTGTGCTCTTGATGAATGAGAGAGGAGAGCGATCTGTCAGCAATGTCCAGTCCAGCTTTGCTCTGCTGGGGAGAGCTGGCCGGGAGGTCTGGACACCGTTGAGATGCTGGAGGTGGTTCAGGGAAGGGAAGAACTTCATCCAGCACATGCGACGTGTCTTCCTAAAAATGAAAGCAGAAACGCTGTTGAGCAATGTACACGTTTTTTTTTCATGCACCAATTGAAGTGGATCAATATGTGTATGAATGATTGCACCATATTAAATGGAAAACCATGCAATTATGTTCATCAACGATTAGCCTCAGTAATTGCCTTCATCGGGCGGGCTCGGCATATGAAAAACAATGCGTCAATGAATCTGCTCATTTGTCTTTCTAAGCAGGAGTATTGGCAACGTTTAGCTGCGGACGAAACGATGACCTCATGATTGCCCAACCCAAAGTCACTCTGCGGGGATATTGTTGCATGCGTGTTGTGCGTTGGTGGTCATCTGGAGCACGCCGCACATTATAAGAGCAGTAAGAATACATTTTAGGATTATTTTTCTCCTCGTGTGGGGTTGCTTACCTCTTAAGAGCAGTTACATGCGTTCTCTGCTTGGGGAAATAAGAAAGTGTCAATGTGTCATTGTCAGTAAGAGACAAATGCTAATAAAATGCTAAGAAAAACGACGGATGTTCTTGTTTCGTCTGATTTGAATGTGCTTTTCTTTCTTAATTTTTCTCCACCTTATTCAACTGTCGGCTGGATCAAGAAGAAATTGACGGTATTGAGCAGGAGAGCAAATATTGGAGCAGTTTAAATAAAATGCCCTTTTTACTGCCTCTGCTGCCTGGTGCACACGATGAGAACTGCAACTCCCCACAACAGCGTCAGACAAACACGGTAATGATTTTTGTCACAAGTTCCAACTTTGAGGGGATTCAGGCTCTACTGATTGCTTACATTACCAGCTTTGCTTCTCCAGCTTACATAGTAATCATCCTCCATTCTCTGTATTTTTTTTCTTTTCTATCACTTATGCGCACAATTCCCCGTAGTAGTAGTGGTAGTGGTTTGAGGGGTATTTAAGATGCAACAACTCTGACACACTTTTAAATTAATTGGAGTACTATCATGGATAGAATATGAGCAGAGCTGTGAAATCTCCTGCTCTGTGGGAGCACATCGTAATGCTGACAAACCATTTAATAGTGATGGGTCCAGCGACACCGATGCATTGACACATGCGCTGGGCTCACAGAGCAAACCACGTGTCGATGCATGTGCTGCTTCATTACGTCACGTGATTGACACGTGAACTGCATTGACACAGTCCAGGCTTCTAATTGACACACCGGCTGCGTTGACACAGACCAGGCTGCTAATTGACACATCGACTGTGTTGACACAGTCCAGGCTGCTAATTGACACATCGGCTGCGTTGACACAGTCCAGGCTGCTAATTGACACGTGAACTGCACCGGTGCAGTTTAGACCGCATCGGCTGCTTGGCACAGTACAGGCTGCGCCACTTAGTCCAGGGGGCGTCGACTCAGTGCAGAGGGCGTTGACGCAGCAAAAGCCCGCCGCACAGTGTTTATAAGGAAGTGGGTTTGGCGACACAATGCCACTTGCCGAAACAAGCCAGACCTCACTCACGCTCGCTTGTCGAAGTTCGTGTCAGTGCAGACTTCGTGTTCGTGCCTCGACTTCCTTGCCGATTATGGAGCAGAGACGCAAATCATCCGCCGTGTGGGACCATTTTGATGTCCCGGAGAACAAGGTATTATTTATTTATTTATTCAAATCGCCTTCTGTTGCCGAGAGCCTCTCGGCGAGAGGCACTCGCCGAGTGCCTCTCAGATTATTGACATGTGTTGTACCATTCTAATCCGAATACATTTCAAGGTAACTCTTAGTTACTTATTCACATTTCATTACAGGTGAAATGTCGAATTTGCCAAGTCGAATTGTCATACACCAACAGAAGAAGCACCTCCACCATGCTGAGGCATTATCGGGCCAAGCATGAGAATGAAGTTCGCGATACACCCAGTATCACGCCAGGTATACAAACGTTCACTCATCTTTTCACGGTTGCTATGTTGATGATTTAATTGACAATCAGTAATTATTATTGGTTGACTCTCCACTCCATGTTTGACAATCAAGGTTCCAGGAAGCAGCTGTACTGGAAGGACCAACACACTTCTTTCCCAAACCTCTCCCACCTCGCAAAGGAGTTCCTTTGTACGCCAGCCTCATCCGTCCCTTGTGAGCGTGTGTTCTCCACAGCAGGAGAAATCGCTTGTAAAAGACGCAACAGGCTGAAGTTTAAAACATTGGAGCATCTTATTTTTCTCAATAAAAATTTGTGAAATAAAAGCCCACAAGCATCCTCATTCAAATGATCTTCACATTATTTGAACACATTGAATGTTGCAAAATGAATGCATGGATGTGAATGATATTGTATACACTTCATCATCAAATCGATGAATGACCTTATGAAAATGTTTTGGAACAGTTGTAGATGCAAAACCGTGCTGGCAGCTACATAATAGATAGTAAAAGAAAAATATCCCAAACCATAGGGATCCTCCCAAAAACTAAGGATGTGCTGAATAAGAGATCCTTGTACACCTTATACTTTTATTACTTCCATATTTGACCTATTGTGTGGGAATATGGGGAAATGCCAGTAAAACACTGTTTTAAAACTACAATACAAAGCAATCGGAACAATCACTGGTTCCAAATGGACGGAACCCACAAATCCACTGTTTATCAAATTAAACAATGAAATCTCATGACCTGATTGACTTCAAAATCGCCCAATTAATGTACAAAGCACACAATAACCTTTGCCAAAAGATCCAGAAGCTTTTTAAAATTCGAGAAAGTTGTCATAATTTAGGGGGTACTAATCTATACAAAAAAATCCAAAACACGAACGAACATCACACAAAGGAGGGTATCTGTAATAGGTGTAAATCTGTGGAATGATTCAGAAACGGACCAGTAAAATGAGGAACTCTCTTGCTGAGATTAAAAATGAATTCGAGAGTAGTACAAGACAACTACACAAATCAGAATTAAGCTGATAAATTCGATACACTCATGAAATATAGCAATACATCAGAAATACATTGATGAGATTATTTAATATATTAATGAAATGTAGCATCCATTATGAATATGAGAAAATCGACATATACAGTACATACTCTAAAGAGTATGTACTGTATATACAAACCTAATGTAAAAATGTATTAGTACAGCATACATAAGGGTAAAAGCATTTGTTGATATTTAGACTTTCTTTCCTATTTAGAAAAATGATCAATTCATATATAAGAAGGGGTAGGACTCGGGGTAGGTTTTTTGCTTCTTTGTACTCCTCTGAACACATCTTTGTGCTGATGACTATTTTCTTTTCCTTTTTTTATATCTTACCTTCACCTTTTGCCAATTTATTACCGAATTGTATATTTTATATGTTCAATATACAAAACAATTTATCAGTCAGTTCAGTCTGTTAAGTGGGTTGGCTGCAGGGATCTTGAAGGTCCAGCAGGTGGCAGTGGTCAGTGACACAGTATCAGCACAGTATCAACACAGTGTGTCAGTGTGTCGACACGCCTCATGAGGCCTCATGGACCCATCACTACCATTTAATAAAGGATAATGCTAAAAAAATAAAAACAGGCGCGTTCACCAAAGAAATAGTCCAAGTACTAATTACATACAGCATGTGCATATCATTATCTTTATTACCAACTATGATTGTTTTGTGATATAATCAGCATGGATTTCAACTACGTAAAACAATCAGAGCAGATTGTCAGAGGGGGGAGCTATTCCCACTCAAGTGCAGAGGAAGGGGCCTGAATTTAAACACCTAACCTGAGAACCTTAAAGCAGTTTCGTAAACCACTCCCTCACCCTGCCGCCTGTTTCTCACTCTGATTAATCAGCTGTTGGTTAACCTTTTGGTTTAAGGAAATTGCACAATTTTTCATGTTGTTTGTTGCTATTATATATCTATATATATATAATTTCTCTATGGAAAAACAAAAGAAAACTTAGTTTGTGAGTAATGTATTTTTTTTTCTTTTTGACTAGTTGTGCTCCTGGTCTTATCAGTGCAAATGATGTCACTGTTCAGAGAAAACTAAGGCGGTAACACACCGTACTAGATGGATGAGGAAAATCAGGAACTTCCCATTGCTCCTCTTTCAGGTACGGCAGAGCAGACTGGAGGGTCAAGGCCCACGGGGCTTCCACAGCAGGGAGATGCTCCTTGGTCCACCATGGTGAGCCACAATCTGTAGACCTTCAAATAACAATTGTCAATCTACTAAAATGTATTTTCCAATTACGCCATTTTAGATGTTCTGATCACAGTGCAATTTCCCTCGTGTACGGCCTTGAGCTTTATTTTCGCAAAAATAAACGTATTTATGGAAAATGTAACTTCACTACAGTGGTAGCGTAGATCTCGACAGTGTAATATTTGTCACAAACACAGAGTCATCGGTTTACGGCGATGTTGCGTTCGGCGTAACACGAATTTGTAAACTAATACCGACCATAGTCTGTCAATGTTGGTAAACGCGTAACACAAACTTTCACCACACATGAATTGCTTTATTTCTCGATTGATGTAAACTGTTACGCCAACCTGGTCACATTAGTCTTCTTCGCAGCTGTACGTATCGTGTCCAGAGAGCCACCGGAGGTTATTTCCACAGTATCCTCGGCGGAATACTTGCGATTATTTATGCTTTTAATTGAGAGATTGCCTGCCATGTTAGTGTGCCTTTATATTCGCACATTTGGCGGTACTCAACTTCCTTGTTTGGTCTATGGCGTCACTGAGGTTTGTCCAATCCGAGAAGCTCTATTTCACAGGAAACACCCATACCGATGTTTGATTATCTCAAGCAGGCAGGCAAGCAGAAAGGCATACATCCATGCATACATACATACATACATACATACATACATACATACATACATACATACATACATACATACATACATACATACATACATACATACATACATACATACATACATACATACATACATACATACATACATACATACATACATACATACATACATACACGTACAAGGGGCGGGATGACAATGGGACATTCTGGGCACCTCTCTCACAACCTCATCGATTCCAGCTCAAGCGTCTATTCATTATTATTATGAGTAGTATAAGTAGTCTTTTAAGGCATACTTTTTAAATATCTACTAACTTCACATGGCAGACCTTGCAAGCTACTTTTTTGTCTCATACCTCTCTCTCACAAATTGTGGGTGTTCAGTTTTATGGTAGCTTTCATAAAGTTGCCTGAATCACAAGAGACACAAACAAACATTTGCACTAACACTTACCGAGTTAACTGTTTATTAAACACAGTAGCACATGTTAATCAGTCTGTGGTTCACAATGACAGTTATTGGAGCACATATGTACACATACAGCACATTTGACAATAAAACTGTACTTGATACTTGATCCGTATTGGAGCGCATAAACGCACGTACAACGTATTTAATTGACACGTGGAGATCAAGCGGAGCGTGTTTTCCCTTTTCACACGCTCACAGCATCTGAAAGTCAGAAGGAGGTCTCCATTAAGTTTTCCGAGCCTCATTTTATATACATTCGCTATCCTTTTTTCCCCCCACATTTGGCAGTCTTGTTGTCAGCACTCTTCAGTAGTCTTCAGTAGTCAGTATGTCAAATTTATTATGTTTATTTATTATAAGACATAACGTGGAAACAACTTCATAGAGACTTGAAGTACAGTATATTTGAAATCTTCATTGTTACACAAATTATACCACTGTTTCATTATGAAGTCCTTTCCATGTACACTTAAACGTGTTACAACAAAGAACACCAGATGCGATTACAGCAGAGTTTGTTTCCTCTGTCAGGGCACAAATAAAGTGGAAATTTAACAAAATAGAAGTGGGAAATTTCTGAACCCGCTAAACCTTTGGCCCGCAGATTGGGACCAATGGAGATTGGCTATCCTTATTGCAATGGAAAAGAAAAGAAAATACTTAGAAAACAAAGGAAAGAGGGGGTTACTGCCAAAATGAAAACAGCATTATGAGGCAACCTCCCACTTTCAATGTTGGTGACCACATTTTTTTGGGCAACAGAACTGTGTGAGTTCGGTATTCCAGAAGGACCATTACAGAAGGGCTGACATGAGCTGATCTGTTTTTTTTAGCTTTACAGTGAAACAGTCGAGGGGACCAGTGGTCTGGTCCTGTGGTACATAGTGCTACTCTGAGAAAAAGACAACCAGCGCCAGGAAAGAAACCTGATGTAATTCGTCCCACGTGATGCTGTTTGGTGTTCTGCTGCCATGGAGATGGTTACAACGATGAGTAGAGCAGAAGTCATTGTTACACTGCGGCCAGCACCATGATGACCACATGCCCAATCACAATGCATTAACCAAAGGTCTGTATGGTAGTCTATCCATCTATCTATCTATCTATCTGTCTGTCTGTCTGTCTGTCTGTCTGTCTGTCTGTCTGTCTGTCTGTCTGTCTGTCTGTCTGTCTATCTAGAGCAGTGGTTTTTAACCTTTTTGAGGTACCGAACCCAACCAGTTAATGTGCACATTCACCGAACGCTTCATGAGTGAAAAATAAGTACTGTATCTATTTTTAAAAATCAAGATATTAAAAACCTGCATTTATTAAAAACTGAAAAAAGGTCAATTAAATTTCAAGACATAACAATACTTTTATTTTTTCACAACAGCCACTTGTTGACTACTAAGCAAGCTAAATTTCCCACAGCACTGATTGGAGAAGCAATGTCATGTGATCATCTGCAGCCATTGATGGCCAAGCGGGCGTGTCAAAACTCATTAACATGTTCAGTCGCGTGGGTCTTACACTCCATGGCAGAGGCTACGTCGAACCCGAGACCGATTCACCAAACCCCTGGGGTTCGATCGAACCCAGGTTAAGAACCACTGATTTAGAGAGAGAGAGAGAGAAATGGGCGGCCCGGTAGTCCAGTGGTTAGCACGTCGGCTTCACAGTGCAGAGGTACCGGGTTCGATTCCAGCTCCGGCCTCCCTGTGTGGAGTTTGCATGTTCTCCCCGGGCCTGCGTGGGTTTTCTCCGGGTGCTCCGGTTTCCTCCCACATTCCAAAAACATGCGTGGCAGGCTGATTGAACACTCTAAATTGTCCCTAGGTGTGAGTGTGAGTGCGAATGGTTGTTTGTTTCTGTGTGCCCTGCGATTGGCTGGCAACCGATTCAGGGTGTCCCCCGCCTACTGCCCGGAGACGGCTGGGATGGGCTCCAGCACCCCCCGCGACCCTAGTGAGGATCAAGCGGTACGGAAGATGAATGAATGAATGAGAGAGAGAAATGTTTTTTGAAAACTGTCAAATTCAATCAGTCATTTCAGTTTGGCCCACTTGCACAAATCTTTTTTTGTTGTTGTTTTCCAAGATGGATGGATGGATATTTTTTTTTTACTGCTGACATGTCACAGGGGAGGAAACTTCCTCACCTTATTAGTGTTTAATATTGTGGCAAAACTTAAGTTATCTCAATTAAGATAAGATAAGGTGAGAAAATCTTTATTTGTCTCACGATGGAGAAATTTGCAACTTATAGCAGCAAGTTTGGAAGGAAGAAAGTAGAAAAACATCAAGTATTTGCATGCACAAAATAAATGTAAAAAATGAACTGTACACAGTACAGAATGCAATATAAAATATAGAATACAAGTATATAATACAGAATACAATACATATTTATATGCAACTGCATATATGCTGCATAAGGTGAGAACTTGCTCCGTCTTGCTGGAACCAGAACTTGCTCATGAGTGACGGGTAGATGGTCTGGAGCTCATTCTTGAAGGTTTTGAGGACCTCCACATACCTCTCCTTGGTGACTGTCACTGCTGCGCCAGATTCTTCGATGAAGATTGGTCCAATGATGCCTCTGGCCGAGATTTCTGGTTCCAGCAAGACGGAGCAAGTTCTCACACCTCAAACCTGTCCCGAGATTGGCTGAAAGAGAACTTCGGAGGCCGAGTGATCAGTCTCCAGACTAATTTTGAGTGGGCACCCCATAGCCCAGACCTAAGCCCCCCAGATTTTTTCCTTTGGGGCTATCTTAAGGACAGAGTCTACGCAGGGAAACCCAGAACCATCACGGAACTGAAGAAAGCCATTACCAATTCAGTCTGTAAGAATGTCATGGACAACTTCGTGCTGCGCCTCAAGAAATGCACAGAGCTAAACGGAGGCCATTAGAACATATTCTGTAGAACGGAGAAAAAAAGGCCAAAGATCCTAGTGTTTTGATGTGATGCTTTGACTATAATAAATTAGTTATGGCCAAAGTTTCATTTCATTCGGACAAAACACTAAGAAACAGGGCCTAATTAGAGTTGTGGCCCGTTTTTTTTGGGCCACCCTGTACAACCACAATATAGTAAATATATTGTAAAATGAATACCTCTGACACTGACAATCATAACTGAACGTTATATTATGATGTCTTTGAAGCTAATGTATATTTGATACTTTACTTTCATATCGGTATCTTATGCATATAATACGATCATGAGTAATGTTTCATAGTATTTATTCCAAAGCTATGTAATGACAGTACGGTATTTCAATGTGCACTCCTACTTCACTGCAGACCACAATCAATGCGTTAACTGGCCCAGAGTTTATGCTGCTGTGTGTGACGGGTTTTCTTTTTCCTATATAGACAGGAATGTGGGTGTGGACGTTGATATACAATACAATACAATACATGCTGATTTGTATAGCGCTTTCACAACAGCGGCAGCTGTAACAAAGCGCTTAACAAAACAGTTAACATAAAGTAAAATAATAAACACAACACATAACATAAAACACGGCCAGTCGTGCAGTCCTAACCACTTTTCCGTCACACGCTTTGTTGTTTGAAGCACTTTGAGATGAAAGAGGAGAGAATCAAAGTGTCCTTTAACCAGCGAATCAGAGACGTCATGCTCAAAATGTGCACACGTCGGCTACAAGCTAAGTTTCAAAGTCAACAAGAAGCTGTAGCATCCATTGACGAAAAATGAGATTTCACTCAATTCACTTCTCCTGTCCCATGCAAATCCATTTCAATTCCAAGCAGCGACTCTAGGTTCCAAATAATGCTCCTCTCTCCTCATCCTCAACTTCAGCAGCCATCCATCCAGCCGCACCAACGCCGACTATCCAACAGCGCCTACACAGCCACTGAACAAAATGGGGTAGTGAAAAATGCTGTCCATATGCTCGAATTGTAATACTACTTGAGAAATGTTGGCAGGTAGCCATGCCGTTCAACATTCCCTTAATCAAACATTGGAACATGGACAAATGGCTCCATTGATCGTTTTTTTGTGTGACGCTCGTTCTGTTCAGAATCATCAAGACTTCAGACTATTGGGCAACAGTTCCACTACCACTTCCATATCCTCCCTTATTCATTCTGTACATACATTCTTTGCGAACAACTCTAGCCTGTGCATGATGGTGACGTTATCTGTCCAAACAGTTTTTGGAAGTCAGGTAATTATGGCAATTAAGGGTGGGGATGTGTCAGCAATACAGTTTAGGTCTTCTTTGAGATTTGTCTTATCTTGAAGTTGTTCGTATATTATTCTTATTATAATACTCCATTCGACGCAACAATTTTACTGTAACACTACCATGACACTCTTGGCTTTTTCAACACATGACAGGAAAGAGCAATCCGAAAGCATGCTGACAACCAGTGCTTTACCCTTCAAATTCGTCAGGAGGATATTTTTTTTTTTCATTGCAGGACCAATTGCATTTTAACTTGATGTTGAGTTTCTTAAAAGCTTCGCTCTCTCTACTCTACTTTGCATTTGCAATTACAGATCACCACGTTTCGTGTCCAGTAAGCACTCCTCGAGTTGCAGTGACAGCGGTGTCGGGCTGGGGGGCGCCACTAGAGCAGCCAACTCCATTCCTTCCCTTGAAGTTGAACTTGTCACGTTGAGTCACTTGGTTTTGGTAATTCGCCATCAATTTTCACTGTGGCACTTCCTGTATTACCATTCAGAGAGAAACTGAGTGCAAGTAAGGACTTTGAATTCACAAATCATCTTTAAACACACGTTCAGTCATGCGCATGTGTTGCAACAAAGTGGGCAGCCTCTTTTGTAAATTGCAAAAAAAAAAAAGCATCACTTAGACCACACAAAAAAGAAAGAGACACGTGTTGTCCTTAAATCCATGTAACATATCCAAGCTGATGCCAGACTAAATTCAAAAGCTGTCACCGAGCATGTTGTACAGTTGGAAATAAGAGCTGAGTATCTAAGAATTCATTGCCATGTCTCCCCATGCAATCAAATGTTACATATTCGGATAATTATTGGTCTGCAATGTAACATTTGATGAATTTTCTAGGAACACAATTATGCGCAACGATGTAAAACGTGAATACCATCCATACAAAAGCAGAAGCTTTGCGCCTTCTCGTCAGAGACAAATCATGCATACCTCTACAATAATACAGAAAGTGGCTTTATTTTTCTGACTGTATTGTATATACTGGAGGATGGCAGTCGCGCGCGCACACACACAGTGATATGATGACTTTGTGGAGAAGATTTAATAGGCACCTGGCAATGCTCGAGAATCGCAACATAAAATGTTTTTACGATATTTCATGTCTGCTGGAGTTTTTTTCTGTAGCTTTGAATTCAACACAAATGTAGGAAGAATACTTCAATAACCAAGGTATAAAGATGAGGACGGAAGCAAGGGAGTGCAGGCTTGTCCCTGGAACAGCCGTGCCTGCAGAGTCACTCACATTCCTGGCTGGGATTCAATGACTGAGCCAGACACATAAACGCGGAGGGGCGGGGCGTGCGCGCGCGCGCGTATGACCGAGAGATGCAGACTGAGAGAGAGAGAGAGAATGGGGAGAGAGAGCTCATCTCCATACAGTCACAGTGAACTGCGGGGGCCGACGGAGCGGTCCTCGAGAGCGGAAAGAGCTGCCGAAGTAGCGTTTGAATCCAACTCATATCGACTTTCGACAACCGCCTTTTCGTTTGTTTTCGCCCTATATCCTTCGGAATTGGACGCGGGGAACTTTTGGTGGGGTCATTTTGGAGTTTTAAAAGGCAGCCCCACATCGATACGACATGGACAGTCCGAGCGCCGCTTCGGGGAGCCACTGACCGGCGTTCATTCACTCATTGCCGGAATACAAGAGTGAACCCACGACGAATTTTCGCCTCCCCCCCTGCCTCGCTAAATGTTTGATGAAGTGCTTCAAAGTTTTGGCCAATTCTCGGACGCGGTGGATTTATCTGGTTCAGGCGCGACAAGACGCTCGTGGTCCCGTGTCGAAGACGAGAGGGGCTTTCGCTGGTAAAGTTGCGGGGAAAACATGGAGACTGTAAGTCGGCAGAGCTTCCAGCCTCATCCGGGACTGCAACAAACTCTCAAGCAGTTTCACCTCAGCTCTATGAGCTCTCTCGGGGGGCCGGCCGCCTTCTCTGCCCGTTGGCAACATGAGCTTCTCTTCAAGAAGGACGGGAAGGAGCCCGAGGCTGTCCTGCAGCATCTACCGCCGCCAGTGATGCCGGGGCCGCTCTTTATCCCATCGGACCGTTCCACGGAGAGGTGCGAGACGGTCCTGGAGGGCGAGACCATCTCATGCTTCGTGGTCGGAGGGGAGAAGCGGCTGTGTCTCCCCCAGATCCTCAACACGGTGCTGCGGGACTTCAGCCTGCAGCAGATCAATTCGGTGTGCGACGAGCTGCACATCTACTGCTCCCGGTGCACTGCCGACCAGCTGGAAATCCTCAAAGTCATGGGGATCCTGCCCTTTTCGGCGCCCTCCTGCGGCCTCATCACCAAGACGGACGCCGAGCGGCTGTGCAACGCGCTCATCTACGGGGGCGCTTACCCTCCTCGCTGCAAGAAGGAGGCGGGCGGCGGAGGAGCGCTGGAACTGGAGCTCACCGAGAGGAGCTTCAAAATCTACCACGAGTGCTTCGGCAAGTGCAAGGGCTTGTTTGTTCCCGAGTTGTACACCAGCCCCAACGCGGCGTGCATCCAGTGCCTGGACTGCAGACTCATGTACCCCACGCACAAGTTCGTTGTGCACAGCCACAAGGCGCAGGAGAACAGGACTTGCCACTGGGGCTTCGACTCGGCCAACTGGAGGGCCTACGTCCTCCTTGGCCAGGATTACGCGGGCAAGGAGGAGAAGAGCCGCCTGGAGCAGCTCCTGGACGAAATCAAGGAGAAGTTTGATTTCGCCAACAAGTACAAGAGGAAAGCCTCTTCCAGGGTGAGTTGGAGTGATTCTGTGTCATTCAGAAAAGGAAAAAAAAGCTGTGATGTGTTTTGACAAGGTGTCTGCGCACGTTGAATTGCACTTAATGTAGCTCATACTGTATTAAATTATTAATTAAATATGTATAAATTAATTATGTATTTAATTTAATCGAGGGAGTGGCGCAGAAGACGATGTTTTAAAACCTTCTCAAAGGGACATTTCGGCAGCAAGTTGAATAATCGTCCATCCACATCGATGTTCATTTTAATGACAAGCTTACAGAAAATGTTCCAAGAACATTACTCTCAAATGGAAAGTTAACCCTTAATAATGCATCGTTAAAAGTTGTCCGTGTGTGTTTTAGTGAGTGCTTAGTCATCATTAGCGCATTATTACTAATTACGCCATATATATACAATCATGACACTATAACACCTCCGGTGGCAATAAAGTCATTACATGCAGGGGAAACACTTCTCAGGCCCAGTTTTATTGGGCCTTACTGTAAATACAATCCCATTTCCCAACAAATGCCTCACGGGGATTGTGTCCACATAATATCTATTGAGGTGAAATGAAAGAAACCAATATTGATGAAATGACATCTTACGCCGCTGGCCACAGGGAAACTTCGGTTTATGTATCCTACAATAGCTTTGGTTTGTAAAGTGTCTGTGTGTGGTGGTAGTTGGTACTCTGTTGGCAGTTGCTATGACGGTAATAGCAAAATCGGCCACTTCATCGGTGTTGAATTTCATGTCTGAAATGTTTGTGACAACACATGTCGTTCCGCTTCTCGATGTATAGTTGAAAGAAGTGGCTATTTTGGTTTACTATCTTTCTTGCCATTCTTCTAATCTGATAAGCTATGACGCACCAGTAAGGAAGTGTCGACGAGAAATGTCAAGTATGAGCAAATTGACAGACATGTAAAACTGTATGAATGCATAATAATGAGACAAGTGATGTGCCGGTAAGAGTTGAGAGGGAGGAGAAAGAGAGAAGTTTGTGTGGGAGATTGATAAAAGAATCCTACCCCCACCCCACCCCCAGGAAAAAAAAGACTCGTGATACTATTTGCATGAACTGTTACATATGAATGGGGTTGATGAAGCAGGGTTGAGAAGTATTGTGGTGGAAACATAATATGATCCCAACAAAGGGGAGCATTCAGCAAACATCGGGCCCGTCCCTCCCCCAAACATCCACCTACCCCAGGCCAGCAACACACACACACACACACACACACACACACACACACACACACACACACACACACACACACATTGGTCTTCACCCTCTCTCACCTACTTTTTAGTCCAGTCTGATTGCCACCGTAGTGGACTTGTGGAGTAAAACCCTTGGTTTGATCAGACATAGAAAGCAAAGTGTTTGGAAGCATCTCACCTCTTGTCCTGCACAAAGGATTCTCTCAGAGGAACACGCCAAGGAAAAGAGAAAGCGAGAGACCCTTGAGGTACCGGAGTCTGCCAAAGTCCCGCCATGCATGGTGAATACCCACTCTTGGCACACACGTTGATTCAAGCTGGAGTGGGCACACACCTCACGGAGCCCACTTTCTAGGGCCTCTTCTACTTTTATAGAAGAGCCCGCAAGGCACTCAAGTGTTATGCCAAAGGCTCATTTGCTTTTTAATCTGACTCCTTTATCCACCATCCCCCAAGTGCCGTGTTTCAAGAAACGCTAATGAGGGAATACATGCTGGGTAGGAGTTGAGGAAAATTGTTAAACTTACGGCAGCGGAGCTCCCCTTTGTCAGCACATTTAAGTAACGATGAGGCACTTTGAAAATGTTCTTGGAGCATGTGAGCAGAAAGTGCCAGACTATGCTGCCTTCTGCCTTTTTAGCTCCCAAGAAACACTGTCATCTGTGGGCTGTCAGCAGCGGAACTGTACAGCCTCTGTGAATATTAATGAGTCTGTTACAGCAGTGTTAGCAGAAGTCTCGAATGCAGACAGACACAGGAAATGATATTGCCACACTCCACCCCCCTTGCAGACATTCCTCTAAGAGCTTCCTTCCGAGACACATGCATGCAGAAGTCGGAACATAAGAAAATAGGACTTCTGCGGCACGTCTTTAATCTCTGAAAGTTGTGTTTGAAGGTAACGCATGCGGAGACAACGGCAAACTTCAGAGCTAATGAGGCTGAAACTAGTGAAGTCGGCGGTGGACAAGATTTCTCTCTGATTTCTCGCTGGTTCACTTGTGGGAGGCAACCCGAAGCCATAGCTGTCCACTTAAGCTCCATATGGACAGGGAATGATTTACTATTTTGCTAACATTTGAGTATTTCTGGCATTGGAGACCAGTGGTTGGTTGGCAATGGTTTGGACCCCATTTTGTGGTCTTTCTGTGTGGAGTTTTCCCTTTCTAGGATTTCTTTTGACAGGCAGCCATAACAAGGTGACATCTCAGATCTCCCAATGTAGAAAAACGTCTGTGGATCAGAAATTTGAATGCGCTTGTTTGATTTTATGCATACATGCCACATCCATCAACAACTGTGGCTGAGCTTTGAAAAAGAACATATTAAAACTGTCCGTGTTGGAAGAACGTGAAAAACAAAGTAGAGGCCATTTTGTTGAGTTTTGCCCCTATGTATGCATTGGATGTGCCCGAGCACACCCCTGCCACTGTGTGGAGACCTTCATTTTGTGTTAAAAAAAGACACGTTTGCACACTACGGAATTATTACGACACAAATAAAAGTTATGACTTGCATGCAATTCCATATTTGGTTTAAAATTCGGTAGGCACACACCTATATTTAATCATATTCATTTGGTATCCTCTATGTTGGCCCCTTTTAGTCCCACCGCCAAGGCTCTCAGAATCCTTGATTGCTCCTCTGGCTATTTGCCCTGTATCTAAAGGGACCGCTTGTTTCAGGGGCAAGGTGGTGCAGTGGTGCTGCTGGGGCCTCAGAGGAAGTGAACTCCCAGAGGGGATGGCAGCGCATGTCTTATTTCATATGCAAGGCACTGCGCTGGCTAAGCCGGATGACAGCCAGCCATGTCCACGCGGTGGACAGGACAACAGCTGGTGGCTGTGCATTTCAATGGCTGCAGAGGATTTCCATCCTCCTTTTGCTGCAGAGCAGCAAATGTGACAGTTGCAAACGTCTGCTACAAATACTGAATATGCGGTTGTGTGGATTTTATGCCTTTTTCTTCCTTTCCTTCATTTACTTTTGCTGGGAAATAGTAAAATGTTCATGTTTTGCCTCTATGCTTTGAAAAGGAGGAAGCCACAAATTCAATTAGCTCCCAGAAATGAGTTGCATGCTTGACGAAGCTGTCAGTCTGTGTATGTAATGGAGGACTCTCAGTCTACACTGGGAAACTATAAATGCTCCACTGACATTCAAATGTACTGATGTCAGACATGGTTGAAGACGCGATGGCTTCTCAAGCCCAATTTCACTGGAGTGACAGCGACAGGGAAAGTCCTCTCTCACCAAAGTTCAAATGGTTGTTCCTCTCTGAAACAAAGTGTAGGTAGTTAGAAAATAACGTCAGTCGAATTATGCATTGAAAGGTACATTTTCTGAAAACACCATTTTAGCGAATATAAAAAACAAACCAACCCAAAACCGTTATTAGTCACTGTGCTATACTAATTAAAATAAAGTCAGTAAAAGCAATGGTGTTCAACAAGGTTTAATAAAAGTCCTCACAGATTTCTCCATTTCATTTACACACGCGGGGCTGCATTTTTCCAGAAGCACATTCATGATTCCCCTGCAGACACTCAACCAAGCTAGGCAATTGTGTAAATAGCTCTTCGTTTCCATTTTTCCTTTCTTATACAAGTACAGTTATGCACAACTTTCCACAAAGAAAAATTATATGAAGATGAAAACAACCATTCATGAACGTGACAATTCTTCACTCCATGTCTTTTGGCTAAGAGCTGTTCATTTCAGTGTTTCTCTCATACATGTGAACAAAAGTGTCTCAATTTCATCAAACACGATCGCATCACCATCAAAAGTAATTATTGTGTTGGTGTTTTTGACTGTTCTTTTTTTAAAATACCAGTTTCATTCAACAAGCGCAACATCGAATGGCACACATAAAACCCCAAAACAGTCACGTAGTCTTCACTTTTCGTAAAACCCTCTTTGTAAATTCACCACAAACAAATGATAAAAGCCTTTTAAAAGTCTGAACAAACAAAATGGTGCGATGCTGGATTCATTTTTTTTTCACCGGTGCTCTTGTAAAACATACACCACATGTGAATTGTATTTTGAAAAGAGCCCAAGCAGGCCGTGCACCACAACTGGCTAGTTTTAGTCCATATTCGGACCGGTTTTCAGACAAGGCACGGAGAATTGAAATAAAGCCCACACTAGAGACAGCTGGTTAGCCCTGACCATTTTGGCCATCGACTTAAACAACATGGAGGATAAATCGCTTCCCATATACTCATGCGTGAAGGCGGTCTTATAGGCAACCATGCATAGGCGCTGTCTTGGAATGCGCTGCACGCCAAGCTCAGAGCACAACATGCCTTTCAGGAGCAAAGTGCATGCGGAGAAATCAAGTATTTCCTCCCACTTGGTGAAATCCCTATCAGAATATTCATAGCCCTCTGCTAACAAGTGCATTCAGCTCACAGTGTCTATTCTTAAATCTTCGAAGGACCTTGAGCATGTCTCATTGGGATTATTGCAGAAGCGCACGGAAGGAAGAACTCCGTGACCTCCCCCAGGTGTTGCGTGAAGAAGAAGCTCTCGCATAGTCAGATGGTGCAATTTGATGACCGGACTGTCTGTTGTCTTGTGAACAACACTGTCGTTTTTATTTTTTGTCCATGAGCATTCAATATTGATGGTAGGTTACCGTAGGCGTTGAGGTCCAGCTTGTTTATTTAATGAGATGGTCTTTGAAATATTCATCGACACACATGGTGCATAAGCTTGGCTCGAGCGACCATTCTACTATTCAACACGGTATAAAGCCATTCCTACCATGAAATGTGGACAATGTCCGAACATATTCTTTGGGAATCAAAAAGTACGGAGATTACTGAGGGTAAAACATGATTAAATAGTTATTATTCGATAAGATAATATAATGCTTGTCATTTCCATTGAATAGAGGCCACCATGAAAGGGCATACACAAGCATTAAGATGCATCCTTCGCAAGCAGGGTTCACAATACTGGGCTGACAGAATGAGTTCAGGCTGGTGATTGGGGCACATTTTTATGGATAAACTCTCGTTCATGATCGAGTCAGACATAAAATAAGATAAGATAAGAAAGGAAAACCTTTATTAGTCTCACAATGGAGAAATTCCTAATTCACAGCAGCAAAGCTCTGAAAGGAAGAAGTAGAAGAACAAAATTAAGGAGCTGCTGTAAAGGCAGCCACCCTTGCGGCGCCATCTTGAAGTCAAAATAACAAAATAATACAATGATGTTACCCTCTCGGGGCATATTATGTGGTTCAGACTAGGGGTGGTGTTTGGCTGAAGCGATCGACATCACAAGCGACAAAATACTCAGCAAACATGGTGGATAAGCAGTGCAAAAAAATGCTTGGATGAAAAGTCTGCTTTGCCATAATTTCCAAGCCTTTAAGCCTCCCCCCCAAAAAAATCAACAACATGCTGTCTGTTTTATATGAGACAGTGTCTTAACTCTTCAAAATCCTTCCAAATTCTTGTAAGAACAAGTTCTCTTGTGTCACCGTGAACTGCTGAGACTGTGGCTGACGGCGCTGTATTGATACTTGAAAGGCATCACATCAGATAGGCTTAGTTTAGGCAAGCAACAATCATCCTATTGTCTCCTGCTCGTTTGGTTTGTGTGCGTCAGCAGTCGCAGCTCCCCCAAAAGCGATCTGCTTTGACAAGCCCGATACACATCATCTTCAAAATGAATTCCTTCAAGAGTTGCCGCGCTGCGGAAATGACATCGTTTGCGACAGACATTATGAGATTAAATGGTGTGTGTATACGTGCGGCAGTGGGTCCTTTTTGCTGCATCAGCCCGTTTGACAGCATTGCTGGCCTCTCCCCCACCCGTGTTGCCCTGCGCACCCATATGTTTAGAAGAGCAGTCAGCAACACGCAACCTTTCCCTCCCCTAATAAAGAGGTGACCCGCTTCACCCTTTGCCTCTATTATATGCCCGGCCCACCAATCGCGTGCTGCTTTGTAAACTCCCACGAGGCAGATGGCTGTCTGAAATGCGCGTGCGCGCACACACACACACACACGCACGCACGCACGCACGCACGCACGCACACACACACACACAAAATAGTATCTAACAAATTAACATTCACTGGCGGTGTGATGTGAGGGAATTAGCGTTTGCTTGGTGTCGATGTGTGTCAGATTAGTATGCATGAAAATGTTGTATGTATTGCGTCAAAACATACTCGGGGACAACGAAATGTCTCAAGCATCCCGTGCTTCATTGGGTGCGTGATTGTGTATCAGTCTGGTCTAGTATTCGTGTGTGCCTGTGTGCGTGTGTGTGTGTGTGCGTTTGCCGCCTAGATCAGCTGTAGGAGCTGCAGCAGGAGATTAGCATGAGCTCACTGCCTACTCATTTCCATCCCCATCTGCCTGTCTCCCACAGTCACACAGTCTTAGCCCTTGCCCCCAACCACACGCGCACATTCACTCACCACATGTCCACACACACGCGCGCACGCACACACAACTACACGCTACTGTCAACGTGTAACACAACATCCGCCTGGAACAATCCCCCATAGTGTCATGTCACAATCCAGTGGTCCATGCCAGACTGTTTGGACAACACTCCCACGGATGGGCAGTTTTGTCGAAAGGGCATCTCTTCAATTGAGTCTAATTTTGGAAACGGCAGGTAGATACGGGCAGATTTTCAAAGTTAATACTAAACTACGCTAATCTCATTTCTGTCTGAACCGACTTAATTCCGCAGAGGACATAGCTGCCAAGTCAACCTTGCAGCTTTGCAAAATCCCCCAAGTCAAGTGGATGGGCTGTTGCTGGCAGACAGTCCCTTAAATACTGTTCATCACTGATCCTTGATCACACGGTTTCTTTTTGTCAACCCATGATGGAAGAAATATTTAGGTCATGTGCAGACATATTTTGTGGGACAGAGAAGGCATTGTTAGCATTTTGAGAACTTTTAACCGATGAGAAACCGATGAGAAAATGCTTGATGTGAAAGATCCTTTTTTGTGCATTATTAACATTAAAATGATGAAAAAGTAAGTGGGTCCACACTGCCTTTGACTCAGCCATGTGGAGTGGGTAACTCCCGTGAACTCAAGGAGCTATTGTTTTGAAGGAACACGGGGTTGGGGTAGTATCTGCACACTGACTGTTTATTCTCACCCCCTTTTGTGTTCGGTATCAGCTGTGGCGCTATGATTGTTGGACCGATAGAGGGGATGACCCAGCCCCCTACCACTGGGTGATCAGGACTCCCAAAGCGCCTGAATCGTGACCGACTGCCCATTGTTTGTCTCACCCCTCCTCCGTTCTCAGTTGTGCCAATTTGCATCTTTTTCTGGAAGCATCAGGGTTTCCTGCCAAGACAAACAAAATCACAAAGCTTGATCTTCCTCAACTCACAAGAATCATCTGAATTTCCAGGAAATGGGTTTAAGTGGGATCTGACGAGTAACGTTTGCTGGAAAGGACAGTCTTTATGTTTGAAAAGTTAGACATGGGCCTGACTTCCAGGTTTGATTTCAATTTCGTTCATATGGTGGTGGTGAATCCAACTTAAAAAATGCAGACAAAGGATATCATAAAGCAAATATCAAACTGGGTGTGCTGATTGTACATACAGTCTGGGCCAACAAGCCTTATTTGTCAAGGTATTTCTACTTCCCAAGATCATTGTTTTTTTTTAAATAACATTTTCCAATTTTAGGGATTTTGATCATTTTGATGCAGTCAACTTTATTGTTGACACTATAGCTCGTCCTTTCGTTCCAGAAGACCCAAGCCGGAGCATTTATTTCACACACCCGGAGTTACTGTCCAGCTGGTCTTAGTTACGATAAGGCCACGTGGGTTAATCTTAAACAGGATTTATCAGGAGCCGTCTTAATGATCCATTAAAACATTGTCCCAACCCTGGACAAGCCTTTATATCCTTCCTTTGCCATAATTGCAGTAATAAAAATAGTGATTCCTTCCGGAAATCTGCGTTAAAATTCCTATGACGTAGAAAATGCTCAGAGGTGAGATCACAGACTTTTAGTCAAAACAGTACACCTCTCATTGAGACTGCCCGGACAGAAAAGAAAACAAACTGGAGTCGCACTAGTTGCAGCTTGTTAAAATGTTGTCGGGGCAATGGTGGGATTTCTCAATTCACTCCACGGCAATGAAGTGCAGGAAACAACCTTTGAAAATGGGATTAACATCGTTCCTTCACCCTTCTCCGTTCAAAGTCACCAATCTCCTCGAATGCCACACTCTGAACAATGAAGCATCTATGCAGATGTGAAATAAAACAACACTCTGAAAGGGGATCCATCCGTTTCGCATTTGTACCTGCCTTCTTGAGTTCCAGAAGCCTCCACCTGGCGCCAGAAGCCTTCACACAGCGCTCGTTCTACTCAGTAGACCAGTTCTTTACAGAACAGACAATGGACTTCTTCACGGCCGTGCCGCGTAATTAATGTAATTGTACATGTCTAAGACAAGGTAATGTGCAGACTGTGTAACAACCAACCACCTTCAACCCACTGTGAGCACAAAGAGGTTATTCTCTGCATCTTCCTTCAAAGAAACTCTGCCAAGGCCACCTTGAGCAGTTGGACATCTGTTTGTATAAAGCTGACTGCCATTTATATAGGTCTGCTGTCAGTTTGCGTGTGTGTGTGCGTGTGTGTGTGCGTGTGCGCGCGAGAGAGGGGGAAGGTTGGACAAGCTGACTTTTCCCATGTGACCTCTATAGTCTTCTCAAAGGGCTCATCCGTCTGCCCTGTTTAATTATCTGTTAACACACACGCACATGCACCCAGACACACGCGTGTGCACACATGCAAAGGTCAGTGTTGCAGCTGAACCTTGTCGCGCCATTGCTACACCCCTTCCACGACTTCCAACCCCCTTCTTTCCTCAACCTCATCCCCCATTTCCGTCGCTCCAGTCACGGCAGGCTGCTGCATGGTTGTCTTCAGAGCATTGAGCCAGTTTGATGTGTGCTTGCGTGGCTGCAGGTTAAGTTCTTATTCACCGCTAGGTCTTGTTTCGCGTTGTTTCTCTAATGTTAGGGAATTGTATTCCCATAATCTTAAGCTTGCATATATCAAACGGCTGAAGGGAAGTCATTGTGTCATACAGTCCCTGAAATATGACTGTCCTCCTGCTGTGTTTCCCAACCAAGCGTGTAAAGACAGTAATTGCAGTCCCACCAGTGAAACGAACATGTTCACAAAACGATCCGATTGTAATCAAGGGTATCAAGCATGACTTCACTCTGGCATTACAACCCACAGCTGAGGCTGACAATTGTTCACATGACGTTAAGTCGTAGGTGCTTTTACAGATGATCACATGTCAGCAAACAGTCATTCACTTCTGGCTGGCCCAGATGCTCTTTGACCCCAGTTTAGAGTTTAGACCCCATCAAGGTTCGAGATTGAGAATAATGAGTTAGCTTCATTTTCCTGGGAGGGTGGTTGGTGTTCTGAGAGGAAATTGAGCCGGGAGGCGGTGTTTAGTCTTGGCCCAATGACAAATCTCGAGGTGTTATGTCTCGCTGTCTTCTTGTCTCTCAGCCTTTCGTGTTTTCATGAAGCAGTGACTTCCCCCGTGTCACATCGCCTCCCCAACCCTGCCAGAACGTCGCATCTCACTGCTTTCACTGTCAGACGCAAAGTCATCCACTCAGGAAGCTCTGTGAAACATCAGATTCAACTTCCTGCAGCAATCAATACGATCTCTGGCAGACGCGCACTCACAACTGCATGCGCACAGTGCAGTGCAGTTGCTCAAACAGTAGTTCTACTCACACTTCGTGGACACTTCGCTTTTAGAAAATCTTGAAAAGAACAGCTGGATCAGACTCTTTCAATGGAGATATCCCAGTCATGTGTCGTCAGCTGTCAATGTCCTAATCAATCAACTGGATGATAATGTGCCAGTCAGCCACCATCTTGAAGCACTTAAGTGTCGAGGAATCACAGTTGCTAATGGAGTCCGAAGTCATCATGATATCCAGTCAACAGATTTTCGGAGGTGAGCTGAAGGCCTCGGATGGCCCACTTGGACGGTGCGAAAACAGCTTTTGGGGAAGTTATCAAGGACAGAATTGTTGCAATGTAAAGCAAAAACATATGCTCACCTTGGTTCATTGTGAAGGATTTTTACAAATAATATAAAGTGAAATATAAATGCTGTCCTTTCATAGCTTCCAAACAGTCAATGATGTTGCCTCCAATAAATAACAGAACACAGTCTCTTTTGCCTTGTTCTGGCAGTTCCACTCCATTTTTACAACTGAATGGAATATTAATGGCAACGCTACGACACTTGTTGACAGAGAAAGCATCCACCCCCGCCCACGCCCTCCCGCGAGGCATCTTAACGCCTGTCGTTTTGCACACCGCCTTTCCCATAGTTAATTTTCAGTCCACATCGGTCCACCCAGCATTTGTTGTAGATAAAAGAGTGACTTTATGGATCAACTGGTGATTGAGCCATTGCTCCTTCCCTCTTTCCTCCCCCATAATGAAATGATAGATCTTTGATGTTGATGGAGGCAGAAGTGAAGGGATGACCTCACAGCCACCTAATCACCGCAGAGGGACGAGCCGGCGGCTAATGTGTCCATTAGCCGTCTCTGACGGAGGAGATACCGAGCTAGCTGTGAGAAAGAACGAGTAGGAGAAAGACAGAAGGGAGGACAGGAAACTTGACGGCATCAACGTGGTCCCTTGGCAGACGGATGCTTTAAATTACCCTAATTTGATCCACATACTGTATATTTTGCCGCTTATGATGCATGCGGATTTTGCTTATTGGCCTGTAGTTTGCGTTTCAGTTTCAACTCAGTCATAAGCCTGCGAATGTTCAAATTCAACCAGGTTCAGATTTCATTCTCACGGAATTGAAACAATTGCAACTGGACTTTGGCGGTTGACTTAGAATCTCTAAACGGAGTAGGTGGCGTACGACACCACCTATCCCACGTTGCAAACACCCAATAATTTTGCCTGCAACAAATAACAAAAACTCTTTTGACTAATTACATTTTCACACCTAAATGGAATATTAACGACAATCCAAGGACTCTTGTTGATAGAGACAGGCCCTCGTCAAGGTATCCTAATGACATTTTGAATGGCAAAAGAATGATACCATCTTTCCTAGCTGAGCTTTGGTCTTCTGATCCTAGCCTATATAAGTAGTATATTATATTTCCTGATCTAATTATTATGGCACCCGTGTACTCTACACTAGTACTTATTGTGGTTTTGCAAACAAGCGCTACAAATGGTTGGAGCGTGCCTCCAACTTGGAACGTAAATCAGTGGCTTTTCCACACCAACTCAAGCTGGTGTAGGCCTGACCGTCTTCTGCAATGCTGGGATGACTGAGTGCTCACATAAAATAAATAAATAAATAAATAGAACAACTGACCCTTACCTGTGTCGCAGCACTAAGCCTGGATGAGCAGAGTGCTATGACTAAACTTAATTAAAATAACATAAATAATAATAATAATAAAAAGGAGGGGGGGCGCTTGTTAGCACGTCCACCTCACAGTGCAGAGGGCACGGGTTCAATTCCGGTCCCCGGCTTTCCTGTGCGTGGTTTGCATGTTCTCTCCTGTGTAGGTTTTCTCCGGGTGCTCCGGTTTCCTCCCACATCGCCAAATCATGTATCGTAGGTTGACTGAATGCTCAAAATTGTCCCGAGGTGTGAGTTTCAGACACACACACTTGTGAGTTCAAATGTTGTATGCCTTATATTGAACTAACGCCAGCACATCGAAGTAAGTAAGAGTAAATCGGGAAATGATGTAGATTACCAATTGAGCAATGTAAAATGCTTGCTAAATCCAGTCAACTTGGACCAACAGCAGACCTCTCTCTGGGTTCAGGGCCCTCTCCCTTGCCTTTGGAAACCATGTGGTTTGACTACTGAGTTAAAGCTCTCCCTCCTTCTCTACACGTCTCTTTCGCACTTGCTCGGCTCCCAGAGTTCAACAGTGGAACAAAATGTCCGGCCCGGGAGTGGAAAGTGCCAGTGCGTGCTGGCCAGCCAACTTGATTTTGAGGCTTCCCAGCAACCTGCATTGAACCAATGGGCCTCTTTGTGATCGGCCTTCACAAAGATATACACCACACTGAAAAACAGGAAAACAACAAACAACAAACACTTCTAAAGATGCAGGTGGGGAAGGCCTGGATCCAGCCAGGGTCGAATGAAGAGGAGGTTGCAAATAAAAGCCAATGAATAAACCCAAGAAAAACAGGAAGAACGTTTTCAGTTTGAACTGAAAAGGTCCCACGTGGTTGACCCGCCTCATTCCTCTTCTTAATCTACCAGACTCGGCTGGCTGGGTAAGTACTTGTGTACATGCATTCCGCCATGACCGAAATACACACACAGCCTTGCCATTGAGATGATCATCAGTATCGCGATAGTTGAATGACGACCACTAATCAAAGCTCTCGCCATCCAATGCCATACCATCTTTTATTTGAACTGTTCATGGTGGAAAAACACTTTCAGATGGAGGTTCATAGATAATTGTTCAACCGTGCAAACAAGGTTAAAGCTGCTGACCAACAGTGTTTTCGTAGAAACAACAAAATCCCACATCTACAAGCAGCTCTGACACTCATAAAGAGATAGCCAGACACAATCTACCAATGCTACCACCGCTCCGACGGACTTTATTGACTCAGAATCTGTTTGTGTGTCCTCATACAGTTGTGCTAATGAACTTTGAGCCACATTATGAGGCCTCAGCAGCCGTCTGCGATTGTGAAAAACACAACCGGTTGTTGCATTGATGTTGTTTTCTGTCCTTGACCAAACAACCCGACTATTCCACCCTGAACCCGTGGCTTTACAGCCTCACACGTTGCACGGGCCACCTCATTGTTGACTGCCGGCTGTGCGCAGGGTGTGTTGAACAAAGTCCCATTCAGACTCCTGACCTGACGCTCAGGACTTCCTTATACAAAGAGTACCGAGGTCCCTCAGGGAACGGCTTAAAATATTTTTGTGGTGTTTGTGCTACAGAAAGCAGTCAACAGCAACAACCACTGACATTTCTATTTCAGTCTGATTATGCTGATTGGGGGCTGTGGTGGGGTTGATGCTGCAGACAGTCAGACAGCACCCTGGCATAGGCAGAGGCAGGGAAAAAGCGATAATGGATTGACTTTAGAGTGTGTTAGAAGGTGCCAGACAGTCTCTCTCCCTAAAAGTGGGCTAGCCCGAGCATTAAGGCAAGGCTGTCTTCCTTTCATGCTTGGAGAGAGCTGAAGCATTAAGTCAGAGGGACCAGTGGCTCGTGTGAGTGTGTTTATGCTTGTGAGCCTAATGCACCGCCTCCATGCAGCACACAGCTCCCTGGCCCTGCATTATCCCAAATGCTGCTCCTGCGATTGGAGCGCTAATGTGGTTGCTAAGCAAATGCAGTCATCCTGGACTAAATCAGAATGGGAAAGACTGCTTCCTGGCCGGCTGGCTGGTGGGCTGGACCGTAGCAAACATGACTCACGCGCACATAACACGCACATGTTCAGCAACAGATGAAGTTTGAACCTCAGAAATGAGCTGAATTAGTTCATTCACTCTACAAATTAAAAACTGTCTTTTAAAACAAAACGAGAATTAGATTGTGGAAATACTAAATAACACCCCCCCCCCCCACACACACACACACACTAGTGCTAAGAAATGATATACTCACAATTGAAACAAGTAAACACACTAAGCTTGGGCGGGAAAAAACGCAGACGAAACAAATGGAAAGCTAAAACTAGCTAAACCGCTGGAGCCTTAACATACTTAAGCGTATGAGCCAACTGTAATGTAATACATACTGCAGCAAAGTGATTCTTTTGGAGAATTCTGTATGAACAGGGTGAAACGTGAAAACAGTCGGGTGACAGCCAGCCCAGCGGCAGAAAACAAATTCTCCAAAGTTGAATGATGCAACAGCATTTTGAACCTCACCCCATTCACTTTTCACCACTCTGTGTTCTAAGTATATACTTGTATGGCATTGCGGTTTTTACTAGGTAATGGTCATTTGTAATTGCAACCCCTTATGATTGCTGCCAAATAAAATCCATAATGCGCACACCTCTCCTTTGGGAAGTGCCGACTCCACAACGTCCTTGGTATGAAGCGCAGCCCCATTTGCATTTGAGCAAACAGTTCGACATTCTTCAGTGGAAACTCAATTTTGCTGTATCTATATATCTACAGTTCAGGAAACACTTTTCTAATCAATCAAAAGAAGACAGTGACATGTTGATTAGTCTAGCCAACGCCACTGCCTGCACTCTGGTTACCTAACGGGGCCGCCAGCCAGCAGATCTTATTTCCGGTAAAGTGAGACGGCAGCTCGGGCTCAAGGGTCCGTCTGAGTAGGAGATATAGGTGGATAGGGTTGGGGTTAAGGATTGGATTGTGAACGTGGCTTGAATTAGTGCAGCGACCGCTAAGGTTACCAGTCAGCACTACACATTCTTGTGACAAGACCTGAGAGGTCGCGGGCCAGCAATTAGCCCGTGTTTAAGTCAAAAGGTTGTGATGAGTTGGGCCAGGAGGTACCAACATGGATCCACTTTCAACATGTTTGTGGGCTTGTGCCTACGAGCAAAGTGTCATCTACTTTTAGCCTCACGCTTTAAGTGTCAAATTTCCCCACCTTACGTTCAGACTACTGGCTCAGTTTAACACTTGAGTGACATTTTTTACGAACGCATGCCAACGCGATCGTGAAAACAAGATTTAGTTTTACCGTAATGTCATGACCGAGGTCGTAAGTCAAGTGTTTCCATGGCTACTTGAGGGAAATGGGGACCTTGTTTAAGTGTTATGTGCTCGACAAAAATACTTTATATTTCATTTGCTCACTCAATTAATGAATACATTCTAAGGCAGGGTCTTTGTTGAGAGGTATGGCTCAACTTGGCTAGCTATCACTTGCCCAGCCAGACTTAGCTTTTAATAAAAATGCACAAGTTCTGGTGAATGTTGACCATGTTTAAAGCCGAAATCAGAGAAAAAATATTGCGCGCATCAAGACTGTAAATGTTCAAACCAACAAACAGTCATCCAAAAGAAAGACCAAAATTGTGTTGCTGAAACAAAATTGGTGCTTTAATCGTTGGAGCTGGCCTCTTCCTCTTCCAACATGACCGTGCACCAGTGCACAAACAAGACATAGATGACAGCCTGGTGGGGATGAGCTTGACTTGTCTCCACAGAGTCCTGACCTCACCCCGTTAGAACATCTTTGGGAGGAATTAGAGCTCAGACCGAGTGCCAGACCGTCTCGTCCACCATCAATGTGTGACCGCACAAATGCGCTTCTCGAACAATGGTCAACATTTCCCATCAACACAGTCGTAAACCTTGTGGCCAGCCTTCCCAGAAGCTGTTAGCGCGGCAAAGTGTGGGCCGACATCATATTGAAACCTATAAATTTATGTCACTTAAATTGATATCTGGGCCAAAGCAGGTGAGCCAAAACTTCTGACCATATAATGCTGTATATGGTCGTCAACTGGCTCATGAGTGTTTATATGGAAAACTTTTCAAAACTACAAAAAGCCACATATTCCTGTGGTTTGGAGAGCATTTGTTGAAACAAAAACACAGGACATACTAAGTGAGTCTGCTGAATAACGTTCAATTACAATATTGTTCATTTGGTACATTGATAAAGAAACCATTCGAATCTCTGATTATACAACGACTATATCGAGAGCCAGTATTACACATTATGGCTGTTCTGAAGGAAGCAATAAAGAAAAATAATTCTTAATAATAATTAGTGATGTATAATATTAATACTTGTAAACAAATCGTGCGACAAAAAAATCGCACTGGTAGCACGTGACATAGCACAAGCCTGAAGAAGTGTGTTCTGCTGTATGAGCTGTGACGAAGGCCTCATGTGGGCCTGACCTGATTCCAGCAGAGCATCGCGTGCCTGACCAGAGCGTCTCTCTGTTCTTGTCCTCTCTTTCTCTTTCGCATCCACCCATCCAACCCACACTTACTTGCCCACTTTCCCCACCTCACTCGGCCATTCTTGTGTCGTTCGCTTTTCCCTCTCTCTTTCTCCCCACATTACAGTGTGACTCACCACCCCTGCTGCTCAATACACTTGAACACACTCTCTTTTGCACACACACACACGTGTGCTCCCACACACGCAAACACACACATTGGCTCTCCGGGCTTGCTGCGCTCTTACCTCTGCAGAAACTAATTGAACATTTTCACAGGAGTGATGCAACAGACAAAAAGAAGGCTCACAGTGTTTTGGTGCTCAAGAAGTGTGGAGTATGTATCTGTTAAGAATTTTACAGAAGATTAAATCAATTGCTGCACACTAATGCAATACAAACTGATAGGAAAAATGTTTGGAATTTTATGTTAATAATAGATACTAAAGTAGGGTATGTTTTTTAGATAGTTGTAATGTATGGCATATAGGGCTGCATGATATTGGAAAAATCTGTGATGTGGGTGTTCAATAATACGATATAGATTTTGTTGCAATATTTAAAATGTTCCAATTACCGGTAATTATTTTCTTTTTATGCCACCATAGGAAGAAGGAAACTTTTCGCCCCCGCCCAACTCAACGCCGCAATTTCATGTATCTATGAACGCACGCATGCACACACACACATTTTGCCCTTAGATACTGTTCTGTTATTGAATGGCGACGGGCATTTAAGCTTGTATCTAATTGGTAAAAGTCAGATAAAAGCACAATATTCCATCTGAAAGTATGAATTTATCATACTTCTTTTGCGATCTCTATGTTCCATGTGCCACCCTCGCGATGACCATATTTTTGTGATAACTCGTGCAGCGCTAATTGCATATTCAGTGAGGAGTCTTGAGGCCCATGTTTAACTTGCCAAGTGGCCACTGGAAGGACGCCAGCATGAAGTGGAGGGCGTGAATACTCTGTCACGATTCATGTTTCACCGGGCAGGTGGAAGGATCATGTGTGTGTGTTGGAGCCGTAATCTGCGGTGGCAGTAGATTTTCAATGTGCCAAAACGTGCCCGCACACAGCCACCGATGACGATGACGTTTAAACCAAAAGAAAGTAAACGCGGTGCTTGGAGTGGTAAACATCTTATATTTTTGACGAGCATGCCAGAACAGCCACGAGCTTCACATACACAGTCTTTCAGCGTTGGTCCTGCTCTCAGGTTGCGTCCGTGTTATGCCTCATTACAAACACTCAAGCATTCAGGAAACCCTTACCCCACTTCATCTTTTAGAGGTCCTCTTGTTGGGAGGGATCATCCAAGGCCTTTCATCCCCAATTACCCAGATGTGGGCCTCTGTCCCTCTCTAATCCCCCCTTTTGCTCTCTCTTTCTTCCCTTTCTATCTTGTGGGTAGGACACAAAAAGATAGCAGGGCAGCAACAGCATTGTTTAATATGTAAAAAGGTACCTATTCGATGGATGCTGTTGAGTCCTGCCGTTTTCCATCAATTCGCCTTTGATATAGCCAAAGTGTCAGAGTACCACGTAGTTCGGTATAGCATTTGTGAAAGGAAATGTCTTGATATAGGTCATCAGAATGGTAATGCATTTAAGATAACCTCAAAATGACATACTTGAGATGCTCATTTCCATAAGTGCTCTTAGTGAATGCATGGGGTGGCAACAGGTGTCCGCTACAAAAATGTGACACCCGCTGGAAATCCAGAAGGTGTGGAAAGTAAATCAGGACAATGAACGATTTACCAAAAGCTTTTCTTTCACTCTCGTGGCGCGATATGGCAACACTGTATGCTTCAAATTAAATTTGGCGGAGTTTCATATTTCCTACAAGGATTGGCCAAGTCAAATTGAATTGAACTCATCTGCATTATTTAACACCAACCCCCCACCCCCCCACCCCAAAAAAAGAGGGCTTTGGGAGATGGCGCAAGAGGAGATACAGTGTGCCAGCAGGAAGTTTTTCCACCCACAGACTTTCACCTTGGACAAGACATCATAAAAGTTTATTGCTACGGAAGATATGGATGCTTGCTTTTCGTCTTGTCTGCTTCATTGCATTTCTCTCATTTGGGTGTCATTTCCATCCAGATGTCGTCTTTATTCTCTCGCAACAAAAATAGTGACGTATCTACACAGCGGAAAATGTCGTCGTGAAACGGTGATCGGGCGGCTCTCCGCAGGCCAGCGAACAAGACGATATTGACGTGATGCGTTCCTTTTTGAGTCAGAAGCATGATGTTTACGAGGCAACGCGCCTTTTCTCGCCTGGCATTTTGTTGTGGGCAGCCTTACGAAGCTGACCAATTCTGGTTAGGGGGAGAGAGGACAGGCTGCCACCAGTGCTGCGTCTTTAAAAACTCTACCCAAGCTGCTTTTCAGATTACCAGGGCTGCAAACTAGGTAATCGCCCCTCAGCACGAAGGGGCTTATATACCAACTGCAAAGTACACACAATTCATTTCCAGCGCCACCTCTCCCTGCTTGCTGATTTAATCCGATTCTTGCTTTTTCTGTTTTGTTCTCACTCGTATGCGAGTGGGTGCTGTTGTTTACTGCCCGTTTGTGTTTAGATGCACTTACGCGTATGGCTTTTGGATGTGCGAGTGGCTGTATGTGCAAGCAGCAGGTGGCACCAGTGCAGGGTTCCCGATGCAAGAACTATGCTTAGTTCAACAAACTGTAGTCTCGAGAGAAAAGTTGTCTTACTGAACACCATCTTTTAATAGCTTAGAAAAAAACACAGTCCCCTATATTTATTGTATCTTTCAATATTGACACAGGAGAGCAGCACTGGAGGTTAGTTTTGGCACGCAGGATGGTGCTGCTCTGGAAAGGGAGAGTGAGCCAGAGAGTAAGCAGGCATTACATTTGCCTTCTGGAGCCAAGGCAGAATCTTCAACCCCCCACCCCCTATATTGTTTCACAAGACAGGGTCGCTCAAAATAATTGCACACACAGAGAGCTACTGTATAGCTTTAAAAGCAGCATTGGATTAGAAATCCATCATCAACTAAATATTCTAATGAATATATGAGTAAAACTAGTCTTCCGTGTTACCCTGACCCTGCTTTCTATGGTGTGGTTTGCTGAACATTTCAAAGCTGCTGCTCCATGAGAAAAAAAACCCAACATCCAGGAAAAAGTGATCTTATTTTCTTTCTTGTGTGTTCTGGAGACAACACCCCCTTCCTCAATGTTCCTTTTCCCAGCTCATATGCTTCCCATCAGGCAAAGTGATCTGCATGACGTCAGTGAGTACGTGTGTGTGGTGTGAGTGCATGGAGAATGGCAGAGAAACCAGCCCTGCTTTCCAGATGTGAGAGGAGAGAGGGAAATAGGGGAGGGGGGGGGGGCAGGATGAAGGCAAGTGAAAGCCACAAAGTGTAATGGAAAAACGGCTGCCCCTGTCGTTTCCATTAGTTTTGCGATACATGTGAAGGTGGGATGGACGATGTCACCTCATGTCACCTCATGGTGTTAAATCATCTGTAGCCACAACACTTCTTCCCTAACAGCCAAGTCTGACATCCCAGTCAAACCAGTTTCCTCATATAAATCGGCTTGTATTGTATTGTATTGTATTGTATTTGCTCACACTGCAAGGAATCTGTTACACAAAAACGACTATTCCCGAGTTTCTTCCTCGCCCTTAAATATTGTGACCTCCTCAAGTCCTCCGTCAGAACAAAAACCCCTCTCCGAAGCCATGACGGCTTCTTTCTGAGTTGCTCAGTGTTCATCAGAATAGTGATGGCGGTGAGTGAAGCTCAATATTTCTGCTGCCATGTTATTCAACCTGACCCCTCAATGAACTCGCTTTTGCCAGGGTACTTGGGCCGTTAAATGAGAGACATAAAGAAGGGCAGTGACCTCTAGTCATTAAATGACATTTGGTGCAATTAAGCCTTTGAATGCCCCTCCCTTGATTACTTCTCAAGACTGTGTTTGTCGAGTGCGCCTGCATTTCTAACAGCTAAGACACAGTGGAAACACTGTGTCTCGCCGTTTCCTTCTATTTTCACGGCGGTTCAGTCAAGCAGCCAGAAAGGTGGTTTGGGCTACTTTTAGGTCAGTTGGGTTCACCGCCTCGTGTGACACCTTGAGATCAACAAGACCACGGAATTCCCATTTTAGTTTTCCAACGGCATAATTAAGGAGCTAATGGGGTCCCGGTTCAACAGCAAGCCAGGCAACTTTACGCGCTTCTTGACACTGCAGAAAAATGCAATGTCCTCCAGCCAAAACCAACTTTAAACCTCCATTTTACTTGCTTAAAAACAACTGCAGATTTCTTTGCGGAAGGCTGGAAATCAGATGGCAGGACTATTGATGACAGAACTACTCCAATTAGTTGATGAGAGTTACTGTTTGAAGGTTGTTGTTTTAAACTCCAGGTTTATATGGCTCCAGGGTCAACTGGTCACAGTTTTACAGGGGTGCAGGCTAGTTCACAGGCAGCTCATGCCCCTCTCATGCCATCTGGCAGTCATAAAAATCAACCCGGTAAGACTCAGTTTTGTCCTGTTTAATGGGACTCTGCGGGGCTGAGCTACGGTGGAAGAAAGATGCGGGACTGTTTGGTCCCTCACGTCGTGCTTTCTACCCAAGATTCTTCTGCCTTACAACGGTGGTGGTCATGTGTTTTGTCTTTTTTTTCCTGTTTTGTGTATGCAAGTGGACAAGGGGGTCTGGCCCTTTAAGTGGATTGTCATTACATAATGTCCTTGTTTCCTTCCTTCTTTTCTTCTTTCCTTCATCAGTGACTGAGTTCACGTAGCACAACGCGTGATGAGCGGCACTGATGCCATATTCAACTCGAATCAAAGACCTTATTTTCAACGTACAATTTTATTTGCTCCAAAAAGAGTGGAACGTGTCAAGCCAATTCAGTCATGAGCTGCAACTCTGTGCAGTGAGGCAGAAAATGGGGGAATACTGTACAAACAAATACCAGTATTAACCAGTATTGAGCAGTTGGATCCATTTAAATATGATGGAGTGGGGAACTGATTGAAAGCATTAGCGCGACTTGAGTCCTCCAAGAAGTGAAAAAGAGGTCTGAAGTCCTAGTTGGATGAAATAACATGAAACACCACTCCGCTGTTTTTTTCTTTTTTTCCACCACAAAGTCCAGAACCAAGGAAAACACTGATGTCAGCAAGCAAGTACTCTATCAGACACAAATTAGATAACACACGGAGAATTTATTTTTCTCTGCACTTGTGAACTTTGAGCTCCTTTTTCATTTTGGACACTTCCTCTGCTGCTTTCTAGTGGAATCACTTCCACATGTAGTCAGGCTTTAGCAGACATGACAAATTAGAGAGTGAGAAAGGAAACGTTTGAGTATTCTCAGTGCCACGACAAATGACATCTCCACCTACTAATAGGTCACAGATCACTTCTATTCTCGGCCTCAGAGCACAAAACTAGTCAATGATAACATCAACAATGGAATCAATTCTTGAAGCGTGGAGTCTTCTGGCTCCTTCAAGCTGCCGCGTGTCCCGCAAAAAAATTCTGAGGCACGCCAAGCAGAACAAATTTGACCAGTCAGAAATGTAGAGATTCTTGCAAAGGAGACGACTGTATAGTCTGCAGACTTCCAGAGAGGGAGGCTCTGAGGGGGAAAAAAAGCTTAAGGACAGTGCTTTTGTCACAATTACGGCTAATCCCTTTAGCTCCAGAGAAAGTGAAGACCCCCTGTGAGTCCTCTCTCACCCGGGGGGAAGCTATGTGGAGGGGAAGGCCAAGCTAATGGGGGGAGGTGGTAGAGCGGCGGTGGTGGGGATTCTGCCCCACAAGAGAAGAGAAAGTCTGAAACTCTCATCTGTCTTTTGTCTTTGCAATCATCAACCCTTTCAAATGAAAATGTGCCACTTTAAAGCTTGGGTCTGAAACATGTTGAGCAGAGAGACATTAGCCAGACCAATCCTGTTATGAGCATCAGCATAAGGGAAGGGGCAGGGGGGTGCAACAGGGGTGGGCGCAATCTTCTTAAGTGATTAATCACCATGTGAAAGTGAGACCAAGGGATTTTTGCTGCTTCAAAACACCAAACACCCTCCTTTTGCGATTGTTTCTGAGTTGTTCTCATTGTGCATCAAATGCTATAAGATACATGTGACTTTTTAATATTTATTTATTTATTTATTAGCACAATGCCAAATCTGTGTGTGTGTGTGCGTGCGTGGGTGCGTGTGCGGTTAGATGTTGATCCTTTAAAACTTTTCCCCGTTCGTATCCTCTCCAAATAAAAGGGGGAGCTCCTTTTGATGAGACACAGTCACAGCAAAAATAGAAAAAAAGATGTCCAAGATCTTTTTTTAATTTGGTATTAGAACTGTTGTTTCGAAATTCATTATTACTTTTATGGCAATGAGCTGTGCTTGAGAGTGTGTGTGTGTGGGGGGGGGCATCTTTATTGCCTCAGTAGGCATGTAGAGTGATGGAGGAATGGAACCTCTTTTTTTTGCCATCAGCTGTGTGTATAGAGATGTCAGTGGGGCTTGGTGAAGAAAACCAGAAAAATGAGGAAGTGGAGCATATTGCACTGGGAGGTCATAACCTTTCCACAGAGAAGATCGACCTGACTGATTTCGCTGTGTTATGTGATCTTGGGTGTCAGCAGCTAATCCATGTAGGTGCATTCACCCCGTATGCATGATTTATCACTTGAAAGTCAGACATGTAAAGTTATGTGATATCGTGTGAGTACTTAATATGATGTTTGCTTAACATCGCAGCTAAGACTGATAAAAACCAGATGGAAGATAACCTGGATCGCAGAAACAACAAATTTGAATAAGATATGGCTTTGTGAGCTTCACTGTATTTCTTCTCATGCTGATTTCAAAATGTCTTTCCTTTTTTTTCCAACCCATCTGGCTTTAGACATTTTAATCTTGGCCAATAAAAGCTTGCACGAAACAGATTTTACCATGCGCTGTAAATGATAGGGATGACGCTTCACACACACACACACACACACACACACACACACACACACACACACACACACACACACACACACACACACACACACACAAATCCACCTGTTGCTGAACCAAACACTTAATTCTTATAGAATACTGAATATATTATTATTATTATTATTATTATTATTATGAAAACCTGCTATGCTTTGGCCATTGTCGTTGACCAGGAGGTATTCAATTGCATCATTGCAGCAAATTGTTCCAACTAAAGCGCGACGTGATTTAGAATGATTGGGTACCATCTCACATTTTCCCACCAAATCCTTGACCGACTTTTCCCAAGGTAGTGGTTCTCCTGCACGTCATATTTTTCACTCTTTCTATGGAACAAGGCCTTTGTATGCTCGTGCACTTTAATCAGACTGTCTGACATTTCACCAGACCACACTAGCTCCCTCTCCACTTTCAAGTAAAGTAAAAGAAGTGAATAGAGACTGCAATTCATTTGATGGTGATGAGAGTGATAAGTAACGGAACAGCGTGTCTATATGTGTGTCATTGCAATGTCATATTGATTTAAGTCAATTTATATCTGAGCAAAAAAAAAAATTCCATGCTACAAAATGACTCTCTCTTTTTTTTCTCCTTCCATGGTCCTCTGTCGTGTTCCCGGTGTTGCTGATCGATAGGTGAGTGTCCTTCTCTACCTTACTTTCGAGCTCGGCCAGGACCTTTTCTCACATTTTTCCATCGCTGCAGTCTCAACCCTGTGTGAGATGTCGCAATGCCTGGCCATTTTCACCATGATAACCACATTACACACGCTTCCAAAGACACTACTGTCTTTCACGCGATGGTCATTTATTTACTCTGCATTTTACAGTCTGACCAAGATACACTGACTACATGTGGGCTGTAATGATAATTGTGGGTCACAGTAGGTGCTTTGCTGTCTGACATGAAACAAAACACTGTCTATTTAGATTTTTTTTTATGTTCATTTTTGGAGTTTTTGCAATGTTGCGCGGAAGGGTGCGGTCGTTCAACCACCATTACAGACCGATGCGGGTTTAACCAAAATGGCTGGCCACAGGTCTCGGAGAGATGGAGAGGGAGTAACCACACACTTTTTCTGTCTTGCACATCGCAGTGGTACATTCTGTGACTGACTACTACTCGCACATAGACATTCTGTACATGTATGATGTCCGCCAAATTGTTAGTTTTCCCCTGTAAAAACGGTTGCTGCCTCCGAGGCCTTCAAAGAAGTAGCAAATTCTCTGCAACAACTTTTTATGTTCACTCCTGTCAATCCTGACATGATGGTTTTGACAGATGAATACACATTTAACATCAACTTTGTCCTTTAATGTGTACACAAAACAACACACCGTATTAAAATTAAGAGACTCCCTTCTCCGAACAAAGCCATAGTCATCCACCTCTTGGTGATAATACATCAGTTCATTTATGACATGAGGAGAAGTGGGGGTGAAGTAAGAGGAAACATTTGAGGTCAAGGGTCACGGAGGTCCTATTTATGTGTGCCATCGTGCTGCTCTCCTCTTCAAAATGCAAATGAGATTGAGGTCATTGCAATCCCACAAAAGGGCGGAGAGGTCATGTCCTGCCCCGAGGCAAAAACTGCACCCTTGACAGAGAAGACGTGATGCTGACAAATAACTCGACTGACATGCTTATTCGTCTCATCGAAAAGCGTATTGTCCATGAATTCAAAGACGGCTTTTGATGTCACAATGACTTTTCCAATGCTGTCTATCTAGCAAACTTATTGCAGTCTTTCCGGCGCACATTTAAGTAAACCTAAGAAAACAGTAGTTTGGCATACACTGTATACTGCAAGATATTTTGCGGCATTCGGAATCTCTTTAGCGCGTGTGTGTGTGTGTGTGTGTGTGTGTGTGTGTGTGTGTGTGTGCGTGTGTGTGGCGGACGGCACGCCCTTGCAGTTTTCTCCATCACTCAGATTCCATTAATTTTTAATTGCTTTCTCCGCCCGGCATACAGCTCTACTTCAGTTAGTGAGCAGAAAGGAAGTGGAGCTGGAGAGACAGTTGCAGGGTGAGAATGTGCAAAGACAGAATGGGATGCGTGGTAAGGGAAATTGTAATGTCGGAGGAGAAAGAAGAGAAAGCGGTCATGATAACTACTATCACAAGCCAGATTCGACACACGTACCACCACAAAGTCTTTGACAAACCCCACCTCACTTTTCCAGTTTCCCGTTGCTCTTCCTCCCAACCTCCTTCCAGCCTTGGCGCTCCCATTCTTTTTTGTATTGCATCCCATCACTGTTGGTGAATAAATGAAAGGGAACGGAAATGCAGCCTTTGATGGGAAACAGCGGAGGTTCAGCACACGCAACAGCCCTTTACCACGGAGTGCAGAACATAGTGCACCCCCCCCCCTGCGCCCCCAGCCCCATGAAACATCAAAGGCAGAGACCTGAACAAGGTGCCGTCTGCACCGCCAGCAATGTCACAGTTCTTCATCCTTGTTTAAAGTCGCAGAACATATTTCATAGTCAGTGTGACAGACCCTTTTCTTTTACCTGCATGCTTAGGCAACACAATTTCTACAAAAAAAAAAAACATTTCGAACAACATGCAGAATTACTGCCACATGCGCTAGCTGCCGTGGTCACTCCAATTATTGGTCATAACTGAAGTACTATTCATCTACAGTATTGATCAAACGTAATGGGCTAGCTGGATAGCTGGACCAGCAGTGTTTCCAAAGAGCAGCAGGACGTTCGCACCTATGAGGCAGTTGTCAGAGGGCGTGGATGAGCTGTGCAGTTCTGCGCCTGCCACTTGGAGAAAAAGACTGTACACTACTGTTGAGCAGCCGCAGAGTGAGAGAGAGAGAGAGAGAGAGGTGGGTATTAATGGAGGGGAGGTAGAGGGTGGGAGGGGAGCCGTGAGGATGGAACAGCTGCAGTCTGGGATTCCAGTCTACTGGCTAGACTGCTCGAAGTTATTATTGAGCTCCTGACCAGACTGCCTCCATCATTCGCCCATCCTACCATCCCGAGGGGAGAAAACGAACACAGCAGGCCTATAGAACTGCATGACACTCAATAAACACTACAGTGGATTGAAAAGTAGAAAGATATTTTGCTATTTTGACTTTGAGTTGAGGCGAGTGTGATTTTTATTTTGTATTTCACAATCTTGTGTCTGTTCTGGACCGCGCGATCTTCTTTCCAATTCGCATCTTTAAACTATGACTACCACTGGCCCCCTTAGTCCTTTCATGTCATGGTATTTTCTTTGAATCATTTATGCTAGCTTTGTTGCTGTGCTTGTTCTTTAATTGAATGTACTTGTGGCGGCTGTCTTGTTTAAATCCATGTGGCATCATTTTTATGCTGAAAGAAATTGTGCAGTAGTGCTTTATTGACAATAATAATAATAATAATAATAATAATAATAATAATAATAATAATTCATTCATTCATTCATCTTCCGAGCCGCTTGATCCTCACTCGGGTTGCGGGGGGTGCTGGAGCCTATCCCAGCTGTCTTCGGGCAGTAGGCGGGGGACACCCTGAATCGGTTGCCAGCCAATCGCAGGGCACACAGAAACGAACAACCATTCGCACTCACACTCACACCTAGGGACAATTTAGAGTGTTCAATCAGCCTGCCACGCATGTTTTTGGAATGTGGGAGGAAACCGGAGCACCCGGAGAAAACCCACGCAGGCCCGAGGAGAACATGCAAACTCCACACAGGAAGGCCAGAGCTGGAATCGAACCCGGTACCTCTGCACTGTGAAGCCGACGTGCTAACCACTGGACTACCGGGCCGCAATAATAATAATAATTGCAAAAATAATATAAAGATACCGTATTTTCCAGAACTATAAGTCACAGTTTTTTTCACAGTTTGGCTGGCGGTGCGACTTATACTCTGGAGCGATTTACAGTATGGGTGAAATTATTATCACATTATTATATCATTTCACATGTTATTTTCACATTAAACCACACGAGGCCGCTCTAGACCTGTATTGATAAAACCACAATAAGTCTGACGTAAGCGACGTAGAAGAGGAAGCGCTGCATCTTCTACCTCCGGAGTTGGTGGAGTTGCTTTAAATTGACACAGAGGATGAAGATTCCATTGGATTTAGTGATTTGGAGTGACATTGATGGTTTGGTGAGCTTGTTAGCATGTTCTTGTACTTGTATGGTATAGCTATCTGAATAACTCTTAGTATGTTACTTGAACATACCAGGCACGTTCTCAGTTCGGTGTTTATGCGTCATGTAACGTAAGCATATCGTACACTTATTTAGCGTCTTTTGTTTTCTATTTTATTTTTATTTTTAATTGCCTTTCAAGATGGCATGTATGTTCTTGGTGTTGGATTTTATCAAATACATTTCCAAAATGCGACTTATACTCCATTTATACTTTTTTCCTTCTTAATTATGCATTTTTTGGCTGGTGCGATTTATAATCCGGAGCGACATATAATTCGAAAAATACGGTAATATGGGACTTTGACTTTAGGTCATGCCAGGACCCTGAACATACATACTTAATGTTCAGTTTCCCAGCCCAAAATAAAAATGTTTAAAAAGTACACTTTAATGCGAAATTACTCATGAAAAGGTGGCAGGAACTCGTTAAAAGTCAGGTGTAGGGAGGGAGGAGGGTACGGCGAGAGACTGCTGGCCCATTGACATGCTCTCTCTATATGACCTTCCTCGTAAATAGCTCGTGTGACTTACCCCACCTCTCCTCCCTCATTCCGTTGGGGCAACGCTAGAGAACACCGAAATTAGTTTTAAGCACTGCCACACGCACTTGTTTTATGACTGCCAGTCTCGCTTTTTACAACACCAAAGCCATGTGTCGCAAACGCACATAATCGTGAGCTGCCGGCACCACGCGTGAACATCCTCACCCCTCTCATTCGTCATGTATGGAGGTGAAGAGGAAACGCTGCAGATGCGAATGCAACGCGAAAGTTCCTTGTCAAAACTGCACTTAACATTGAAATTTCTCGCAAAGACCAGAGACGACAGAATTATTTCTCAAGCTGCCTCCTCTCTGCTAAAATATATTACATCACTTCGGTCACAAGACTGAGGACATCTTCCAGAGCTCATTTGACTGTTAAATAGAGCAGTGTTACAACTAATGATTCCATAAATTGGTTTGCCAAATTTAATTGGCAGAGTGTGACATCAAGTCTTGATGGAGACAGGGCCAATCCTTTGCTTTCAAACTGTCATCTGAAAAACAGATGTATTTTTCATCAAATTAAATCCAAAGAGATGGACTGGAATCAAGGGTTTCCACAAGACACAAACGTAAGTGCCCCTGACTTATTTCACACCATTCAAGTTTCGTTTCGGAAAGCCGCCTGAGCCAAGTCAGAGTGTAACGGTTTCAAAGCTTCCACTTTCTATGAGCAAACGAATCTCAACTGTTGTCCTCGACGCGCGTGTTGCCTCTTTGTCATCGAGATACTGTGAGCGCTGGCCCAAGCAGATGGCTCCTGGTTTGTGAAAGGGCAGCTCCCACCAATCCCCACCCGCCAACGCAGAAGCACCCACCTAGTTGCCACCTGCTCCTCTTGGCTGTTTGACCCTCATGCCAACACACTCACACCAACGGACCACATGTATAAAATGGTAAAAGATTTTACACTCAGACTCTGCCGGCATCCCCGTGCCGACTCTTTTTTTTTTTAGCCTCTTCTGCTATATAAGAAATTCATTCAAAGATACACCCAAAAAATAATAATTGGGAATTGTTCAGTTTGCTCAGTGTATGTGCTGAAGAGCCACATTGTTAGTTTTTACTGGCATTACCAAGGCCCTGTCCAGTGGATACTATTGCTGGCCAAGTCTGATCCTCCACACATACTCTCTGCTTCTATAGGAGACTTCAAGGCTGACCTACATACGGTAGCTAGCTATAGACACGTTTGTTGTCTCCAACTAACCCGCGCTGTCTCCCTCAAGGCTTTGTCATTCAGACTCAGTCCTATAGGGAATGATGGGTTTCTTCATGTTGCAATGCATGTAACACATTATGAGCCATTGAGACAATCAACGGTGTAATGACCGATCTCAGTGGAGGTTTTTTGCCAGGCATTTTAAGCACTGACTTGCAGTTCCTCTGTAGCAAAGCTATTTACTTGAGAATCTAGTTTTACTAAAAGTTGGTAGATAGTTGACTTCTTGCAGAGTTTCCGATTGAAACAGTACCTGGGCCACGACTGATAACGTTTCAAGAGATCACAAGGCCGTAAAGAGCGAACAATAACCTAAATTGTGAAACGGCTTATATCCATGCAGATAATACTTTGGTGATGTTCGCTGGTTTGGAGCACTAGTTTACCATTTGACCACCAAACAGCGTTATCTGAAATCGTCCCCACAACATTCCCCTCCTCTCTGGCCATTTGTACACATCGTCCCATCTCCAGTTTACAAGTGAAGCGTTGGTGCTTTCATGCATGGGATTCTTGGTGCAGGATATTACATGAAATTGAAGTACTTTCCTTCTCAGTTAGATTTTTACAAGGGAGGCGTGGATTACCTCAGTGTGGGCCTTGAATAAGGCTGCTTGTTTCAAAACAGATGTGGTGTGTTTGTGTGGCGCTCAAGCAGAGAATGAGCTCATTGTTTACAGTCGAACCTGGTGCTAATCTTTTCTGAAATGCTAACAGCTGCCCAAGTGTACCCCCCAGCCAAGCTTGATATTGACTTTCACTGGCTGTGGTGGTGGTGTGTGTGTGTGCATGTGTGTGCGTGTGGGTGTGCGTGTGCGTGTGCGTGTGCGTGTGTGTGTGTGTGTGTGTGTGTGTGTGTGTGTGTGCGTGTGGGTGTGTGTGTGCGTGTGCGTGTGCTTGTGTGTGTGTGTGTGTGTGTGTTGGCACACCCTAGAACATTTTTTGACGACGCAAGTCTTGGTCCTCCCCTGAAAAATATCTGGGCTTACTTCTTTCACTCATGGGTACTCACTTTGATATTTATCTTTGCGAGACTTGGTCTTGCAGTTTCTCAGTTTAATTACAGTATGCCATAGATAGTGCTGCAATGCCCACTTTCATCATCTTCTTTTGAACTTTTTTGTTTAGTAATTTCATTAGAGATCCTCCCAAAACACGATGCTGCCATGGCTAATGTTGCTTTGGACAGCTGTCCAGATTGAGCCTCAGGCACAGTTGGATTCGACTTGCTGTCATAAATGGATTTAGGTGTATCAGTCATACTATTAAAATCGGCACAATTTCGGTTGGACGGGCCCGTTTAAGTTTTAGGTTCCAGTGAAACAAACGAAATGAAATCAAAATAACCAAGTGACTGCGTTAATTCATATTGGGGGTGCAAAGAAGAACAAGAGATGAGAAAGAGTAGATCGTAGACTTCAAACACTGCTTTTAGATTCAAGCATACCAACGATGATTTTTTTCTCTCTCTTTTTTAATGAACTCGAAATGACGCATGAACAGTTGAGGGATAACTGTGCTGCTAATTGACCATGGGTTTTTTTTTTAATCACCGCTCATTGCAGCTCACTCATCTATTTTCTCACATAACACTGGCCTTTGCATTATTCTCTATGACGTATGTGTGGTTTCAGCATGATGGCAGCAGCAAAGACGCATGGCTTTCGCTTCCTTTAAATGTACCGTATTTTCACGACTATAAGGCGCCATTAAAAGTCTTAAATTTTCTCCAAAATGGACAGGACACCTTATGATGCGGAGCGTCTTGTGTATGCGCTGAGTTCCAAAACCTGACTGACAGCCGACACGCTATTTATGTAGAGAAAAGGCAGAAGTGACTGTGGACAGGCATGCGACAAAGAAGTCGGCCAATCAGTGAAGGGTGGGCGTGTATATATACATATATGGAGAGAGAGAGAGAGAGAGAGAGAGAGAGAGAGAGAGAGAGAGAGAGAGAGAGAGAGAGAGAGAGAGAGAGAGAGAAGGCAGACGTGAGAGAGGACAGGCATGCGCATGCGGGGGAGAAGTCCACCAATGAGTGAAGGGTGGGCGTGTAAGTGGACGCTAAAGGGACGCCCCAAGCAGGTACCAACACGTGTATAGAGTGTGGCTATGTGCATTGTTGCAAAACAACTTCGGTTTGGGTTTCTAAGAAACCCAGAAAATAAATTCTACAAAGAGACACGCCTACGAAGCTCAGTTCAAATTTCAAGCCAATGGTTATGCTTTTGGCATGCGTGCCCATCAGCAGCGGTGAAAAACCAAGTCAACCAAATGAACTCTGAGCGTGCCGTTATTCCCGGAGGCTTGACTAAAGAACTCCAACCGCTGGACATCGGCATCAACCGGGCGTTCAAAGAAAAGTTGCGACCGGGCGTTCAAAGTAAAGTTGCGAACGGCATGGGAACAATGGGTGATCGATGGCAAACACAACTTTACAAAGAGTGAGAGGCAGCGCTGGGCGAGTTACGCCACAATTTGCGAATGGATTGTTGCTGCTTGGACGAACGTGTCCGCTTGCGCTGTTGTTCGAGTTTTTGATTCTGACAACGAAAAACATTTTGTAAATTTCCCCAGTGTGGGAAAAAATAAAGGATATCTAAAAGAGAGGGAACCCGGCGTTTTTGATGGATTACCGGTACTTGCTCACTTGTTCAATTCTGATACAGAAGATGAGGACTTTGATGGATTTCTGAGTGATGAGTGATCGAAAAACGTGAGTACATTGTACAATGGCTAAATAAAATACAATGGTACCCAGTTTTGCTTCCGTTGCCTTTTTAAAAACGTGTTTTTAGCTTGTATCTGTATGTCTTGGCATGCTACCGTATGCTTCAAGCTAACGTGTTTTTAGCGTGCGCGCAAGCATGCTGTATGTTTAAACTGGTGTATGTTCTACCACTTTAAAACTGCGGCCAATAATACAGTGCGGTTTGTCTATGTGTAAAATACAGAAATAGCACCCATTAATGAGACTGCGCCCAACCATACGGTGCGCCCAATGGTCGTGAAAATACTGTATTTTTTATTGGTTATTGAGGCTTTTGGGTGAGGTGTGGCCTCTTGTTTGAGGCCAGCTTTTGAGCTCTAAAGGGTTTTATTTTCATTTCCTTCCACTTCATACCAGGGGCAGCTTCATGCCGGCCTTACTTACCTCTTCTTGATGCAGCCTGCCTTTCCCATTCCCCCGTTTGTTTTATTCTTCTTTTTTCCCTGTGTATGCTTATTTGTCTTCCCATTTCCCACTTTCTGCCATTGAGCAGTAATAAAGAGAATGGGTAAGTGAAGAAAATGGCAGCTTCCCATTTAGCAATGAAATTACAATACCATCAGCCCACACAGCCAGTTTTCCCTCCCTATTCCCTATCCTCTTTGTTGTGGAACAGGGCTCCTCTTCATATGAGGGAGATAAATGGTGACACTACTGTATACAGGCAAGGGCCACATAAAATGACGTGGGGGGGCCGGATCTGGCCCCTGGGCCTTGACTTTTACACCTGTGGCTTAAAGCCTTTGAAAACCCTTCGATTGGTACAAGTCAAACTTTGTCACCCGCCGGATCGACTTTTCCTGGCTTTGTGCTAATTCCTAATCGTAGACGTTTATTCGTCAGTGATGGTAGTCGCAGTTCCTCCTCTGTGTAGTTTGTTAATAACACTGCCATAAAACTTATCTTTGACAGTAACAAAACATACTTTCCATTCTTTCTCATGCAAATTGTTATTGAGAGCGTTCCTGTTCAAGGAATGAACATGAGCTCTACATACAGCTCATTCTCGTGGAAATGTAACTGAACCAAAAAGAAAACCAGGAGTTAGCTTGTGTGTGCTGGCATTTGTTATGTGTTTAAATGACGACGAAGGGACTGTGCGAGATTATAGCAACGCAACATTATCTAGACTTTCTCGGCAGGAGACATCGGTCTGTACATTTGGCATTTGATTGAGAGGATTATTGCGTGTGTTTTGTGTGTGTAAAGGAACAGATGAAAGTAAGTTGTGTGCTCTGTGGTGCACTAAACAGACTGTGATAAGTCTGTCTGGGAATCTTGTCTTCTCAGCCACAGACATAACAGATGAGTGCAATGTGAGATTGAAGAGAGTCAGGGGAGGAGGTGGACGTGGGGGAATGTCACATCGTTTACAAAATACAATTATGTAACTGTGTCATGATGTAGGGAGAGGCGGGTATGGTGACTTGTGGGATGGATGCGGAGAAGAGTAAAAGTCAAACGCTCCTATTCAACAAAAAGAGTGAGTGAGTTATTAGAGATGCGAGCAAATATCAGCACAACACCAGTGGATGTTGAATGATCGGTGGTATGTGCAGAAAGTGGACTGTGAGCGAATCCAGAGATTGTTGACGGGGCCTGAGACATTGTCTGCTCGAGTCTCTCTGGCTCTGTGCTTCACGAACACTTTTCTCATTGCCACGCTCGATGCCTGCACACCCTTCCTCTTTCTCTCCTGCCATCCCCTCAGCCCTTGATGTCCCAGAGGACTGGGGGTGGCTTGGGTAGGGGCTTATTGTCCGGAGTGACTACTGAGAAAGACCGATTGGCCTGGCCTTGGTAATAGTCAGCTGACAGTGATTGTGTGTTTCTGTATGATGTACTGTACTGGATGTGTGCAAATCATTGGCTGTAGTTTAGACAAAAACATTCCAAAAGTCAAACATTACAGTTGAGTTTTTGTCATGGAGGTTTACCGTCTGTGTGTATGGCACCCTGCGTCCCAAATGAGTGCATATCATGTTTCCGATACAGCTGTTGGTATCCCGACAGCGTGAATTCGATCAGGCTTTACCGTTCTAAACCTGTACTAGACCATGGAAAGAAGGAAATAAGTTAACTTTGCAGTAAAGGCAAATGTCCTGAAACATTTTTCAGACAGGTACATGATGTAACTTTTTAGCTAATAAGTGGCTATTACAGAATTTCTTTTGAAACGATAATTTCTTCGGATCGAACATGCAGTAAATCTAATCCCACCTTTCATCAATTACATGCTAAAAGTCACCCACTTAACATTTGGCAACCTGGAGCATTTACATTGTTCGAATTTGTTATATTACCCCATATGTTGGCAACAGAAAAATAACAAATCATACTTCCACCACACGATGCGTAGTCGCTTCCTTTACCACTGATTCAGACACCCTTTGATATGTGTGGGCTTCAATGAACAGTTTGTGTCTCAGGAAATGGCTTGGAAGTCAGCCTTCCCTTGTCTTAGGCCAGGAAACGCTAAACGTCTGAGATTCGTCATTTGCTCCATCTGGCAGTGTGCGTGGAGGATTTAGAGGGTGGGGGGAGGGCAAAGGCTTGCATGACTAAAACAAATATCCAACATTTTAGGGGATTACATCACAAGAACGGGATCAAATTCGAAGGTATAACAAAGTAGTTCCGTATCCATGTGTCGGGTGGATGCAGTCTGAAAAAGCAAGTGTTGGTCGAAAAACAACTGTGGACCAAACGACGCCTTGTAGCAGCTAGTCTTGGCTACGAGCACATTATTATGTCAACACGCCCTAATGATCCAACATGGTTTCTTTATGCATTGTCAGATGCATGTAAAACGCTTAATACATTAAGCAGACTTGTTGAATGACGTCTATGTTCAAAACTTTGTACAAGCCCCCGCCCTCCATGTCCTCCCGGAATTGCTCGAAAATATGGCTTGAGTGCCCGATGAAGAGCGAAAGAGTGGGGGGAAAGAAGGGGGGGAGGGGTCATTCAACTGAATGATGGATTTTATTTGGTCTCTGTTTGCCGAGCCTCAACTTGGCTGTGTCAGTCTGTTATGTCGGTTTCTATGGAGAAAAACATGGAACATGCCAGACTTGCTGAGTCCTACAAGGAATAATGAAAAAAATGTGTGCAGGGATGAGGAGAGGGGAGGCAATGTGGTAATGGTGAAAGGAAGGGGGGGGGGCAATACCAAGAATTCAGAGGGTGTGGAATCATAGAGCAAGACATAACACAAGACATCATATCTGCAGCTGACTCAAGCAATGAAGTCAAGACGGAGCTGCAAAACGCTGCTTTGACCACGGATCAATCATGCAAACTGTCAGCTGCCTCGAGAGATTACTCTTAAGTTTCTATTGACGCACACCAATGTTGACATTATTTCATGCTCGTCTAGATACAGTACTGGACTTCTTTCTACAGTCTGTGACATAATTGAAATGGTAAGTTTAAGGGGTGAATCACCGTCATTATGTGAATGTACACATTACGACAGTATTGGAGCCGGCAAGCAACAAAGAATCTGAGCAAAGGAAAATCGGGTTTGCTGCCATTAGCTAATCTCTTACCAGCCTGCTAAAGTGATTTCGCGATAGGCCAGTAGCCTACACAGGGCTAATGCACACGGTTTCATGCAACTTTTGCAGTGAGTGGAACAACTGCCAGAATTTTTTTAACAGTCAATTCAGATATACATATTCAATGTGTTCAAACAGTATGGATCCCATTTTTTCAGTGTAAAAAGAACCGTTGCTCATTCATCAGTTTCCTGTCCATGAATGAAAGATGGCGTGCATTAGCGCACTCCCCGAGTGTGATTGATCGTGTGTCTGTGTACGTGGAAAGAAGAAATGGGGCATGTTAGTAGTGACAACACTTGGCTTGATGGGATGAATTTTACTTCAAGGGATTAAAGTGAGTGAAAGGTTATCCGCAAGTGTGTGGCTGATGGGTCTACTTCACCATTTCCTTAATTAGAGTGTGGGAATGTTTTTTGTCAGAAGGGAAGTGTGTGTCCACAGCGGGGTGAAAAGAAATCCTTGGCCGAAATCAAAGTGCTCCGGTTTCATTTTTGCATAAAAAACATTTCATTGATCATTCCTCAGCCTGTATAGATTGATTTCCATGTTACGAGTCTTTCCATCTGCTGCTTGCCTTGTAGAATGCAGCTTATGACAGTAAAGTGTCCCTAAGCACACTCTCTGCTAGGTGTTTTGGCACCATAGCGAGGCGTTTGCTGAACCCATCAGTGGGGCAGTCAGCCCATTGGCAAACAAACGCCCAGAAATGCATGTTGGCGGACGCACTCACACGCGCGCACTTTCGCACTTTTCAAGGCTAGTGTTGCCTGTCTGCAAACAGCCGAGGTGAGTCACTTGCAGCCTGTTTGGACCTCCGTTTGTGTGTGTTCAGTCAGCCTACGCGCACACATTCGGAAATCTAGCCAAAGCCATGAGCAAACAGATGTCACTTTGGCAAAATAAACCCCCCAAAAAACCCCACCAACAACAACACTAACAGCGGTGCATCTCTTTGCTCAAGGGTCACAGTGATCTCTGATCTTCAACATGTCTGTGAGCCTATCGAGTGAGTTGTTGTGGAGGGTTCATTACAACCTACTCTTGTTTTGACTCTGAGGCAACAGTTAAGTCTACACTTAACAAAAGCAATGGGTTCAACAGTTGCCTTGGTGACAACGCTGGACTACAGCCCGATTCCACGCTTCCATCATTCTTTGCCTGCAAGCTGGAAATGCTCGCTCTCTCCTCGGAGAACTGCCTTGACCCCAGCCACAAGGCAGGCCAGGGCTTATCTTGGGTTGCCGAAGGCTTTTATTACAACTAGAATAAAGTTGCCTTCGGGTGTTGCGAGCTTTTCCTTGACCTTTGCCTGACCTCTCAGACGTTTGCCCCTCTCTAACACAACCCAGTTTCCCCGCAAGCATGACCTCATCACTTAAGAAATATCATGCACAAAAGCAAGCCCTCCAAGCAAGAGGAATGTGGAACTTTCAATTGCTGTCACTAAAATGTAAAAGCTAAAATCGTCAAGAGCTTTCCATGTATGAAGACGACAAAAAAAAAATGCATATGCAGTAATTGCTACCTGAGGTTTCATGAGGACGTTTGTGTGACAGCCTGACATGAAAGGCTAAATGCCCGAGACGGTCCTTTAGTTAGACCTTGTCACTCAAATGGCCGGTCGTGGTATTTCCCTGCTCCAGACATCCCAGGGGCTTTTTAACGCTAATCTAGTGTGACTTCTGAGCCGTCTGTCGCTCACAATGGCATGGCTGCTAGCCCAGGTGTTTGTTTGAGTGGGGGCATCGAGCTTCTGAGGAAGGCATGGCACTTGCCACGTCGCACTAAATCCAACTGCGTTGATGAGACAGCAGTCATTCTGGCATTCCGCCTCGTACGGGTTGACGCTGGAAGACATTTTTGCTTGTACAATTTTTTGGGGGGGATGATAACAGAATCGTCCGTCACATGATTCAGTTTCACCAATCGACCATAACCAGTAGCACCGTTTGACTGGGTTTCACCAATTAAATTGAGTAAGGCAGTCACATGACTGCATAGAAAGCCTCCATGGCCCTGCCCACAAAGAAGTGATGTTTTTAAAGTCACTCATGACACAAACAGCACGCGACTCGGTTAGGAAAGGTGCAACATTCTTGGCCTCACATTCAATATATGTTTACCTGACACACTGCAAAAAAAAAACAATGTGCTGACTGCTGAGATGACCTGTTTTGTAGCGTCATGAAATCTCTCACTGGGGCTGAATATTGTGCGGCTGAATTTAAGTTACTTTGTATAAAACTTAATTTATTATGATTTAAGTGAAAGTGATATGGTTGGTTAATGTATAAATGTTCACGTTCCTACTTTGTATTAATGCGTATTTGATGTTCATGCACCGATTAAAATGATAATACAGGAGATGTTACTCACCAGTCACTCAGTACTTTTTTACTGAATACTTAGGTCTTTAAAGTAATTATTACTCAGACTACTTTTTACTTTTGAACCATTATTGTACAGTAACAACATTCTTACTTGACTACCTTTCTATCTACTCTACTCTCTGACTGTAATGTAAGGCAGTTTGAGCATCAGCACTTCCTTCTGTCTTATAAATGGTAAACATACACAATGAACTATTTTCAGAACAACTTATGTTCTTATGAAAAGCATTTTAAAGCATCCAAGTCGCGATGGATGCGTTTTTCAGAGTGTTGTTGTAGGATAGCCGGATCATCTCGGGCAAACACATCTTCTATAAAACCAAACCTTAAGAACATATTCCTGGGTGGAAGCTGCAACTTTCTCCCCAGACTTCCAAACATAATGATACACACAGGCACGTCCGCAACACCCTATCATTTGTTTGTGTGCAATTTTCCCTTTCGAATTGCCACTTTCTTTTTTTGGTGAGTTCTTCCTTCACGTTTGGTCCTTTTCTGTTCAAGGTGTGCGCTTAGAGTAAATAACACACTGTAAAAGACCGTCAAGTAGTATACATGTGATTGACAGCTCACGGAAGAGCTAAATGTAAGATGGCTGCAATACTGACCGAAACACTAAAATCTAAAAGCTGCACCCTGGATGACCCGAGATTTTAGTGGTCAGTTGACCTCCCCGTGAGACAACCTTCCCTTTGTGTTTTACGGTGTCCTTGTGTTTCTTGTCCCTTTTGCGCCCCCCCCCCCCTTCCACAAGACACACACGGCCACACCCTTGACGAGCCATTAGTCGCCAGAATGGAAAACAGAAAAACAAATCCCAATTGTGGCTATAAACTTCAGACTTGTTTACGGTGTGGGTCTTCTTGGTCACCTCTGTGTGAACTCCCATGACAGACACCACTGTCCCCTCATGAAGGAGCAAAGAACAACACGACCCCAACTTCACCCTTCCCAACCTGCCCTTTGGATGACTTCGGACTGCAGTTTCTCACTATCGTGCAATTCTTGCCTCTCGAGCTTTCATTTTCGGCTTTCTTCTTTTCTCTTCGGTTCTCCAAATAATCACCTCCTTATATGTACCTTGCACAGTTATGTACCACTGCTCATTTTGTTTTGTCAACATGTTAATCCATGTAGCATGCAATGGTCGCAATTCATATTTCATTGACGAACCAGTTGTAATTGAATCAGATTTCTTTTCAGAATGATATGCCAGAAGAATGGTGATTGGCCCAAGAAAGACTGGCACACCATTTGTGTGTGATTTATTGGTAGAGGTAGGGTGCTAATCCTAGCAGGAGAGTGCTTGTTGGTGTTGTTCCATCCTTTTGCTCTCATGGGGAAATAACATAAGGCTCGCGTTGGAAAGGGGACGGATATTTAATGCAACGATGCAGAAACCGTGAGAGGTTTATTTGTAGAAAAGGCACCGTGGTAATACATGGAAAAGAATTGTGAGATGTTTGTCATACGTGGAAGTGCAAAGTAATACACATTTTAAAAATGACATTTTTATCAGAAAGTATGTGAGAATACATGAAAGAAATGCTGACGGTATACAGTATAAATCTACTTGGGCTCTGAAGCAGGTGAGCGGACGCAGATCAATTTTAATGGAACCCAGAGTTGAAAGCAAACCTGGTGCAGCAGTATTTAGGTGTTATGCTGCAGACAAATGGAATATGCCAACAGAACAGAGTTTGGCCCTAAGTGTAAATGCTTTCAAATTCAAGTAAAAAAAAAACATATTTTTTTTAAACCGTACCTATTACTGCTGAACCTCGTTACAATGCACCTCAAGGGGCATCACAAATCTCTGTTGTCACGGTAGTTCGTTTAAACCATTTCCAATACAGTGGGCAGCACCTACAATTTATAATACAGCATTAACACTTATAGATGTAAAAACATGAACACGTATTACCGTGTAAACATCTTAATTACAAATACGCGTATACATTATGAAGAAAAAAAGATTTTATTAGACAAGATTTATTAAAACAAACAACTGTAGCTTTCCTACTTCATCTCTGAAGTTCAGGATGTGGCACGCCCCAAAGCCCTTTTCCATCAAATCCGCTGGCCTCCGACTCGTGCCATGATTTTGTTGCCATTAAGGATGACTGTCGAAATTGTTGACTTTGCCAATTCTTTTTGAAAAGTTCTTGTAATTTTGCAAGCCAGCGCAAAATAACCGCTATCTTTGGGAAGAGAACGCGTAACAGATGATACGGCAACAAGAACTCCTTAAAAATTGTCGGTGTGCTAACCTCAATAGCAATGAGAGCAAAGTGTGATGGCTTCCTCACTAACTCATTTCAAGCAGGAAACACGTTTCAAAGTACCGGCGCTTCCTTTCAAGCTTTCTAAATCTCAACACAGTCGACAACAGTGTTTTGTTTTGATGTCTTCCTCCCTTCTTTAAACTTTGCATGCAAACATTCCATCATTGCCTGAACTCCTCTTACTTGAAAGTTTTTCTGTCTTGACGTGGGGCGAGTGGCTGAGATTTTAATCTGCTCACCGAGCCATCTGCCACTGACGTTGGGTTGCATATCTCTGGGATTAAATCGGGAGGATGTGCAGCATGTGCGTTGTTCTCAGGCACACGTGCACACACCGGCGTACACACGACATTTGAAGCAGACGCTTCTCAAGCCCCAACAACAACAACGACAACAAAATGACACATTTTGTCGAGGCAAGCACAGGAATAAGCGCACACATGTTGAGCAATGCACAAGCAAAGAATGTGAGCCACTGCCGTTTCCCCTGCAGCACAGACTGCCAAACGACCCTCCAATGCCTGCAGTTAAAGGCTGTGATTACCATTTTATTACACTACGCCATTATTCTGATGCTATCAATGGAAATGAATTGGCCGACAATTGATTTACTATAACCTGGCCCTCCTCTTCGTTTGCCCTCAGGGAGCCTGTGGTGCTCATTGATTTGTTCGCCTTCCACTCTAACAAGGTTTCCACCTATCGAGTTGCAGCACGGCAGAGAATAGGAGATTGTTTTCTTGATTTTCGATAGCCCCGTTTTATGATACAGTAATTCTGTTAATTGATTATTAACAAATACGGTATTCGGCTTAGTGCACATAAACAGCGACTTGTAACGAGCTGTGGTTTTGAGACAGAAATACAAGCTTTGAGCGTTTATATATTGTAGCTATGTCCCGAATGTCCTGAAACCAGCATTAGAATTGTGTGACTGCCTATGTAGGATGCCTGTCTTATGAGAGATGAAACAAATAGTTGATTTGGTGTTTTTCTGTGCTAAGCCATTTAAACAGACTCACTAAATTCATCTGGGCTCATCATGTTTCTACAAGTTTGCATGGCTGCTGGTAAAACTGTTCAGCAGTCTGACTGGAAGTCGAGGGGAAAACTCCCAGCTAGCCACAGGGCATGCAGAACATCATTATAACCAAGTGTCTAAAAGCTGTCGAAAACATTCTCATCACAGCTCAACTGGAGTGCTCACTAATAACCCAGACCATTATGCCTCTGCTCTCCGAGTTGGCACTTCAGCACACATTGCACAAGTAGAGACAAGACAGACATTCTCTGCCACCTTCGTCCAGCCCATCAAAAACCTACACGAACTTCTCAAAAGTGACGCTTATGAGATTTTTCCTGGACAGTCTAATTTCACAAAGTCCCTCCATTTATCATGGAGAGAGGCAAAAGAAGCCGCAGCACATTAGTTCCATAGTTATCGGCTTGCCATTGCCCTGTTTTCATGCGGCGCACTATTGCTGTAAGATACAGACATTTAGATGAAAATAAATTCAGATGAATTTATCTACGTCAATTATAGTTGTTATCATGCTCAACCCTTTGACTTGCAGTCTTTTCAGCTTACATGAAAACAACTTCACAACATTCCATCCGGTGTGCTCAGTGGCTTCTCCTGCAAAGTTGAAGATGACTGAGAAGAGCAGTGTCTGTCATACAAGAAGCCCAGTCAGGAGAGCGGTTAGCCGTGATGTCCCAAACAGCTGACTGACAGAACTAATCCTACCCCGCAGACAGGAAGGAAAAAGGCTGCAGCCTCTCGTCATCTGATCTCTGGTCTCCGGTAGACTTTATGATTTGTGTCCATCAGGCAGTTGGTCAACGGACATGCCGCAATCAAAAATTTGACTTTTACTTACACTCATTGAATAGTGCTAATGGTGCTGAAGGTATTTTTCCAATTTGGGATTATTTTGGATTTTGATTGAAGGCAATCACTCATGTTACGGAAGTCATACGCATACCGAGTGAAATATTGTTATAGTTTGAGTGTTGAAAAGCATTGGGCCCAAAGAGCACACATTAGCACAGGAGCTTAACGATAACCGAGGAGACAGCAGGGAGAAGACTTCACCATCACTGCTGACCTCTGGTGTCAAAGAATCTTAATCCCACAAGATCCTCCCCCAACAGCTCGATTGCATGGCTTAACCCTGACCACAGTTAGGAGGCCTCGTACTTGACATATTATGAAGAAACCAGCACCGAGTGGCGCCGGAATGGAAAAATGTAGTTTTACATGAACATGAGCATTGACTATTTGCTGTTGTCAGTAAACCCAACCGCATCAGCCATGCGGGGGGTTGGAATACGTCAATTGGCGTGTAAACAGAACTCTGCAGCCGAACTATGTAGTGAACATCACGTATCTAAAAAAGTCAATTATGTTCAACCCTTGACCTCCTTCACGCTCTGTAACCGCTTCAAGGATCAAGTGTATCAAGTTGTTTTCAAAGGTTTTTTTTCTGGGCCGCAGATATTATCCGCCTTTTACCTGCCTCGATACCTTCCATTATCCTGAAAACCATCCTTTCACCTTTGCGATTTCTTCATTCACATCTGCCGCTTCACAGCAAAACATTCCATCGGGGAATTACCAGACCATCACTTCTTGCCATACAACACTATTCAGATGCCAGGTGCAAAGAACATAAACTGGATTCCAAACCAAATGTGTGTCCCGTCCTTTTTAATTGAATTTGACGGATGCAAGTTACATGATGGATCAGCGATCCTCATCTTATCTCGAGCAACTATAACTGACATAATGATCAAGTGACCGAGACAAGCCAAGACTTTCTTTTGGATTGCAGTCCTGCTAAAACTAGAACTGGGAGCGTAAATGGGGGCACCACTGCTCCTTTATTATAAATCCTTAAAGTACAGGTGTAAGTGCAATGAACACAGAAAGTGCAAAAGGGGATGAGACTAATTGCTGGGCTGTCTGGGGTTCCTCCGTGGAGGAGGCTTCAGCATGCGTAATGATGCCTGTAAGATGAAAAGGGATTTGACTGCAGGCTCCCGCCCTCATTTAAATCCCCTTCATCCTCTACTTTGACAGGAAGATCCAAGCAGGGCAAGTTGCCAGTGCAAGGACACACGACGCACTCACGATAGCGAATTTATTAGCAGCCATTGGTCTTTCCCATTTTTAGACTACTGGGTATGGCTTTTGCCATTAAAACCAAAACCAACTCTGGAGGGTGGGTTTTCAATCGTACAAGAACACATATGCTTGACCACATGAAGCTAGTTTTCGTCAAACAGAAACTTGAAGTTCAAAAGCTCTAAAGTGGACTGTTGTCTGATCATAACTACGCGTTTTTCTTAAGTTTTATTATTATTATTTATTTTTTTGTCCTGTGAGATAGTAAGGAGTAAAAAGTTTTGGAATTTTCATTTGTCATAACTGAATGAGGCCTGCCGAGATGATCACCCAATGGATGACATTTTAAAATAGGCTTCTCGGATTTGTGGTGTACAGTACATTTCAGTGTCCATTTCTGCAATGTTATCACGGAGCAAGCAGACCGCATCCATTTAGCATCTATTTGTTTTGTTTTTTTGTTTGTTTGTTTTTCTCAGTACTCCTCCGGTTTGACAGGGCATGACTTGTCCTCCAGCCAGGAGTGCTGGAGTGAGGTGCTAGTGTCGCATCCATTGCCCCTTAAGTCATAATTGGAAATCAAACTGCCGCTTTACAAGTGCATGCATGCCCTTTCCCTCCTCGCCAGCTGGCAGAAGTGTTCATGCCCACACACACGGCCCACTGCTATTTATGTATTTGCTCAGCCATGCGACTTAACCCTTTCATGAGCAACCTCAACCTTAGGGCAAGCTGAACGTCAAGTAGAATTATGGCCCATGTTCCGCATTTCCCATCTTGCACATACACAGACACATTCCTGCTCTTGGTCACCATAACTCACATCTGGCCTCTTTTAAAGGAGGCCGGCTATTTGCACTGATGCAAGGCTAAGAGCCAGCAGTATATTCCGCACTACAGGTCCCCACCCCACCCATCCCTCGACAACTTGTATGAGGGCTGTAAAAAAATCCTTTTTTCCCCCTCTTATCTGTCATTCAACAGTTCCCTTGGCAAACGTCACCCTGGTTTATCACCACCTCACGATTAACGTTAAATATAAAAACTACTCATATGGAAACAGCAAGGGTCAGGCTAATGATTGACAGGGCCTATTTTAAAAGCAGACAGTATTGTATATGCAACAAAAGAATCCATGCCGTATCATTTGAAGAACAACAAGTATTGTGATGTCTTTGCTTGCGGTACGGCATACAATTTAAACTTTAAATGCCAAACGACATTTGTTTGTTTTCGATTCACTTTTTAATGCACCGGTATAATCAAAGACAATCAAGATAACACTAAACACATTGTTATGCATTGTTCAAAAACTAGCTGAAAAACCTTTGTAAATAAAGTCTTTAGTTCAATATAAAATATCACCACTTTTAATATGGCAATGAAAAAGTTGGAGGATTTCCATCTTTGATGAAACAATATATCATAAATAAGTGAAAAAAATGCCAACAGAATATTTCAATGTATATAATATGTAAATACTTCTGTGGATTTGATTGAAATAAATTGAATATGTCTGCTGGGAACAAATAGTGTCACATTGAACCTTGCGTCAAGAGCAATCAAATAACATTTCTGTATTTATTTTCCACACTGGTAATCGTGTAACTGCATTTAAGTCATGACGTGGATGGAACCATATCTTGTCACTTGGGTTTCAGCGATGGGGGGGGCGGGGGTGGGGGGTCGGGGATGGAAAAGTCCAGCTGTATTTACTCACACCCTAAGCTTTCTTCCTGTCTATTTTTCATCTTTGGCTTTACCTCGCCTTGGTAGGCGGATCCTTTGCTCTCTTCGTCTGAGGAGAGTCAGTCTCTCACCATTCCCACGCAAACAGTTGCCAAAGCAAATTTGGCGAGAGGATATGGAGACCCTGCTCTCTTTCCAAACCTTCCAATCTCTTCCCGTCTCTCCTCTTATGTGTGCGCTCCTTTCCGCGCTTTCCAAGCTTGTGGTACAAGAGTCATTCTATGCCTGCTCACTCTTTTCTTACATGACATTATTCTTTTTCCTTTCATTCTTCCTTCTTATATAAAATTTCCATGTTCAGAGAGGCGGAAATATTTCTTTGTGAGCGGAACTTTCCGCATGAAGCTCAAGCAAAAAAAAAACCCCTATATATTTATCACTTGTTCGATAAATAGTCATGTTATGATGCAGTTATTTGGATGTCTTTCCATCTAAGCAAAACTGTGCGTGTCTTTGAGCGTTTTATGCTTCCTGGACAGTATCTAGCGAAACCCCCCCCCCCCCCCAACCCTTGTGACCTTTTTTTCCCTTCTCTGTTTTTACTGATGTGGCAGGGAGAGTTGAACTTTCCTTCCTTTCGGGACCAGGGGACTGATGTAGCTTCTTATCCTCTCATTTGTTCCACTGGTTCCCCGAATGTTTGTCTAGTTGTAATATTAGCTAGCCGACACTCTTATCCGGTGCTGTATATTATAAAATCAGTACTCTCAGTCCATCCAGGACCTTATTTTTATCAGTGATATTTCACCTCTAGCCCATCGTACAGCAAGCAAGCAGCAGCAACAGCAGCTCTTATTTCACTTCTGTTTTGTCTACAAGCCTCGCTGGACTCTTCCTGGAAGTCGAGGCTGGTGAAAAACAGCAGACTCACTGCTGTAAACTGGGTACAAAGGATGTAGAAATACATGTTTAAATATGAAGCGTTACAGCATCCCTCCCAGGAAGAGACTTGTAAAAGTTATTGGACTGACATTTAATGATGTGTCAGTATATGAAAAAACAAAAGTTTGCTTTGGGTATAGGATGTGTTTTATGAGGGGTTAGGTTCGGATGAGTGGTATGTTCATCTTCCTGTCCAGACAAAGCCACAACAAGTTAAAGTTTTTACCAACTTATCACAGTTACTTTTGTGCTGAGCAGAGAAAACTTTCTCACTGTGTTTCCTTGATCAAAGTGAATTCCAGATGAGGTCATTTTAAGTGCAGTCAGCACATCAGTTCAAATTCATGTCGGGAATAAGCCTAAGAAGCCCAGTCTTGAATAATAATCATGCTTAACATTGTAGTGTGCCAGTGGTATTATGGTGACTATATATATTTTTTGGGGGGGGGGCATGGGGGGGTTATTTTTTTTGCAATTTACTTTATTGAATACAGTCATTGTTCTTCGAAGAAAATCCCCAGCCACTGGAAATATGGCAAGAGGAACAAGTTGCCAAAATTGGAGCTGTGCCTGTGCCTTTGATGCCACAACCTGCAAGCACACTTGAGCAAAGTCATTCGAAACGAGAGCTGTCTTTCCCTTTCTTTTGTTTTGCGTTTAGAATTCAAGCAGCGCTTCACATGAGTCAAACTGTGATTAAGATATTGAACTTGGGAGGTGATAAAACGTTATCCCCCCTGCCCCAAACATATCACCCTTTTCGGATCTGAGGTGGTTCATGCCTGAGGAGGAAACTTGAGAGACACATTAGCATTCGTTTATTTGCTCCAATATGAACAGCCAATATATTACTTCTCAATCCTTTGGGCCCGCTCTGTTTTGTCAGCAAGCTAACCGCATGTTTGAAATGTGTTTGTCGATGTACACGTGTGTGGCTGAGACTGCAAGAGGTGGCGATCTTTACATTTCCCTACACGAGAGCGCCTCCTTTTTCATCACCATTGGGCCTCCACTAGAAAGACAAGCAGAGGCCAATGTTAGGTCACTGGCAGGGTGTGGCTCTGTTCACCCTCCTGAGTCAAGAAAGAGCAAAGAAAACAGGTTTCCGGACCTTTTGCCTTCACCTACAAAGGGGAATATTAAGCAAGGCAACCAGTTTAGCACCATACCAGTAAAAACTATTTGCCACTTACAGTCAGGCAATCTAAAGTCACATAATGCGGTGAAAGCAAGAATTGTTTCCTGTTTAAGGAAATGGTAACTGCGGACAGTGGAATTTTCAAGCGTGCCCAAGATTTACAGAGTTGGACTGCATTTTAAAAAAGCCTCATGGCCCACTGCTACATTCGCAGTGTAAAACTTGATGGAGTCTTTACTCTGCTACACGAAAGCAGATGTATTGTTTTCAAAATACAGTGTTGCTTGCTTTCCGGGCAACCAGAAACTTGCTTGTTTGTTAAGGACATCCTCTCATCTATGACACAGGAAGTGGTCTTAGACAAACAGAAAACTCCAGGTTTGAGGGGAGGCGGTGGCGGAATCTGAAGCAAGGCGAGGGTAGTGGAGGGTGACAGAATGTGTCACCAAAGAGATTCTGCATTACCTCATAAGAAGCTGCCTGTCACAAGAGAAGTAGCTAAGCCCGCGGGATTTGACGGCGGTTTTCTAAAGTGACACTCCAAGCAGCCCTCACTTGAAAACTTTCCTAATGCAAATTTCACCTCTGCCGTGAGATCAAGTTTTCAGAAAACAGGAAGATCTTCTCAAGCCCTTCTGGCATCATTCCAGCAAAGTTGTACAGAGTTAACCTTTCCTACAAAGCTGTTGCGTTTCTGACTGAAGGCAAACTCCTTAGACTCAGATAAAATAAATATTTCATCAATCGTCTACACCCACAATGTCGCTGTATCTCTCTCTCTCTCTCTCTCTCTCTCTCTCTCTCTCTCTCTCTCTCTCTCTCTCTCTCTCTGTCTCTCTCTCTCTCTCTCTCTGTCTCTCTCTCTCTCTCTCCCTCTCTCTCTCTCTGTCTCTCTCTCTCTCTCTCTCTCCCCAACTAGCTACCATATGCGGAAAAACTTCCACAATCCCGATTTTCTGTGAAGCATCAAACATCGCATCTGGGTGTGTAGTCATGTTTATTGACGCGATGATGTTATGCAGCAGTACTAATGCTGTAGTTTGTCCGACCGCAGTGGGATGCAAGCAGTCTGGATGAACACACCACTAAACTCCTTCCTCGATAAAAAGGTCTGCACTTTATCTTTCACACTTGATGATCCATTGACGAGTTATTCTCCATCACATGAACATTTGCACACTAATCTGGAGATGGATGGCTAAGTCTGGCGTCTTGTTAGTGGTCCAGAAATATAGCATGGAGCACACCTCTCTAGCCACGTTGAAGCCACCATGATTACATGGATTGACATGGACTTCATGCGCTTGGGCTTGGCGCTTTAACGGCATGCCAGATGATCTTCCGAAGCGCGAGGCCTTCTTGTAGGAGGCTAAAATGTTCGCTGAAAGCTACGCCGAGTGGCTGATTTGAAAAGCTTGGGGTTGTTCGGTTCCCGGCGTTGCAGAAAGCTACTGTTCAGGAGGTCCGAAAAAAGCTCATGGTATAATTCACCGACATCCAAAGACACTTCTGCATTGTATGTGAGTTTAACATGCTGGGCGCATTACTGATATGCTTTTATTTTGAAGGCCGGACTTTACTAGCAGAGTGTTGTATACAAAATGCATGGAAATGTCTTCTTTTGTACAAATCAAGCATAAATGACATTTTAGAAGCCGTCATATTACTTTTTCATTATTGGGCAAAGCAGAAAACAGCTGTCAATGAGTGGTTTTCAAACAGCCGAACTTCGGCAAACATCGGTGGTTTGCAGACAGAGGAAGTGCTGTGAAACTCTGAGGGTTTCAAAACGCCCAGACAGTCTTCTAACTGAGCAGGCTGTTATCACCCCACCCATCCTGTCTAACACACTGAGACATATTGACATCCACTTGCCCAGACACGTGTGCACATAGGAGCCCCCGCACGGCGGACCTCTGTGGCAGCTGCCACAAGACTGCCACCACCAGTAGTCCACATACAGTATGCTGTTGCATCCCTGCGACTTAGTTTCCCAAGCGGGACATAATTTCTCGGCCTCCACCTGACACTCTAGGTTACGTTATTTCGCTGTTATTGCAATAAAGAGCCACATTGCAGACAGCAGGATGACACCATTACGTGGATTTTACAAGGCGGTATGTTGCCAGTAGGTGTTGCAAACATGTCATGTCTAACACACACATAGCTAATCGGAAACACTTTATCTGAGAAGTGTGACATCCTGTCTACGTTGTGTAATCCACATAAAGGGGTTGGTCTGATAAGAGCACACACACACACACACACACACGCACGCACGCACGCACACACGCACACATACACACACACACACACACACACATTATTTTGTATGTCTTCTGCACACTCGACCAGGATACATGAAGAACCACACACTCTCATTGGATTTTAAATGGACCAGATGTTAGTGAATTATAGTGTACCGAACTTCATTTGGTTCCTTGAAACCGCTCTGTGGGTTTTCACTAAGTGCTACAAGCACAGTCGAGCCTTCGAAAAATTAAGACAGTCACTCTTGTCGTATGGGCCTTGGCTCCCAATCTCAGAAACCACCCCAAAATGAGCGCCACGATTTCAACTGGATACTTCCCATCACCTCCTCCTAGTGGAGCTTTTAGGCTGCACTGAGGCACTGGCCACCCCTAATCCACGAGAAGAGGACAGGCACGTGGCACAGAGACTTTGCCCAGAGCGCACTGTCGTGTATGTGCGCGCGCGCTCGCGTTGTTCGCCACATTCTCTGCTTATCTGTAGACACAAGCCTCTATTAATATCTAGGACATATCTCCTCATCTGGCCTATAATGCTGGCAACCACAGACAGGACTCCCCTAAGATATTGTGTATCTGAGGTTATGCACTGTAATGTCCACCTGACCTCATATCAAAAGGTTCATGGTCTCGAAATTGATTTTGTGTACCATAGACAGACTACGTGTGTGTGTGTGTGTGTGTGTGTGTGTGTGTGTGTGTGTGTGTGTGTGCGTGTGCGTTTGTATTCATGACATCTCAGGACAATTTTATGATAACACACCTTCACAATGAGGACCTGTGGAAAAATGAGGACATTTTTCGCGTCCTCATATTTCCACGCAGTCTACACTACTCTAGAGCTCACGAGGATACTCCCACACCAAAAATAAGTGATGTCCTGAAAGAGCACAATTTTCAGAAATTGTGTGTTTAAGTGTGTTTAACTTTCGACTCACTTTTCATTTGGAAAACTAGTGGCCAACTTCGGTACTTAACACACTTTTAACACACTTTCAGTGACGTCATTGTGCAGGACCTCAAATGTCATCTTTTTCGGACTGACTCACACATTTTCCCCGCCCTCGTCCTGATAAGTCACATCAATTAGCAGTCACACAAAATCCAACATGTGAAGCAGCCAGACAATCCTACTCTCAAACACGACCACGCGTGGATGACCATCGGGTAAGCAATTCCTTTTCATTTATCTTACCGTAACATAGAAGTTGTTCAATATAACCGTGTTTAACAGTGCCCACCAAAGGTAATATCATTCAATAAGACAGCTAGCTAGCTAGCTAGCTAGCTCGATCGTTAGCATGCTAATAAGCTTCCAGTAAAAGTAATGTGGACATGTCCTGCAGGCAAGGTTCTGGAAAACTTTTCTAAATCTTTAACAACACAGCCTGTGGAACTTGGTTTTGGTACCATATGTTTATTTCAGTGCAGTATTTGTTTTATTCGATTGCAGTTAATTTAAATTAGTTGGTACAGGTAGCCTAATGAAAGTGGGCCAGGCACTTCTAGCATTTACGCTAAGCCCGGTGTATTTACACTGTTTATTCTTGTGCTGATTCAATTGTACACCGTTTCAATGAAAAAAACAAACAAACGTTTGCAATGAAATTATAGCAGAATTCAGCTTTGTTGGTACATTTGGTCAAGACAATATTGTGTTACTCTATTTTAATTTTACATTGTTATCTGCCTGACAAATGGTTTGCCCGAATCTATTAGTCTGACCAGCAAACGTTTGATGAAATGAATTTTTGTATTTTTGAGGAAGAAAATAGTATTCCTTTGGCTCAGTACTTTTTGAGCCAAAATAAGTGCTGCCATAATATTGTGCTTGCTTGTCTGGCTGACTTCTTCTCACTTTCCATTGTAGATGTTTACTGGTGGTGATAATGTCACAAAGAAGAACCAGACTGAGCCCTGAATCTGAGGCTGCTCCTTTTATCTGGAGTCAACAAGCCTTGTTTGAAAGCCCAGTGGATCAATGATTATAAAGGTATGCTATCAATCTACCTGCTATCTAATTCTTATGGCTACCGCAAGCATATGACAAGAGCTGCAACCAAAACCTGTCACAGTGACAGATTTTATTCGTACATTGTATTTACCCCAAAACTGTCACAGTAAACAGCATATTTTTTATGCCATTGATCATATTGGAGCAAAAATAATTGAAGTACTTTTGAAGAAAATGTTTAGCAGCCATTATCATTCAATTATTGAGAATATTGTATTGCCATGTAGAACTAGGAATATCTTGGAATGAAAAAATAGAAATAGAAATTATTCGGCTTCTGTTAAAATATTGTGCTTCACCAAATATCACAATTCATAAAAACGCATACATCCGTAATAGTCGAGGAAAATTAGATGCCTTTAAACTTCCTTCATAATGCTTATTTCACCTGATTGAAGAAGGCTGTGGTAGCTGTTTGACAAATCCACATTTTTATCAGCAATTTGTACTGCCCATCAAAAGTCTCTACTTAGTTGAAAACAACGAATGGTCACCGGAATTATTTTTCAGTCATTACATTGTTTTAGTCTGAAAGAGTATGTTTCGGGTGTTGTCTTTATTATTTGAACTCAGTCATGTCTGTTGTCCTGAAATTGTTAGCTATAAGAGCTGTACAGTGGTAACTACCATAAAGAGCCGGCTTGTGCTGTGTATGAAGTTTAATTTATTCAAAAGTCATGTAACTTCGACATATTTCTGACACTCTATGGTTGCTATAATGTTGATTTTCATGATTTCAGTCATGCCCTCATACTTCCCAGTTACTGTAGAATACTTGTTAGAATATTTCTGATACTGTAATGTTGCTGAAAAACCTGAGTGTGATCAGGGGAAATTACTTTTGTCTGGACCTAACACTGGAGAGCCTGTGTTCGAATGTCCCGTAATGGCACCGTAATGGTGTTATGTTGCAGACACCAAGTGACGGGATCTTGACTGAACCTTCTGGAGACCAAGAAGGGAGTGAGAGATCCACTTCATCCTTACAACAGGTTACTACTTCTTATCATGATATACTAGGTTTGAGTTTTCAGCTTTCTTTGACAAACACAGGAGAAGTTATAAATCAGAAACATGGACTCTCCATGATTTCAGTCGTCATTTCCTCATATTTCTTTAGACCTGAAAAACCCGAGTGTGTTTCAGGTGACATGACTTTTGCCTTAACCTAACATCTGGTGAGCCTGCGTTCGAATGTCCCCATATTGCTGTACCACAGAACTGAACAGTGTTAACTTTCTATAGTGTGGTATATTCATCCCAAACTCTTCCGTGAGCAATGTTCAATGATAATTAATGTTTATTCATTTCTTAAATGGTCAGAATGAAGAATGCTGAATATTTTGACACCGTAATGTTATGTTGCAGACACCAAGTGACCTGACTGAACCCTCTGGAGACCATGAATGGAATGAGAGATCCACTTCATTCTTACAACAGGTTACTACTTCTTATCATGATATACTAGGTTTGAGTTTTCAGCTTTCTTTGACAAACACAGGAGAAGTTATAAGTCAGAAACATAGACTCTCCATAATTTCAGTCGTCATGTCCTCATATTTCTTCAGACCTGAAAAACCTGAGTGTGTTTCAGGTGACATGACTTTTGTCTTAACCTAACTCTGGAGAGCCTGTGTTCGAATGTCCCCATATTGCTGTTCCACAGAACTGAACAGTGTTAACTTTCTAGTGTGGTATATTCATCCCGAACTCTCCCGTGAGCAATGTTCAATGATAATTAATATTTATTCATTTCTTAACTGGTCAAAATGAAGAATGCTGAATATTTTGACACCGTAATGTTATGTTGCAGACACCGAGTGACCTGACTGAACCCTCTGGAGACCATGAATGGAATGATAGATACACTTCATCCTTACAACAGGTTACTACTTCTTGTCATGATATACTAGGTTTGAGTTTTCAGCTTTCTTTGACAAACACAGGAGAAGTTATAAGTCAGAAACATAGACTCTCCATAATTTCAGTCGTCATGTCCTCATATTTCTTCAGACCTGAAAAACCTGAGTGTGTTTCAGGTGACATGACTTTTGTCTTAACCTAACTCTGGAGAGCCTGTGTTCGAATGTCCCCATATTGCTGTTCCACAGAACTGAACAGTGTTAACTTTCTATAGTGTGGTATATTCATCCCGAACTCTCCCGTGAGCAATGTTCAATGATAATTAATATTTATTCATTTCTTAACTGGTCAAAATGAAGAATGCTGAATATTTTGACACCGTAATGTTATGTTGCAGACACCGAGTGACCTGACTGAACCCTCTGGAGACCATGAATGGAATGATAGATACACTTCATCCTTACAACAGGTTACTACTTCTTGTCATGATATACTAGGTTTGAGTTTTCAGCTTTCTTTGACAAACACAGGAGAAGTTATAAATCAGAAACATGGACTCTCCATGATTTCAGTCGTCATGTCCTCATATTTCTTCAGACCTGAAAAACCTGAGTGTGTTTCAGGTGACATGACTTTTGTCTTAACCTAACTCTGGAGAGCCTGTGTTCGAATGTCCCCATATTGCTGTTCCACAGAGAAGAACAGTGTTAACTTTCTATAGTGTGGTACATTATTCCCAAACTCTCCTGTGAGCAATGTTCAATGATAATTAATATTTATTCATTTCTTAACTGGTCAGAATGAAGAATGCTGAATATTTTGACACCGTAATGTTATGTTGCAGACACCAAGGGACCTGACTGAACCCTCTGGAGACCATGAATGGAGTGAGAGATCCACTTCATCCTTTCAACAGGTTACTACTTCTTATCATGATATACTAGGTTTGAGTTTTCAGCTTTCTTTGACAAACACAGGAGAAGTTCTAAATCAGAAACATAGACTCTCCATGATTTCAGTCGTCATGTCCTCATATTTCTTCAGACCTGAAAAACCTGAGTGTGTTTCAGGTGACATGACTTTTGTCTTAACCTAACTCTGGAGAGCCTGTGTTCAAATGTCCCCATATTGCTGTTCCACAGAACTGAACAGTGTTAACTTTCTATAGTGTGGTATATTCATCCCAAACTCTCCCGTGAGCAATGTTCAATGATAATTAATATGTATTCATTTCTTAACTGGTCAGAATGAAGAATGCTGAAACTTTTGACACCGTAATGTTGTTATGTTGCAGACATCAAGTGACAGGTACCTGACTGAACCCTCTGGAAACCAAGAATGGAGTGAGAGATCCACTTCATCCTTACAACAGGTTACTACTTCTTATCATGATATACTAGGTTTGAATTTTCAATGTTCTTTGACAAACACAGGAGAAGTTATAAATCAGAAACATGGACTCTCCAGGATTTCAGTCGTCATGTCCTCATATTTCTTTAGACCTGAAAAACCCGAGTGTGTTTCAGGTGACATGACTTTTGCCTTAACCTAACATCTGGAGAGCCTGTGTTCGAATGTCCCCATATTGCTGTACCACAGAACTGAACAGTGTTAACTTTCTATAGTGTGGTATATTCATCCCAAACTCTCCCGTGAGCAATGTTCAATGATAATTAATATTTATTCATTTCTTAACTGGTCAAAATGAAAAATGCTGAGTATTTTGACACCGTAATGTTATGTTGCAGACACCAAGTGACCTGACTGAACCCTCTGGAGAACAAGAATGGAGTGAGAGATCCACTTCATCCTTACAACAGGTTACTACTTCTTATCATGATATACTAGGTTTGAGTTTTCAGCTTTCTTTGACAAACACAGGAGAAGTTATAAATCAGAAACATGGACTCTCCATGATTTCAGTCGTCATGTCCTCATATTTCTTGAGACCTGAAAAACCTGAGTGTGTTTCAGGTGACATGACTTTTGTCTTCACCTAACTCTGGAGAGCCTGTGTTCGAATGTCCCCATATTGCTGTTCCACAGAACTGAACAGTGTTAACTTTCTATAGTGTGGTATATTCATCCCAAACTCTCCCGTGAGCAATGTTCAATGATAATTAATATTTATTCATTTCTTAACTGGTCAGAATGAAGAATGCTGAATATGTTGACACCGTAATGTTATGTTGCAGACACCAAGTGACCTGACTGAACCCTCTGGAGACCATGAATGGAGTGAGAGATCCACTTCATTCTTACAACAGGTTACTACTTCTTATCATGATATACTAGGTTTGAGTTTTCAGCTTTCTTTGACAAACACAGGAGAAGTTATAAGTCAGAAACATAGACTCTCCATGATTTCAGTCGTCATGTCCTCATATTTCTTTAGACCTGAAAAACCGGAGTGTGTTTCAGGTGATATGATTTTTGTCTGGACTTAACTCTGGAGAGCCTGTGTTCGAATGTCCCCATATTGCTGTTCCACAGAACTGAACAGTGTTAACTTTCTATAGTGTGGTATATTCATCCCGAACTCTCCCGTGAGCAATGTTCAATGATAATTAATATTTATTCATTTCTTAACTGGTCAAAATGAAGAATGCTGAATATTTTGACACCGTAATGTTATGTTGCAGACACCGAGTGACCTGACTGAACCCTCTGGAGACCATGAATGGAATGATAGATACACTTCATCCTTACAACAGGTTACTACTTCTTGTCATGATATACTAGGTTTGAGTTTTCAGCTTTCTTTGACAAACACAGGAGAAGTTATAAATCAGAAACATGGACTCTCCATAATTTCAGTCGTCATGTCCTCATATTTCTTCAGACCTGAAAAACCTGAGTGTGTTTCAGGTGACATGACTTTTGTCTTAACCTAACTCTGGAGAGCCTGTGTTCGAATGTCCCCATATTGCTGTTCCACAGAACTGAACAGTGTTAACTTTCTATAGTGTGGTATATTCATCCCAAACTCTCCCATGAGCAATGTTCAATGATAATTAATATTTATTCATTTCTTAACTGGTCAGAATGAAGAATGCTGAATATTTTGACACCGTAATGTTATGTTGCAGACACCAAGTGACCTGACTGAACCCTCTGGAGACCATGAATGGAGTGAGAGATCCACTTCATTCTTACAACAGGTTACTACTTCTTGTCATGATATACTAGGTTTGAGTTTTCAGCTTTCTTTGACAAACACAGGAGAAGTTATAAATCAGAAACATGGACTCTCCATGATTTCAGTCGTCATGTCCTCATATTTCTTCAGACCTGAAAAACCTGAGTGTGTTTCAGGTGACATGACTTTTGTCTTAACCTAACTCTGGAGAGCCTGTGTTCGAATGTCCCCATATTGCTGTTCCACAGAGAAGAACAGTGTTAACTTTCTATAGTGTGGTACATTATTCCCAAACTCTCCTGTGAGCAATGTTCAATGATAATTAATATTTATTCATTTCTTAACTGGTCAGAATGAAGAATGCTGAATATTTTGACACCGTAATGTTATGTTGCAGACACCAAGGGACCTGACTGAACCCTCTGGAGACCATGAATGGAGTGAGAGATCCACTTCATCCTTTCAACAGGTTACTACTTCTTATCATGATATACTAGGTTTGAGTTTTCAGCTTTCTTTGACAAACACAGGAGAAGTTCTAAATCAGAAACATAGACTCTCCATGATTTCAGTCGTCATGTCCTCATATTTCTTCAGACCTGAAAAACCTGAGTGTGTTTCAGGTGACATGACTTTTGTCTTAACCTAACTCTGGAGAGCCTGTGTTCAAATGTCCCCATATTGCTGTTCCACAGAACTGAACAGTGTTAACTTTCTATAGTGTGGTATATTCATCCCAAACTCTCCCGTGAGCAATGTTCAATGATAATAAATGTTTATTCATTTCTTAACTGGTCAGAATGAAGAATGCTGAATATTTTGACACCGTAATGTTATGTTCCAGACACCAAGTGACCTGACTGAACCCTCTGGAGACCATGAATGGAATGAGAGATCCACTTCATTCTTACAACAGGTTACTACTTCTTATCATGATATACTAGGTTTGAGTTTTCAGCTTTCTTTGACAAACACAGGAGAAGTTATAAGTCAGAAACATAGACTCTCCATAATTTCAGTCGTCATGTCCTCATATTTCTTCAGACCTGAAAAACCTGAGTGTGTTTCAGGTGACATGACTTTTGTCTTAACCTACCTCTGGAGAGCCTGTGTTCGAATGTCCCCATATTGCTGTTCCACAGAACTGAACAGTGTTAACTTTCTATAGTGTGGTATATTCATCCCGAACTCTCCCGTGAGCAATGTTCAATGATAATTAATATTTATTCATTTCTTAACTGGTCAAAATGAAGAATGCTGAATATTTTGACACCGTAATGTTATGTTGCAGACACCGAGTGACCTGACTGAACCCTCTGGAGACCATGAATGGAATGATAGATACACTTCATCCTTACAACAGGTTACTACTTCTTGTCATGATATACTAGGTTTGAGTTTTCAGCTTTCTTTGACAAACACAGAAGAAGTTATAAATCAGAAACATGGACTCTCCATGATTTCAGTCGTCATGTCCTCATATTTCTTTAGACCTGAAAAACCGGAGTGTGTTTCAGGTGATATGATTTTTGTCTGGACTTAACTCTGGAGAGCCTGTGTTCGAATGTCCCCATATTGCTGTTACACAGAGCTGAACAGTGTTAACTTTCTATAGTGTCTTATATTAATCCCAAACCCTCCTGTGAGCGATGTTCAATGAATAACAATGTTTATTCATTTATTAACTAATCAGGATGAATAAATTTGAATATTTCTGACACTGCACTGTTGCTATGTTGCAGACACCAAGTGTTCCGATCCTGATGAAACCTTTTGAAGATCAAGAAAGGAGTGGAAGATCCACTTCTTCCTTACAACAGGTTACTACGTCTTATCATTATATACTAGGTTTGAGTTTTCAGCTTTCTTTGACAAACACAGGAGAAGTTATAAATCAGAAACATGGACTCTCCATGATTTCAGTCGTCATGTCCTCATATTTCTTCAGACCTGAAAAACCTGAGTGTGTTTCAGGTGACATGACTTTTGTCTTAACCTAACTCTGGAGAGCCTGTGTTCGAATGTCCCCATATTGCTGTTCCACAGAACTGAACAGTGTTAACTTTCTATAGTGTGGTATATTCATCCCAAACTCTCCCGTGAGCAATGTTCAATGATAATTAATGTTTATTCATTTCTTAACTGGTCAGAATGAAGAATGCTGAATATTTTGACACCGTAATGTTATGTTCCAGACACCAAGTGACCTGACTGAACCCTCTGGAGACCATGAATGGAATGAGAGATAAATTCTCAAAATTCTCAAATTTTCAAAATTCTCATTATTTCCTGGAATATCTTATTTTGATTATTTTATTTTTCCATTTTTAATAAATAATGCCTTCTTTTACAGGTGGGAATAAGAGACGCACGTGGACAGATTATGAAGTGAAGGCTGTTGAGCGACATATGTTTGATTTCATAACAAGCCATAAAGTTTCAGGTAAAACGAGCTGTGAGTCCTGTCTCCACGCAGAGCCAGCAGCTCTGAACGACAGAGGCTGGGTGTCCATCAAAAACTACATCCACAACAGGATATAACTGCATTAAAAAGGGAAATGAATGGCTAGTCCATTGAAATGCGAGCACGTCTGGGTACATTTCAGTTCAAGTTAACTAAAGCAATAGCAATGGTGCATTTAGGGTGGGATGGTCAATTATGGATTTCATATTTGTTGTTGGATACTGTGTTTCACGTTTGTTGTTTCATGATCTTCAAGAGCAATTTGGAAAATCCTTGAAGATGTATGAACATGTAAATTATACTGTATATCAGGCATGTTCCGATCTGGGCCTGGAGAGCCACTGTCGTGCCTGTTTTCCAACTCTCCCGGCTGCATCACACCTGTTTCAGATGATCAGTTCATCAGTCAGCTCTGATGCAGCATTAGAACATCCTGGGAGAGCTGGAAAACAAAAAGACAGCGGCCCTTGAGGACCGACCTTGGACACTCCTGCTGTATATAAACGTACGTACGATATACAAACTTCTCACAAAAGATAGGCTTATTAGGTTTGAGGTGATATTTTGGAAAAACCCTAAAACATTTGAATTCATCCTATTTCAAGAATTTCAATACTTTTTGAAAAGTTGCTTTTGTCTAACGGTAGCTAAAGAAGTTGCTACACACATGGCACAATATATGGCCAGATTCATTAAAAATTCTTCATCGCAGTATTCACATTTTGACATAATCTTCTTCAGTTCAAACAACCCTCATCTATTGCAGTGCTTTGTGTCATGGAGAGGAGGTGGCATGTTTTCTGTGTTCATAATTTCATATTGTCAGCAATTAAAAAATAAGAAAGTGGACTGACCACATATTTAACCGTCTCTTCTTCTTCACAGCTTATTTTACTATCTTGTATTATTAATGTGAATATTTGAGGGATGACGGGTATAACGACTGTTTGGCACATTCGCCTCACAGTTCAGCAATTGATATTTGAATGTTTGAATCTGGGCATCCTTCCTTTGTAGAGTTCTCCCCATGCCTGAGCATGACAATTGGACACATGTGCCTAACATATACTGTTGGTATGTAACATGAGTCAATTTAAAAATACACACTTTACTCTTAGCTGGTCTTCATAAGTCATATATACTTGAAAATGATGTGTATCCAGGGGGCTCAAAATTCACAAAAACATGAAATGGTAGTGTGTTTGAGGTGACTGTCTCCATAATACACAAAAACCTGTCAATGTCCTCATATGTAGTAGTTTTGTCATAAATCAAAAAAAAATTATGTCCTAGCCAAAATCTGAGTAGATGGCTGTCTTCCTGATTTTTTTTCATGGTTACCATATTTTTTTGGAGCCTGTAGGACCACGGGAAAGGCATGTACCCATATGTCGGGTGAACAAACGGACGTCCTGAAAATGCACCAAAACACGTATGTGTGTGTGTGTGTGTGTGTGTGTGTGTGTGGCAGCTAGTGACAGCCCCACTTTGGAGAGGCTGAGGTCAGTGCCATAAAGTCAGCCTAACAGAGGAAAGAGAAACAAAACCCTACTTGTCTATCTGTATGGGTGTGTCTGTGTGTGACAGACAGACAGGCACGCACGCACACACACGCACAGTGCCCCAGTCACCTCTTGACTTCACTCTTGGCAACTCATGAGCAAACACGCCTTGCTAGATTGGTTTTGGTTGGTGTGTGACAACTGTGTGACACATTACCATCGTCTGGACTGCGTGTGTGTGTATGTGCGCTTCAGTTGCTTCAGGATAACCACACCATCAAAGTCACCCAAAGTCAATACAGTACCACATCCACGTTTAAACATGCATGCATTTCCAGTTATCAGTAACCTCCCTTGGCACTCCTCTATCAGTCATCCTTGTTTACACACAAACATGTTGGTTTTTCTGGCACAATGCGGTGCATTTGCAGTTCACTGACCTTCTCGTGTGACACTTCTTGATTGGGAGCCAAGTGGGGAAGACCCTTCTCATGACATTAGGAAACCGCATTCATTTGGATGTACTTGGACCCATGTGATTAAATATATATATATATATATATATATATATATATATATATATATATATATATATATATATATATATATATATATATACATATATATATATATATATATATATATATATATATATATATAAAATAAAAAAAGATATAAAAAATATATATTTATTTTTTATATATTGTATATATATATATATATATATACACACGTATATATATCTTTATATATATATATATATATATATATATATATATAAAATATATAAAAAATAAATATATTTCTTATATATTTTTTTTATTTTATATATATATTTTTTAATTATATATTTTTTGCATGTAGAGAGAATAAGTCTCGGGAAGAATTTTTTCCATTCGTGTTAAGGTTTAGGAAAAAAAAACTTTATTTCAGTGATGCAACAGATGACAATGCCAATTGCTGACATAATCAGTCGATGTCCTTTCCTTGAAGGTGTCGGATCCCATTCCAATCAAAAAGCCCAAACACGAAGACATCCTAATCCAATCCCCTGCCGCCGACAAGGAGAAGCAACATGACTGGCTCCAGTCCTTTTCCAACCCCAATAAGGTCAGTTTCACCCACATGTAAAAATACTGTATTATCTAACTGAAACCGTGTACGATGATAACGCTAATACTTACATATAAACTCCCTTTAAAATATTCATTTAAAGAAGGGGAAACGGTGCAAGCGGATGAGAGGTCGAGTAGAATTCACAGGGCAACCACAATAGCACTTTCATCAAACTTTCCAATCCAACGATGTCGCTGCGAAATTGTCGAACAACATTTTCATGCTTTGCAATTTTCCCCTGAGATCCGGGGGTTCTGTTTTGCTGTTTTAAGGACGTTGCTTCGTTGACCAGAATTGTTCCACAAACAACAGTCTGAGCACCCGAGTTCCCAATTCCTCATGGCCAATTCCCTTCACATTGCCCCCTCTTAATGCATATTTGCAGGAACTCAATTGTGTAAAATTCATTTCCTTGCCAATGGCAGTCAATAAATTACATTTCATGCATTGACCCCCCCCCCCCCCCCCCAGGGCTTCAACTGCATTCAGCCGAGACAGAGGCCATCGGCTTTTCGACCCTGGTCGCCACACATCTATGTTGGTGATAAGGAACCCTCCAGTCACCCTCTCGCTCTGCTAAGAGACAAGTAAGTCCATGACTATGTTGGAGGCGAAAAAAAAAAGAATAAATACTTCCAAATACTTACCTTTGCTCTGCTGAGAGTCATTTCTATTCTTAAGTGTGAGTGATGACAATCGCTTTGTTCCACCGGATCCGATGAACTTTTTCTGACCGTACTGCAACCTCCCACACTTCACCATTAATAGACATTTGACACACTCATGCTATTAATATCCATTTGGCATTGTGCTGCCAATACCGCCTGTAACATGACTGTAGATCTGGCCTAAATTTCCCTATGGTGGGAGTAGAATGGGATGCAAGTCCTGTCCTGCATTTGAGTCTTTCTTTCGGTTGATTGGTCTTGACTGCGTTCCAAATGACCACGATGACACCAACAGTATTCACTTGGATTGAAAGTCAAGCTTTCGACGTTGGTCATAAACCTTTCTCTCCACTAAACTGATCTGAATGGTGTGGCTTCTTCTAGCTTCTACAACTACAAAAGCCTGGAGAATGCCGTGGCCCCTAACGTTGCTCTCACACCGTTACCCCTGGGAAAGGTGGGTCCAATGTCCCCGTCGGTCCCCAGCACGTCGCACCCAAGCGCGGGGGAACCTCCAGGTGAGGGCGCCAATGCTAGCTCTCGACCTAGCAAGCGAAGAGTCACGGGGGAACTCCAGCTTCCGGCACCTGAGGGGGCATGCTCCCTTACCTCCACTGCCAGCAAGCCACCGCAGGATGACAAAGACTCAGAGGTGGAGATTGAAGTGGAAAGTCGTGATGAGTGTAAGCTGTGGTCTTTTGTCCCACCGGCAAAATGCTGCACACATGAAGCCATTGACTCGTGGAAGCAATTTATTCCAGAGCCTCAACCTCTCTCTTCTCCCCTCTCCGCAGTCACGTCGTCTTTGTCCTCCCTGTCGTCACCATCTTTCACTTCGTCCGGCTCAGCCAAGGACCTGAGTTCGCCCGGCGCCCTCGGGCCCATCTGCACCCTCACGGCAGTTGAGGGCACTACCCCCGCAGCTGCTCCCATCTCGGCACCCGTCACTCCTCCCGAATTGGGGCTGGAGTCAGAGCTGGAGAGCCTGCGGCAGGCGCTGGACAACGGGCTTGACTCCAAAGAATCAAAGGAGAAGTTCCTGCATGAGATAGTTAAGATGAGGGTGAAGCAGGAGGAGAAGCTGGGATCCGCCCTACAGGCCAAACGCAGTCTGCAACAGGTAGGATTCCACGTGCGTAACATGGCAATTTTTGCAAATGAGAGGGCTCCGTTTGAATTCCTAGGAAATCGACCAAGAAACGATTTTTGCTTCAATTCACAATTTAGCATTCTCGGTGCGTTATATGACAACAAAGCAAGCCCTCAAATTGAAATTAAACTCCGTAAAAAGTTCCTATCAGTTGTGCCTCAAAACACAGAATAGGATGACAAATGATAATCACTGCCTGCAAAGCTAAGCATGAGTTGGCAAGTGATAACAATGAGAGCGGATGTTGCTGCAAAAAGGAAAAGCCAGACTTCCATTTTTATATTTGGTCTTGGAACAGGAACAAGAAAATGCAGTTGAAAGTGTCTGTGTGTGTGCGTGCGTGCGTGCGTGCCTGCGCACAAGCTGAACAAAAATAAGTCTTGAGCAACCCAAAGCTACTCCAGTGCAACGACATTCCACTCTCAATTTGTATCCGTGCTGTGAGGAGGCGGCAAGAGAAAGTACAAGCTACAGGAACAACTCAAAACAGCCAACAAGCTGCAGGCTGAATGAAGTGTGGTCTGACTCGAAACGAGCACCATTCCTGCTGGCTTTAGCTGAACCAACACGCGCTGCTGAGACGGGAAGTGTTGAAAGTCGGGCCTCGTGTAAAGCCGCTATAGAGTCAAGGGCATGATAGGGATCGTGTCTTTTTCTTGGAACCAACAAAACCTGATGACAGACATGTTTGTCCAAACTGTGAAGTTCCCATGAGCAGGCTTTGGTTACTACTAACACACACTCGCATGCGTGCACACGTGCACACACACAGAGTAATTTGGAGGAAGGAAATCTCTCTTCAGTTAGCCTACACATTGCCCTAACCCTCAACTTTTTCAAAGTAAACACTGACATTGATACTGGTGCGTACTGGAATTCTGGAGTAAACAGTCAGGCGTCACTTTTAGAACACCAATCTTGACAATGGCCAAGAGGGGAAAAAATACAGTGGAGATTGTCCTTTACTTTGTATCACAACAACTCCAATAAATTGTCGTTTCCCAGGAGCTGGAGTTCTTGCGGGTTGCAAAGAAAGAGAAGCTGCGCGAGGCGACTGAAGCCAAGCGAAATTTGAGAAAGGAAATAGAGCGCCTGAGAGCCGAGAGTGAGAAGAAGATGAAGGAAGCCAACGAGTCGCGGATTCGTCTGAAGCGGGAGCTGGAGCAGGCCCGCCAGCTGAGGGTCTGCGATAAAGGCTGCGAGGCCGGACGTCTGCGGGCAAAGTATTCGGCACAGGTCTGTTGGACTTTTAAATGCAAACACTTTTTCACCCGCAAGAAAATTGTAATGTCTGGAATTCTGCACGCTTTTACCAAACATACACTTGTACTTGTGTAATTGCCGTGGGTTTGCCATTTCTGTCTGAAAGACCTTTCAAGGTCCGCAGAGAAGGAAAGAAAGAAAAAAAAATCATTTCCTCTTCTCCGGTCAAAAATAAATGGGTGTCGCCCCAAATGCAGAGACTGAAGCCCCCCCCTCACTCCCGCCCCTCCCCCACCCCAATGCAGAGACTGAAGTGCCCCCCCCCCCTCGGAAAGGAAACAGGAAGGCATGTCGACTCCCCTGAGGCATCATGGGAAATGCAGATTAGACAAAACAAGGCGGAGGGATATGCTCTCCGGCTGCGTCGCCCTCCCTGGAGAGACTATTTGAGAGGTTGCCTTCAAAAAGCAAGGCGGCAGACATTGACAATGGAATTTGAAACATTTTCAACTGTTAAAGTGGTTTAATCAAGCCAACACACACTTGTGGCAGGTTGGCCAAAAATCTGTATTCGTATAGCTCTGAAGAGAACAGGCAGAGCACAGAGATTACCAACTCGGTTACGTCCGCCACATTTCATCCGAGTGACTCTGGTTTGCCTCAATGAGATGCAATAAATCCAGGCCAGGTTTTTCCAGGCCCACCCTCCACCAATCAATGCACAGCAACATGTTTAGCTCCACCCTTCCTGACGATTCGGACGAGAGCGCGACAGTTCGCATGACATAGATTGGGATGGGTTACAATGGAAAGCATGAAAAATGTGTCCCATACCCACTGGAAGCGAATGCTGCATCATGCAGAAGGCAGTGCGTCTTGTCTCTCTCATTTTATCGACAAAGTACCCCCCCCCCCCCCCCCACCCCGTCACTAACTGAACTCGTTGCATCTGTCTGTCATGTCTCGTCCTGTCTGGGATGTCTCATGTCATACGTCTGTCCTGTCTCATCTCATTTCGTTCATTTCTTTGCCTCGCCTGTTGGTCTGCTTGTCTATGGGTGGGGTGGGGGGGGGCAATGGGGCTCACTAATTGGATCATTGCTCTCACTGTCAGAAAACGCTCTGGTGTGTGATTTCATCTGCGTCCCGTGATGTTTTCCAGATCGAAGACCTCCAGATGAAGCTGCAGCACGCCGAGGCTGACCGTGAGCAGCTCCGAGCCGATTTACTGCAAGAGCGGGAGGCCAGGGAGCACTTGGAGAGGGTGGTGAAGGAGCTGCAGCAGCAACTTTGGCCCAAATCGAACAGCGACAAAGACTTGACAGCCAAGGACAAGGACATTCCGTCCAAAAAGTAATCCAGTAGCCAAGTCCCTCATGCCCCCTATATCCCCGCCTCCGGTGCAGAGATTCCCGACATTTCCCACCAAGCCAAGGCCTCTAATACACACGCAGTGTTGGTCATGCTTACGGTGAATAAAACCAACCTGCGGCATTTTGGGTCCTCGTCCATGTCCAAGAAAAAAGAAAGCTGCGCCATTCGAACTCTGACTCTCAGCTTCATACTTTCAGAACTGATAAGTAGATCGCAAGAGGGTCGCAGGTTGGGGCAGTCTGTGATGTGAAATGCTGAAAGATGATCGTATTCTATTAGTCAAAGAAGAAAAGCCGCCACGTTTGACCCTTGACGCGATGAGGGCGAAGAATTTTCAGCACATGATAAGCTACGTAGACTATGTCAAGAAAACATACTTTGTACATGCAAATAAATCCGAAGATGAACAACACAAACAGTTGAACTATCCACATGTGCCGCCATGTTTTTAATTCTTGTTTTTAGGGATGCCATCCCAGCCGACAAGGAGGAAATAATCAAGTAATATGTTATTTCAAATGTCTTCACACAACGAGCACAACCGCTTGCGAATTGATGTCATCGAATCTTGGATTTTTTTGGGGGGGGGCAGGAGAGGCGAAGAGAAACCGCTGTGGTGAAGACAACCTCCAGAAGCGAGCACTTGATTTGGAATCATCAAACTATCGGTCTTTGTCCCAGTGTTGCCCACACTAAGTCCAATGAACACGGGTCACCAGCCATATTTGCGTTTAACCATTTGGGTCAAAACCCAGTCGTCGAATCTTCTAAAGATACAATATTCCACATGTGAGTGTGGCCTTGTTTTCTCATCTCTTGACAGGTGAGTGAGAAAGCATTTATATTCCCTTTATGAATCACTTTGCCAAGGGACACGCTTGGCAAGAACCACAAATATTCATATTCATTAAATTAAAGGTATGTAAATATATATTTTGGGGGACTTAACAATAATGAATGGCACTTTGTCCTAACAACCAACCGTTTTTATGCATTGTACTCCCAACCTCTGTCTTCAACCTTATTTTGAAAACACATGAACGCTACCATATAGATGCAGTTAATATTTTTGTTGCTTATATTCATCCTCTATTAAATATCTTTCTGTTCACCTTAGGCAGAGTATTGCAAATAAACCGAAAGAAAAACAAGGCTCAAACTGTTACTGCCTGATGAAGTCTCGATGGAACTGTTGGAATCAATCGAGTTGGCCAAAACATACGAACCTTTGACAAATCACGAGGGGAACTTGAGTAAATGGCTGCAGCTACACGGTGGTGGTGGATGAAGGTGTTTGAAAATGATGTCATAGTTTGAGACCTTGAAAAAAATCTCAATTTCCACCTTTGAGTGCAAAAATCTATTTTGTTAGAATTCATGCCAGCCCATCACCATGGCAACAATTTTTTTGTGGTTGTTTTCCCCATTGATTTATCACCAGTGTCTATGTTAGTCGCGGGATTTCTAAAAAAAAAAAAAAAGACGATAAAAAACAAACCTGCACAAACAATCACATTTGGATTTTTCTTAAACAAAATAAATAAATCAACAAAAAAAAAGAAGACAGTGGCTGGAAGATGCCGTAGCAGTGGGTACAATGCAATGCGAATGTACATTATGTTAATGCTATTTTTCCTTTTGATTGTTAATGTTTTAAATGAGAAATGTTATTGCTTGTCTGAAATGTTCACCTATTTGAAAAAAAAAAAGAAAACTCATATTTTTGTTTATGCATGAAACTGAAAACTTTTGCCATTCATATCGTCAAATATTGGGCATTTACAGTATACTATTCATGTAAGGGGGTTTATTGTGTATGCAATTTGTCTTTTCGAGGAGGGGGAAACAGGAACTAAAAGCAGCACGCTGTACACATGCATTGAAAACAAACAAACAAACAAAAAAAAACAATGATTCCAAAATGATGTATCAAATGCAATGCTGGACAACCTCAAGTGCCTGACACTGGCGAAAGGTTTCCAGAAGAGGAAAGCTGAAGAAGCAGCTTAACAGGGAGACAACGACTTCATAAAAAAATCGCTTCCTTTCTCAGCAGCTCTTTTTTTATTTTCTTTTCTTTTTTTTAATCAGCCATCCAAGAACAACCAGTTTACATGTTTCTTTGTCAATGCAGAGAACAGTTTAACAATCACTATTAATAACACGTAAAGCTTTTTTTCCCCCTAGAGTGCGTGTTTTTTTTTTTTAATTCTTCATTTGGAATCGATGTGCATGAGCGAACACTTTTGTAGGTGATCTTTTGAGAAAAAAAATAGTGATGATAATAATAAGCCACTTGCTTTGGTAAGTTGTTGCTGAGGGTTGTACATAAAGAGTTTTATGTGTTTCATCTGAGTTTGTGGACATGCTGTGCTCAGGCATTGCATGGAAAGGATAATAAAGAGGACGTTGGGTTTTTTTTTGTTGTTGTTGTTTTGTTATTACTGTAAAAGGCCAGCTCCATCAGACACTCCCTCTCAGAGAAAGACTCTGCGTCTGCCATTTTGGCGCGCCTACAAATTGTTCAATTTTATAATCGCTTTTACTCTCTAAAAAGGTTGATATCATGTGTGTGGTTTTGTTGATGCATGGTTTTCTACAAGGGAGGCAAGAATGACATTGGCCTCTCATTCTCCCGTGCAAAGGCAGAGAATGCTCTTGTTTTCACAAAGATTTTTGCCAGGAGAGCAATAACGATCCGTATTCACAAATAATTGCCAGTGTAACCATTTGAAGATGAATTTGCAAAATGTAAATATTTTTTTCATTAACAATATTGTATAATATATGTACATGGTGTTTCCTTTTTTTCAAAATGAAGTCTTTTCTTACAATAGATGTCTTGTTTAATTGTTTTATAATTTGTGTTTGGAAATGTTTCAAAAACAGTTCATGCAGTGCGTAAGATACGATTCCCCAATTTAAGGCAATTCTTTGCTTATTTTTTTTTACTATAGTCTTTGTATTGCATTTTTTTTCAACAATTCATTTTACTGTATGTTTGGTAACAGCAGAACTCTCTCTCTCTCTATCTCTCACACACACACACACTCACACTCACACGCGCACACATGGTCATTTTAAAGATTGTTCCCCCAGCATCCTTTTGTATCTGTTTAGCCCTTTGCTGCTAACGCTATATCCAACATATTTTTTTATGTAAGACGCGAATGGAAGCTTTCCCATTTATCCATGCCACATATGCAGTACGAAAAGTTCGGCCCACTCATGTGATCCCCTCGTTTTTGCTCATCTTTTCCCAACAGCACCCCTCTCGCACGACACCGACAATATTGTAAAGTAAAGGACTTTATGAGATTATGTTTGAAAATAGCTATGCTTATATACTGCAATGACTGAATGTACAGTGTATAGATGCATTACCAGAAATAAACTTGTTTGTCCAGATTGAATGGCCCACTTTCCTACCAACCTTATTTAGTGAAGCCCTTCACGTCGCAAACATTGCACACAACGCTCTGGGGCCCCTGATTCAGCTTGCCGATAAATGCAGTTTAGGTAACAGGAACGGAGTGATTACTAGACAACCTTTTCCCACCTATTAAAATACACATCTGAGGAGACCAGGGGTGTCAAACTCATTTTTGTCGCGGGCCACTTTGGGAGTTACATCTTCCCTCGGAGGGCTATTAAGACAGTGAAACCGAATAAATGTTTAATCATCACATTGCATTATTACTTGTACACAAAAAATGATGGCTCACTAGTTTTGAAATCAGTCAAGTATTTTTTCAATTATTGCTCAAGTAAGTTTAAACAGAGTAACAGAATTATTGCAAATTGTCACCATTATTTATTACGAATGACAATTTGAGATTTGGGGGCGGCCCGGTAGTCCAGTGGTTGGCACGTCGGCTTCACAGTGCAGAGGTACCGGGTTCGATTCCAGCTCCGGCCTCCCTGTGTGGAGTTTGCATGTTCTCCCCGGGCCTGCGTTGGGTTTTCTCCGGGTACTCCGGTTTCCTCCCACATTCCAAAAACATGCGTGGCAGGCTGATTGAACACTCGAAATTGTCCCTAGGTGTGAGTGTGAGTGCGAATGGTTGTTCGTCTCTGTGTGCCCTGCGATTGGCTGGCGACCGGTTGAGGGTGTCCCCCGCCTACTGCCCGAAGACGGCTGGGATAGGCTCCAGCACCCCCCGCGACCCTAGTGAGGATCAAGCGGCTCGGAAGATGAATGAATGAATGAATGAATGAATTTGAGATTTTGGTACAGATTTAACAAGCATCATGGAAGTTAACACAGATGATTTGCTTTCGTGGACCACATAAAATGATGTCGCGGGCCGGATCTGGCCCCCGGGCCTTGACTTTGACACCAGTGGAGTAGACCATTTTCTCTGATTGAGTTTCTTCCCAATCAGCGTCATGTGAAGGAATGCAGTGTAAAAATCAAAGCCGAGTAAACATCTGTAGAGCTGATAAACAAATATTTCCCACTTTATTGATTTATAATATTAGATATATCATCCTGAAATTACACCTGAAAGCCAAATATCCCCAACTTTTACTTGGGGATTTTTGATCAAGGGTAGTGGATCTTGTTTCAGAGAGTAATCAAAACTTCTCTAAACTCTGACGTTTCACATCATCAGCAGAGCAGACCCGTCCACCAGACAGTAGCAGTACAGTATAGCGCATAGGTCTATTGACTGACCCAATTACAGCCGTCACAGGAGGAAAAATACCCCACAGTGAGCTCATTAGTCTCTGGAGCCTCTCTGTAGCTCTCCGTCTTCCTCAGCCTCAGTGTCCCATGCTGTTTTATAATGTACAGTCAATTACAAAGTCATGTTTAATTCATGAAAACATTTTTCTTTATTACCGTTGAATGAAGTGTTTTCTAATTTGATGGCACATAACTCTCGTCACATATACAGTATGAAATAATGTACATGTTATGCAGTTGTGAAGTAAAAATCAATGATTGTAAAAAATGGTGCACAAAAGTATATATAGTAAAGGCGCACTAGTTAGTACTGTGGTTGTTCCAACTTTTAGCTTGTCTCATCAGCGGTATGACACAGCATGCATCACAAGATTTATTTGGCACAATCTTTATACTGGATGTCCTTTTAATAATATTCATTCATTCATCTTCCGAGCCGCTTGATCCTCACTAGGGTCGCGGGGGGTGCTGGAGCCTATCCCAGCTGTCTTCAGGCAGTAGGCGGGGGACACCCTGAATCGGTTGCCAGCCAATCGCAGGGCACACAGAGACGAACAACCATTCGCACTCACATTCACACCTAGGGACAATTTAGAGTGTTCAATCAGCCTGCCACGCATGTTTTTGGAATGTGGGAGGAAACCGGAGCACCCGGAGAAAACCCACGCAGGCCCGGGGAGAACATGCAAACTCCACACAGGGAGGCCGGAGCTGGAATCCAACCCGCTACCTCTGCACTGTGAAGCCGACGTGCTAACCACTGGACTACCGGGCCGCCCCCTTTTAATAATAATAATAATAATAATAATAATAATAATAATAATAATAATAATAATAATAATACAGCAGACCTTTATCAAATGAACATAATTCTTTGACCAAAGGGAATGCAGTGAAATCCCTCACAAAAGTTGTGGTGCGCATTTGTGGTCCCATCAGATCATTGAAGAGGAAAACTACTCCTTCACCTCTCTGACCTCTCAGCATATATTTCAAAGCCCTGACTGTGAAACCCACGGGAAGGTCTCCAAATTGATTTTATTTATAGACTTTGACCCCAAAAAAATGATCATGTCATTGACGCACAAAGCTATCAAATTGAATTACTGTATTAATTTCATTTTAGGGCCAACGCTGTCTTCGCAGATCTCAGTAATGAACGTGGGGTGTAAAATATTATCATTACTTGATTCCTGTACGCTACGAGTGAAACAAGAACGAGGTCAATGTTCTGATTATGGTAACACAATAGGATGGACTGCGACAACAAAGCTTTCAAAGAAAGGTGAAATTAAAACAATTAAAACAGTCCTCTGTGGAAGGTTTAATATATATATAATATAGACTATACTAAGTGTCCCCAACCGCCGTGGACCGGTACCGGTCCACGGGTCTTTTGATGTCAGGCCGCACAGAAGAACGAAATAATTTATATTACTTCCGTTTTATTCATTTCAGAATCTGAAAGACAAGTTATTTTTAAATATTACATGTTATATCCGTCTACAGTGTGCCACTCTTGATGCACGTGATAGGTTCCCGCTAAAATGAAACCAGAGAAGAAGAGGAGCATACGACCCAGCCAGGATCAGAAGAAGAAGGCTAGATTTAATAAAACAGCATCAGGAGTCCTATTTAAGATACGGATTGATCTCAACAGGAGATTCCCACTCACCAAGCCAACTCTGCATAATATGCGGCGATGGTAAGTCGTATTTTTCATGCACTTTTCATTTGCGGTGTATTTTATTTTGAAGGCACGCTTAAACGTGACCATAACAACCAGAGAGTGTTGCGGCCAGATCGGACGTTCTTGGTGTCACGATTTGTGTTTATCATTATGTTACGAAAATACCACACGCAGGTCATCTCATATTATTTTGTTGTATTTATTTAGCCTTAAAGGCCGGTCTCTGAAAACATTCAACCGGTCCGTGGGGCAAAAAGGTAGGGGACTGCTGCTCTATACAATATATATGATGTATAAATACTTTAAACTATTGGACTTCTGAGAAGTTGAAGACTTGACAGCAGAGAGTTGACAGCAATGCAAGTACATTACAACAGACAACATTCAAATTGTACACAGATCACCTCATTTGCATTGACAAATGCCTTTCATTGACCATCTCTGGGAGAACTCCGGCCAGTAATTCTGTGTTTCCCCACGTCACATTTGGCTTCTGCAGGGCTGAGTCCATGAGAGAAGAAGGCGCAGGGGTGGAATCTCTGGTCCGCTTGCACTCCTGAATCAGCGGCCAGGCTTTTTTTTTTTCAAGGAACATTTTCGGAACCGACGATAAAAGTTGGCAAACCCAAGGAAACGCTGTAGTTGCTTTTTGGTGGTGGGTGGAGGCCACTCCGCCACCGCTTGGATCTTGAAAGGATTGGCTCTCAGCTAACCCTTCTCTGTAAAGAACCCCAGAAATTGAACAGAGCTTATGTGCAATTCACATTTCTCTGCCTTCACAAACAGTTTATTTTTGAGTAGACCTTGTAAGATGACACGGACGTGTTAACGGTTTTCCTCGAGTGAACGTGAGAAGATTTGAATATCGTCCCGATGCACAAAACAACAAACTTTCAACAACAAAGTCTTCATGTACAACATGAAAGGGTTCATCTTAATACACAACAATGAAAATGTTGTCTTCATACTTGACCCCAGACATCTGAATGAATACGAAGCTGAAGGCAAATACAGTACACACACACACACACACACACACGGAAAAGGAGCTACACTCACACTTGTCTAGCTCGAGAGTCTCAATGCATCATCCAAAGCAAGTCATTGGCCCCACCACCCACAAGGCAGGTTCAATATTTATGGGTCGTTGCCACATTTTGCCATCTCAGCTTGACAAAAGTGATCAGCATCTCAGCGTGCTGCCTGTCAAAGCGGCTGCAGCGTACATCATTATGTCAGGGGCTGTCACTGTCGGCGCTGCAGGATGTGTCTGCCTCTTGGCCATCAAGCAGCTTTTCCCATCCAAAAATGTTCGCCGGATGCGATGATGAACTGAACCCTGTACCGCCAAATTAAAAAATGAAACCAACCTTACTGTGAGTAGTGAAAATGCTGGTTTATGAGGAGCAAGCACACAATTGTAGTACGGGATGTAATTCATGTAAAGGAGATATACTTTGCTTGTTTTCACCATTTGAAACAGTTCCCATGTGTTTTAATAACATCCATGACATGCTTTTGTTAAAATACCCTCATGATTAACAATTAAAAGAAACTTTACACAAACTTCATCCCTCGCTGATCATGTTACCATGATGGTCAGGGGTGCAGCCTGAGCTTTGCGACAAGCAAAGGCTGCATTTCACGTTCTCACCAGTAAGTGTATGCATAACCGAGCCTACTCTTGCAGACCAGTTTGCACTTTAGCCAGGTGGTTGGCCGTCAATTCTTCCATGATGCTTGGCAAGCTGGCTCTTGACACCTCCAAGGTGAATGAGGGCTACTGCTTGCCGTAGAAAATAAAAATTAAACAATCCAACAGGTTGACTAGCCCTGATTTTAGATTGGAGCGGGACAAAAACGTTTTTCCGAGCGGTCAAGATCAGTCTGACAATCTGTTAAGATAAGAGCCATTGCAATGGTCGGAGAGTCCTTACGATTGTTTGGAGGTACGAATCGGTGCGAAAATCGGGCTAATTATCCTGCTGTGTGATCCCGGCTTTACCAGAAGAATTAAAAGTGTATATTAATTGAATTGGGCGGCCCGGTAGTCCAGTGGTTAGCACGTCGGCTTCACAGTGCAGAGGTACCGGGTTCGATTCCAGCTCCGGCCTCCCTGTGTGGAGTTTGCATGTTCTCCCCGGGCCTGCGTGGGTTTTCTCCGGGTGCTCCGGTTTCCTGCCACATTCCAAAAACATGCGTGGTAGGCTGATTGGACGCTCTAAATTGTCCCTAGGTGTGAGTGTGAGCGCGGATGGTTGTTCGTTTCTGTGTGCCCTACGATTGGCTGGCAACTGATTCAGGGTGTTCCCCGCCTACTGCCCGAAGACAGCTGGGATAGGCTCCAGCACCCCCCGCAACCCTCGTGAGGATCAAGCGGCTCGGAAGATGAATGAATGAATGAATGAATGAATATTAATTGAATTTCAACTGGATTTAGCTCAATTAGTTCAAAGCTTTCGCGGATGAAAAAACACCTGCCCTTGGAAAGCTTCCAACATTTGAAACTGTAGGATGGTTCAAAAAAAAAAAAAAAGAAGGAAGCAAATGGGCAAACAAATGGGCAGCAGAGAGCCCAACGGGTTAAATCCTTTTGCACTAAGTAGCTAAGCCCACTTAAGCAAGTATCACCAGACCCCCAGAGCAATCAAACAAGTGTGAAAAGCCATCATATAGTGTTCCTTCAACAGCGATCCACTGCTGGGTGGCCTTTGCCAGCTGCCCTTGCTTGAAAAACTGCCTCATCATCAGATAAGTTCAACAATACGGTAGCGTAATGGTAAAGTAGCTTCAACAAACAGCCAGAAGCAAAGTAAATGATGCAGCTTCTCGAAACTAAAATGAGAGCCCATCCCTTTTATGTGTGCTTAATGTATGAAGCTGCATTTACAATTAACAACTAACTATGGCAACGTGCAGTAACTAACATGGTACTCCGTGCTTCTATTATTATACTTTTAATGAGCCAAAGTCAAATTCTGTTGATCTCGTAAGATTTTCAAAGATTGCAGATTGCAGATTTTCTTACTGCAATCTACAGCATGAGCTACACAAAGATCATATCTAGTCTAAAATCATGTTTAGATTTTAGACTCTAAAGCTGATACACTTTTTCAAAAGTGTAAGGTTGTTGCCACTGCTTTTGTCCAACATTTTATGTAAAATAACAACAACAAAAATCAAGTAACAATACAGTCCATATTTATTCATAAAGTACTTAAATCTAACTTACATGGCATACCGTGATGATATTTCTTTTGTATTCATGCAGCACAACAGACATTCCTCAAAACACTCTCTGCTGGAGGCGATGAAATAATGACCCTTACATTTAAGGTTGCCAATCAGTTTAGATTCATGTCAGAGTTTATTTCTTGAATAATTCATTTATCCGTTGATTTCATTCATTTTTACATCAATCCTAAGCATCTTCAAGAGTCAAGGCAAACTGGAACCTATCCCAGCCAGAATGGCAAATGAGGCCGGGATAGGCTAAGCAGTCATATACAAAAATAAATAAGTCAACAAAATCAATACAGAGGTCAATAAATAAATCCAGGATGACATTCATGTCAAAAGACACACATTAGGATCACATGCATGTTTTGGGTAGTGCAGAATCACATCCTTATAAAAATCAGCACAAGTGAACAAAATGGAAGTAGGAAGGGGGCTAAACTCACTGGATAGAATTTGGGTGAACCGTGTCATATTTAATTTTGTTGCGTCCATTAAAGAGACTGAAACATTAACTCGCCTACTGAAGAGGGAGACAGCATAATATTGTCAGAGCAAAACAATCTGCAAACCTAAATTAATCTAATGTACTTTTATGGTACAACATGTGGTCAGCTGAAGTGTCCTGTCTTCAGACGGCCACGAGTCAAGAAAAAAAAAAGTCATTTAATATTCTTATTATACAACCACTTTTCAAACTATATCAGGCCAGAGGCAGCACATTCACATTATTTATGATTGCACCTGGCAAGGCAGAACAAAGCTTTGCGAAATGCTGTGTTCTGATTGCTAATGCTCCGGTGGATGTGCGCGTAGGTTGGCTGTTGGTAGGAATGAAACTAAATGTTGGCGGCGCTCCAGCTTCGAAGGAGGCTGAGCGACGCCTCGGCGCGCTGAAATATTGATTGGGAGAGCTGAAGCACCCGCAAGCCCCGTGGACAATTCACGCGCTAAAGGTGTGAAAGTTCTGTTGATGTATAAAGCCGCACTGCTGTACCGTTTAACGTGAAGACGCTTTGATTGAGGGTCCGCCTTCCGATATGATCAACGCAGGCCACCTCCCTTTAGGATTCTCACTACGTCAGGTTACATCAAGCAGAAACTCTTCAGGAACGTCATCGCACACATCATTCTTACAAAGTCATTCAAAGATTTAGCGTCAGCCTGGATGCGAGCCCTCTGTTCATATGTCAGTTGTTCTAATGACACCTGTGGAAGCTGTGGAGGTGACTTTGCGCTCCAGCTTGAATCTCTGCGCCTTAAAGAATGATGCATGTTGGTTGCAGATGTATTCATTTATCTTTTACATTCACGTTCACTGTACCCGAACTTTATTTTTCGATCAAATCTGCACACACTGGAGCATTTGCTTCAATATTGAGAGCTGCTCAAGCACTCACCTTCGATGAACAGAATTGGAGGAAATCGAGCTGACAAATCTTAAGATTGGGAACCATATTTTTTAGTGTGTATAATATTTTATGTGGCCCCAGGATTATGTTTTTCTGATTTATTACTGAATGCAGGAACCCTTTGGGTTAATTTCCTACGGTTGGTAGTACCTGTTTCCTTTCTATTATTATGTATACATTTAATTGGCTTTGCGGAAACAATTACAACTGCTGGAGTTCCGCATTGGCTTGAGTCCACTTTTTTTTAAAAATAATTAATCAATGCTACTCGGGTCACACTGCCGTCAGGCCAAGGCACACACAGATGAGGAGCACACTCTCGTACACAGATGGACAAAATTGTTGGTACCCCTTTGTTAATGAAAAGGAAACAAAAACACACAGATAAAAGTCATCAGAAATACAAATGTTATTGTTCTAAATTGTGTTTGCAAACAGTTTTAACTGTCACCATCAAATGTTGAACAAAATATCTTTTGCCACAAGAGAAACTGTTTGCGAACGTCTTTGAAACATTTTGCAATCCTAACCAAACCCTAACACTCGCAAGCCTTCGCCGCTCAGTGAGATACCACCTCATCATGCCGCAGTGCATCCAGACTGTCGAAGAAGAACAAGCTAGGTTAAGTAGTAGCCTATATTTTAGCAGCAAACTCTAATCTAGACCATCCTCGATGAACTGTTGTGCTGCGGGAAATGATCTAATTATACTTTTCACAGTCATAAATGATCATGAATTAGCTAGAGATAATGTATCTTTGTTCATCTATCTATGGTAGTGATGTATTGTGACAGACAGAACAATTTGATGCTTCTCCACTGGATGGTTTCTTCACTTTTTTCTGCCATTAAACTCATTTATTCATTCATTCATCTTCCAAGCCGCTTGATCCTCACTAGGGTCGCGGGGGGTGCTGGAGCCTATCCCAGCTGTCATCGGGCAGTAGGCGGGGGACACCCTGAATCGGTTGCCAGCCAGTCGCAGGGCACACAGAAACGAACAACCATTCGCACTGACACTCACACCTAGGGACAATTTAGAGTGTTCAATCAGCCTGCCACGCATGTTTTTGGAATGTGGGAGGAAACCGGAGCACCCGGAGAAAACCCACGCAGGCCCGGGGAGAACATGCAAACTCCACACAGGGAGGCCGGAGCTGGAACCGAACCCGGTACCTCTGCACTGTGAAGCCGACGTGCTAACCACTGGACTACCGGGCCGCCTAAACTCATTTATCGAGTATAAAATATGTTCCTTGGCTCAATAAAAATTGTGAAACACTGACCTTGAAAAAAAAATGTCGACTGCCCCCACCTCAAATGCCTTGAGTTCAATAAAATGCTTTAAAAAATAAAATAAATTATTATTATTGTTATTATGTCTATGCTTACTTCAATTCTTCAAGTACACTGAACAACTGCGACTCACATCAGAGAGAACGCAGGCAATGAATGAAAGGCAAATTAGCATGTATTTGGAGGCTTCCACATGGTATAAAGTGTACTTTCTTTCGGTGATTGACACCTGCAATCACCCTCGTCACTCTGGCTTCTTCCATGTTTCTCCTCAGTCAAAGAGAAGGCTGCTGAGTTTTATGTTTTTCAATGGGAATGCCAGTAGACCTTTGATTCATTTTTTAATAGACCCCTGAAGCACAAGCACCATCCTCTGCCTTTTTATGTCCCCCCCCCCCCTCGCCCTTTCCTCCTCTCATTGAAAAAGTCAATAGATCTACCACACCTTTCCTCTCCCTTGTTTCTGCTCCTAAACCAACACATGCAATATGGTAGCCGGGCATTGCTTTGCTATATGCGATGCTTGTCTTGCTCTTGCGCAGAGCTTGCTGCCCCTGCAGGAGTCGTTGGATGTTAATGACGAGGGAGCATTGGCAGAAGTCGTTGGGATGCAGCAATAGCTTCGTTTGTGGATATGCTGGCCTGCACTCATGTTCCTCCATCTCCTCTGAGACAGTCAGAGACGGTAGGAGGAGGAGGAGGAAGGCAGCCAGTTCATCTCGTCCCGCTCGCGTCCTACTTCTCTTTTCATCGCCCTCTCCCTTTATCCCTGCGCTTTTTCCTCTCAGTCTTACGCCTACACCAGTCGTGCGCCGTCTCCCGCTGCAAAGCTCCATGCTGTCGTCGTTACATGAAACCCACTGCATGATAAAAAGCTAACTTAAAGGATGTGTACCGCATGCATATGTGACGGCGGCCCACTGCGTGCGGTTTGAGCAGCGGTCTCGCCTTGTCAGATCCAACCTTATCAAAGTTGTGTTCCAGCACCCACCCCCACGTGCTCTGTTGTGACCGATATGGAAAATGGCATTCTCTAATATTGCACTTTCCAAACACATATAGTCATAACATAAATAAACAGAACATAGAGAATTTAAACCGCTTGTTCTTCACAAGTGCTCCTTGCCGCTCTCTCTGGTGTTTGTGACCTGGCCTCTTGGCGGCAGTATCACACGGTCATGCAGACACAAACGAAGAAGAGTTTCACAACTACAGTGAAACCCCTCTACAGTGAAATCATGTTTGCAGCAAGATTTTTTTTCACAACAGGGGGGTTTTCACTGTAGCAAATTTGTTCCCAGATGTAAACACACACACACACACAAAGAAGTTTATGTACATACGTTTGTGTACTCTTTATTTTTATTCCAATAGTGCATAAGTATGAGCATACACTGACACTTAATATAGTCAGTGTAGAAAGAAAAAAAGGAATGAAATTGCGAAATTTACGATCAGCATTCACTTTCACTTACATCAATTTCTTGGATCATGTCCTTTATTTTGCTTCGTCCGTCTTTCATTTTGATCACTTCTACCCTCTCTTCCAGCGTCAGAGCTCTTCTTGTCTTCGCTGCTTGACATCTAAAGGTCCGTTTTGTAGCAATTTTAGCAATGCAAGGTTCTTGCTGCGTCTGAAACGAACATTAACAAATACCTCCTGGACTACTGCGCACGTGTACACCAGTGTGGTGGTTGCTGTTGCCGTTTCCGAATGAAGCAGTAGAGGTCACTGTTGGATTAGACTTCGTTGTAGTGAATCTCATCGCGAGGCAAGAGCAGAGAAAAAGATTTCGTATAACGCAACAGGGTGGGTTTTTTTCGTTGTATGGGGAGGGGGGGGGCAGGAGAGTGGGAATGGTGTTAATGCATGAAGATTTTTTCACACTAGGGGATATTTTCGCCCATGTACGTTTTGTTGTAGAGGCATTTCACAACTACTTTAAGTGTTTTGGTCAGCTATAGTAACTCAGTCCGTTCTGCATCTATCCATCCATTCCCTGTACATGCCTGTGAGGATCGGCAGAGGAGGGCATTCTGCCAAAATGACGTTCCATCAGTCCGTCAGTATTTCAGGCCGACCCACGTGGGCCAATAGAACATAATGACTTTAAAACTTAACCGCCATTGCCTTCATGCTTATCTCCGCCACTGCTGCCCTTTAATTGTTAATTGTTGATGGACACGTGCGCGCGGACACACACACACTCACACACACACACACACACACACACACACGCACACACACACACACACACACAAGGAAGGAGTCAGTGAGTGAATGGCTGCATAATTAAAGTGACAGGAGAATTCATCAGACTGTCCCTGAACACCGGCTGTGACAGCGGACATCTCCAGGCTGCACGGTGGCCCAGGCCTATCATTGTGTATTTGAAGGACAGGGACCAGCAACCTCTGAGCCAGCTGAAGGAAAAATCAATACGTCTCTGGCAAACACCATCATGAGTCGGAGCAGCTTTGGTAAAGTAGTCAGTTCTGTGAGGACGGAGGACGGCAACTCACATTTCATGGGTGATACGTTCCAAGGCGACTAATACATTTCCATGAAGTAGAGGTTGGTTTTACGTATTTATTTTTGATTTTTATTTCTGGGGAGGATTTCTGCTTTTTTTTTTTTTTTTAAGCGAGCCTGCCTCAGCCCTCACTACAATCATTTTGGATAAAGAGCATTGTTGAAATGTGCTGTTCAGCTATTCAGAGTGCTCCAAAAAAACAGAGCTTCAACTGGGCAGACGGTGCGTGCACCAGGCAGTACTCATGGAAACAGTTTGAGCACAACACACAATCTCTGAACGGGCATCAGAGTGACCCTAATGTTCATGGTCTCGGTTTTGTAAAACATGAATCACATAATTAATTGTGGATGGACAGTACTTGACTGATCCAACTTACAAGGAAGGAAAATAGCAATAAAAACCGCAAAATTGCGAGGTGAATCTGCAACATGGTCACAAATGAAAATCAGAGATAGATTGAATCCGCAATAACCAAAACGTGAAGTAGCAAGGGAACACTGTAATTGTTTCTTTTGTGGCATACTTGGATATGGCGAATGTGTGTCATGTTCTAAGTGACATTTTAAGCTTAAATACTAAAACTTAGGCTCATATTTATAAGTACACTCTGCCGAGTTTGAACGCGAGGTGCCTTCGGGCGCCTCCATGTTTTAAGTGTTGAGGAAGAGCAAATCGAGGTAGGCTACAAAAGTGTGCTCCAAAGCAGCCTTCGCACGGGGCCTGTCTCCATGGAAACGAAAGTAAGATTTGAAAACTGCATTTGAAGGTCGCGCTCGAGTCTCGCCGGAAGTTACATCATGTGGCCGACAAACTTGGCCTTTGGAAGATCCAGCCTCCGTACTTGGACATGTCTTGTGAGAGCCAAATATACACAATAAAAAAATACATGAAAAACGATGTCATCATCTAATTTACAAGATACTCTACGCAAGTCTTTTATTTCTATTACTCTCTCAATAACAATAGGTACATATATTTTAGCATTACATATATCATTTTAGTTTTGGAACATAATTGAATAATGGCAGAAACAATGGTTTTACCAATGCTGTTAATTTTGGACAGCTGGAGCATAACTCCATAGAGTGGGGTCTTCCACGGTTGTTGAGCAATCTGTAAGGGAAGCAACTGAGTAATATTAGAATATAAAGTTGTCGGCAATTCTTGCCCCAGGAGGTGCTTATCTGAGACAGAATTCACAAATCAAGCCACCATCAAGCAACATTAGCTTTGATTTCAATCCTGTCTCGGGGGAGGAAGAAAATCCGAGCTGGTATCTCAATATTTTCAGAAAACCTTTATGATTCTCATAACTAAGTGGTTTCACCAAGGGTGTCTTCCAAAAACTAGGTTGGTGACTCGAAAGGTGAGTGGCTAGTGCCTCTTTAACCAATTTGAGATACACATAGTAACACAATCCGTTTCGGTCTTTGAATGATGCAAGTAAGACAAATGACAGCTTTCAATACGTAAATCACAAGGATGACCTTTGGTCCTTGTACTGGTCAGAAAGAACAGTCAACTGACAATCTACTTTCCTCAATGACATGATCATATATTTGAAACTGTCGTGTTCCGTCGTTTTGTTTTTTCTTTTTTCCATTTTACCCCTATAGGTAAAGCGGGGGCAGGGGTATGCACACCTGCGTGCAATTATTATCAACTTCCTGTTTGAAAGCTTAACGGAACAACAGGATGGGTGCTTCTTCAAAAACGCTCGCAGTAGTTCGCAGCCAAGTGGCTTGGGGCTTAATTGCTTTGGGGTCCAATCAGTCACAGATCAGAACATAAACAAGTATGAATGTTGTCATGATCCTGTTCGTGTGTGTCTCCAGCAGGTGGCAGAGGAGGGCCTTCCCTCCAGCGTGCACACCTGCTGCCAGTGTGTTCATTAAGTTAGCCAGCTATTTAAGGACTTGCCGAACACCAAGTCTCTGTTGGATTATTGACTTGTTTGCTGCTTGTTCCCAAGTGTTGTTTTAAAGCTCTCTTGAGCCAGTCATTGTTGTTTTTGCCCTCGAGTCCCTCACTTGTAAGTTTTGAAAAAAAAATCTGACAAATGTGTACAGTACATGAACACCAACCAGACTCCATCAAAGATGTGGAATGGCATTCGTTACGAGGACAATTAGCCATGTATTGTTGTTTGGGTCATTGCGTGTCATTCCCTGTGTGGCCATGAGTAGGCGACGCAGTGCGGTATCAGTGGTTGAGAGAGCGAGTCAGTAAGTAGGCTAGTGAGTGGTAAGTGGAGCGGCTCGAAAGAGAGTTGGACACGTGTTGGTTCACCCACTCGCTGGCCCTCTGGTGCCTTTTAAAAGACTCTTGATGAGCGAATGACTAAAAGTTATGGGCAGGAGCATCATTCCACTCATCCACCCACACAGAGAGTGAGGCTGAGTCAAAGGCGTTGGAATCAAATGTTCTACCACTGTAAAAAGAGAGATGCAGTCACACCCACGCCACTAGAAATAAATTGGCACGTTAATTGTGAGTTTGCGGGTCTAAAAGTCCAGCGGTGATTTGTATTTAGTCTCTCTCTGTCGAAACATATAAATGTTTGTCGATCAATGTAGCTATTTAATTTCACTGGTTGAGATTGACGCTTTTTGCAATTTATTGAGTGAGATGACTTTCTAACAGTGTTCTCCAGGTTTAATTAAATATTCTGCTAAAGAAAATGTAGTTGTCAAGTTTGCTCAAAACGCGTCATCTTTTCAGACTCATCATTCTCTAATTGGCTTTCTTCATGCAGTCATCTTTTTTTTAGGGTCAGAGCAGTGACCACTTTGTCATGATGTTGAAAGACAAATATTAAAAATTATGTTTCTTTGTGGATTTTGGATGGAAGAAAGGTGCACATTTCTTTCCATCCAAAACGGTTGTACTTTTTAGAAAAACTAATTGTTTCAGATGAGGTAATTGCAACCACCTGGGAAGGGCCAATTGTTGCTTGGACCTGATTGGCCTCAAGCTCAAGTGAACTCCCTTTAAAAGAGGAATGAGGAAGATACAGGGGGGCGGACAACTTGGAGAGCAGTGCCACACGTGGGCTGGTCAACTGCCACTCCTGAAAATAAAGAAAACTGGAAAATCTCCTTGCTGAATTGCCTTTTTTATTCTTTTTCACCTGGCCTGCTTTTCGCCGCACAACACACGTTTCATCTAAAAAAAAAAAAGTGTGTTTCATCTAAAGATGGTTCAGACTAAAAGTTATTGAAAGCTTCGTATTTCGTCGCACGCTGTTGCTGAAGGATGTGCTGTTTGTCAAGAAAAGTGATGCCGTTTTTGAGAGTCTAAACCTAGCAGAATACTTATTAGACATTGCACAATTAAGGTCTGCGGAAAAAAACATCTATTAAAGGGTTCTTGTCAGAATGTGGCCATTTACAGCTGTTTGCAGCTCTTTGATTTGTTTTTGCAACCAGCTTAAGAATTATCTAAACCTTTCCCAAATTCTGTGCAATTTCCTGGCTAAACCTTTTCACACATCTACCTTGACATTATAAAAGGCAAAGTATTCTTGCAGAAATTATGGGGGGAAAAAAAAGATGTATTCATATAAAAGGACCAAGGAGGTTAAATGTACTGAATTATCCAACTCCCTTCTTTAGCAGAACGCCTCCGTTAACAAGCTTTAAAGTAAATGAGTCAATATTGACAACGAAATACTTTCAGTGTTTGTTCGAGCAGCTGCTACTCGCTAGATGCTGTTAAATCATACTTTTTATCTTCTTTGCGATAATAGTCACTGTTTGGCAGCTCCTACAAATATTTTCGTTGAATAATGCAAGAGCATTGCATCAAATTGACAAGGAAGCAGGGAAGACGACTCTGTGCCGCATTTTCAGACAACGTCAGCATGTTCGGGAGGCAGCTCTGCACTCGTCCCTTTTTGGTAGGCGGGGTACAAAAGAGCGCAGGTGTGCCGAGACCCCCACTGTCATCGTGTGTTTAGGGGCCAACATCACCGGGGAGGCTCGGGACTATCGTGTTGCATATGATTAATGCGGGGCCCTGCTGGAAGCGCTGAAGGAGACTGTGAGCCTCAGGGCATCAACAGACCCGCTTCCCAAAGTGGGACGTGGCCTCAGCTCTGCATGCTTGACCGCAGTACTTGAGGGTGTTTTGGAAGCTGCACGTAGCTACAGTAGTGGTTTTGTGGAAAGATGAAAGCGGTTGACCTTCTGAAGTTCAAAAGTTTCCCCCTCCTCTTTCCCCCGCCTGTCAAGCTCTCTTTATCTTTGACTTCAGGCTCTCCATCTTTGCATCCCTTTCGTTCCTTCCATTTGTCTCGTAAGCCCTCACTGCTTATGTGAGCCGCATATTCATTTCCTTTCTAAAAAAAAAAAAAAGTCACCTCCGGTTCAACTGCTTCTGTCGGGTAAATAACCAGAAGCCATGCGGTCACAAAACAAAACTCTTCCGATTGTTCACATCCAGCAAGTTTACTGTGTCAATTTGACATCTGAAAGTGCTGCTTCTGGGAAATTTTGATACTTTTACCACTTCAAATGAGACTCCGCACAATACTAACGGGAAGGATAGAATGTCGTGGGCTTTATTTTAAAGGTTGCGTATGCACAAACTGGAGCTTGACAGGTGCTTGCTTTTAAATTGAATGACTCTATATTTATTGTAACAGTGGCCTATTATTTTTATTATTGGTGGTAGTCGTATTTACATTTTATCTGCAATTCCAAAGACCCAAGTCCTCACAGACCGTACATCTTGGGTCTCCTCGTGGAAACTCAATTTGTAGTTTCGATATTCACGCGAAATGTTTACTTAAATAGCGGACCATAAGCACTCTATATGCATCATTGAGCTCCATCTTGAGCGCCCAAATGTTGTATGTATGTTGTATGAGATGATAACGCCCCCCCCCTTCACTTTGCAAGTTAATTAAAAAAAAATGCGATCGATATGAATCAAGCCAGCCTCATGGAAGAATGCTCTCACCCGCGACGCCCATTCTTTGGCTGTTAGCGGCCTATTCCCCACCTTTTTGCATATCCAAGTACTGTCTTCTACACTAATCAAACAAAGCATACATAAGCGTTACTGATCACTTTATGTGAGCGTACCCTCAGATTCAATGGCAAAAGACCCGACTCAATCATGAGATGATCAAGTGGCGCATCCCAATAACTTGTCAGTATTTGCCCTGGGAAAGCACATCTAGTTAGTGTCATGCTACGATAAAAGACTGCTCTGAAAATGTGCAGTTTCTCGCTACACTTATTTTGTGCTCGTCTTTGGTAGAATTGAAGTGCTCCTCAGTGTAGCGGTGTAATTAGCTGGAGCTGTGCAGCATATGGAATTGTTGTGTGCCTGATGATGCGCGTGTTCTCCAGTGGATGATATTTACTTTCATTTTCCTTAGAAAGAGATTAAGTCAAACATATGGGGCCAGCTAAAAGTAGAACTTTAATTTGCTCTTCCAAAATATGAATTACTCAAGGGCCACTTATTTCCTGTGTTGGCTCCCCAATCATACTTTTATTTTTTTATTCTTTTGGAAGGGGAAATGATTGTGGTTGGAAATACCAACTCATGTTCCTTATTTATGCATTGCAGTACTTTTCCAGATTTGAAGCATGCACGGGTGCACACTGCTTCCCGCGGATGCAAATGACACACTGACACAATTACAGTGTCTGATAGAACCGAAAATGTGCAAACAGTGTTCCTGGGCCATGTCCAAAGGTGTTTTACAGTATGTCGGTGGCGTAATTGACACCTAGGATAGTCGTGTCAGACAGAAAATGCCCTCGTGACACATTTGGGTCTGTCATTTTACCCAAACCTGAGATTGCACCCGGCATTTTTGTGTGTGGGATTTTTTTTCTCACTGTACCAGGATTAGAACCATCAATTCAGACACAGTCCAACTACTTGAAGTTAAAACCAACAGAATTTGTGTCAAAAGGTTTCCCATTCAGCACATTTGACAAAGTAATGTTGACCAAATTTGTCCAACTTAAGCACTATAACAAAAATACGACATGCAATGTCCTCTAAATGTTAAATCGTACATAAGCATATTGGAGTCTGCCATTGTTGAGCAATTTGTGTATTCTGGAATCCTTTTGCATATTATGGGATTTTTCAATGAAATCATCACCCACAAAATGCTTTAATTCACTTCAATTTGGGGAATTGAAGTGAATTACATCCACACATGCCCCCACGCACACAGAAACCTTCGGTTGCTAGGCTCCGAGTCACGATAAGAACGACAGCATCAAGTTCTAAAAAGTAAACTCACTGTTTGTCAGAATTCCGTCAGGTTTGACGTTTTACCTTTGTAATTGCTGCAGTCATCCGATTATCAGTGAATCGATCAAAGCACCCATTTCTTATTCATTGAGCCATTCGCTGTTTTTGCCTGGCTGTCATAATTCTGTTTTTTGTGTGTCTCCATCCAGCAGCTGGCAGAAGGGGGGCTTCCCTCCAGCGTGCACACTGGCTTCCAAAGATAATCAGCCGAGTATATAAGAACGTAGCCTCTGTCGGTTTCTTCGCCTTTGCTCTCGACTCTGTCACCAAGTATTTGAATCTTCTTGGCATCCCATGTTTCTTCTGTTTCATTTTTGATCTCGCCGATATTTTGCACATACCTTTTGTAAGTAGTTTTGTGTAGTAGTTAGTAGTCACGGGTTGTGTTATACGCATTTTGGGTTTTCTTGTCTATTTATTCACAAGCTATTTGTTTATTTTCCTGGTGGTGTGAGACTTTTTGAGCAGACAGGAAGTGTTTTGGCTCTCGCTCCTGAAAAAGGTGGACCCTAAGGTACTTGTAGCTGGAAACCACCTCCCCTGCTGCTCCTCCAATGACAAAGAAGTAAATGGATGGACAGATGGGGTGTCTTTATCATGTCCCGCTAAGACTTAGTCTTGAAAGTCTCCACTCCCGCTAATACTTTCCTTAACATAACTCAACAAATTTAATTGTACCGGCCTGTCACATTGAGCTCCCTCAGTGCTGGCACGAAAATGGATCCATTTTGCTTCGAAAAACCTTTTCCAAGCTGCTACGCCAGAAAAGAAGACACACTGCACACATTTTGGTAAATCACTGAAACTACAACTGCTTTTGAGCAGGCAACAGTGAGATACCAGCTGCTTTAAAAGTCACCCATCAGGAGAAAGATTTGGTGTTACACTTTGGCACTCCAATTACTGTTTTTATTCTTGACACAGCACTTCTTCTCTATATGCTTGTTTTGGCAATCATCGCCCCTAGCAAGGGTTATCACTATCGGTAAATTGTGGGTCAGACACTGCAAGACTGGGCCACGTCTGTTATAAAGTCCTGCTGGGCAAGGCCCAGTGCCATCAGAGGGCTCGACAGTCACAGTCCTGCCATGCTCACAGGCGACAGATGGACACACTGCGTCACCGTGGAAAATCTCCATGTCCAGCTCCAAATGTACATTTTATTTATTTTTTAACCTACGTAGTAGCAGTGCACAAAGTGCATCTTCTCTGTTGATGTCACATGACTAAATCAGCCAAATACACTCAAGAGTCAGCAGAAACATTTTGTTTGGTGCAAGATACAACCAAACTGATTGGGAGGTCCTCCATCGTTACTCAAACCAGACGGAGTTCATCAAGGGCAAGTTTTTTGGAAGGACCAAATCAATCTCTCAACAACCACGACGGACCATGAATTTCACCTGGTAAGTGGAAAAGTAGTATCCACACATTCACGCCTTTTTGAAGAAATGTGCATCTTTGATGAAACCAACCTACATTTTATTATTATTATTATTATTATTAGATTATAAAAGAATACAAGAAGGCCAGAGTACCCCAAAGGTCAGAATGGTGGAGCAGATGTATTTACTACTCATGCACCATGCCACCTAGTGTCATGATCCAGTTCTTGTGTGTCTCCGGCAGGTAGCAGAGGAGGACTTTCCCTCGGGCGCGCTCACCTGCTGCCGATGTGTTCGTCAAGTTAGGAAGTCCTTAAATACATGGCTAACGGCCAAGTCTCTGTCAGATTATTTGCCGCTCATGATCAAGTGTTGTTGTTTTCTCGACCTCTCGATCTTGGCATTGCCGTTTTTGTTTTACAGTCTCTCGCTTTTAAGTATATTATTTTGCCTTTTCATCTTGCTTTTGTTTTGTCAAATTGGACTCTTGTCATTTCGTTTATATTCTCAGATTAACTATTACCTTGCCTTTACAAGCGCTTTTTGTTTATACATATTTTTCATGGCTCTTCGTGACCGGCGTTTTTTGTTTAAACATACATTGTCAGTGTGCTTTTGTTAATAAATTAAAAAATGGTTACAGGTTTTTTTTGTGTCTGTAAATAAAGAAACCGGGATCAGTATTCGAATTCATTGGAGTGTGTACGATGAAATGTATTTTTTTCTTTTTTATAGTACTCCACTTTTGTGGAGGGGGCGGGGGGGGGGGGGTGCTGGAGCCTATCCCAGCTGTCTCCGGGCAGTAGGCGGGGGACACCCTGAATCGCTTGCAAGCTAATCACAGAGCACACAGAGACGAACAACCATCCACGCTCACACTCAGACCTCGGGACAATTTAGAGTGTTCAATCAGCCTGCCACGCATGTTTTTGGAATGTGGGAGGAAACCGGAGCACCCGGCGTAAACCCACGCAGGTCTGGGGAGAACATGCAAACTCCACACAGGGAGGCCAGAGCCCGTTACCTCTGCACTGTGAAGCTGACGTGCTAACCACTGGACTACCGGGCCACCCTAATGTAACATTAACAAAACATTACAAGTGTGAATAATGGTACAACAATTTGTCCGGTAGCACTTCATCCGCTGACTCACAGATTACTTATCGCATACAGCGACCTGCTCTTCACTATCTCCATCTGTATTCCAATTTCCAAATTTCCAATTTTCTCCATTGAATTGAAGATCCCACTCTTCCAAGTCTCACACTACAATCTTATCTGAGCAAACCAGGTGTCCAGAGGACACACTTTGGACACGCTTATTTAAAGAAAAGATATTACTTCAATATTTGGTAAGTTATTAAACGCTTTTCTTCATTTTTGTATGTCTTGAAACGGTGCAAAATGAGGATGAGCACTTTATAGTCCACTGTGTAATTAAAAAAAAAAAATATATATATATATATATATATATATATATATATATATATATATATATATATATATATATATATATATATATATGCATATGACTTCACTTGATAAAAACTGATTTGCCGAACCAAAATTGTCATGTTTTGGTTTGTGACCAACAGGTGGCACTGTAGGCTCTCCCTGCAGCTGCACACCTGTTGGTTGTCATGTTATTATTGCTTTAAAAGGACTCCCAGCGTGACCACTAAGTGTCGGGTCATTGTTTGTTTGTTTGTTCCCGTCATGTTTGTTCTGTAATGATATTTAGGTCATGTTTCGGTTACTATTAGTTTGGAGCTTCAGTCATGGTTTTTGTTTGATACTTTGGATTTGTTTTATTTTTAGGACTTTGTTTTGGATTTAGTTTTCTGTGTTTTTATCAATACAATTCTTCAAGTACAACCTGCTCCTCCCTCCTGCCTGCTTTTTGGGGTCCACCACCACCACACAGCGTGACAAAAACAATTTCAAGTAAAATACACCAAAACTTGCTGATATGGGGCTGATACTACACAAAGTAAAAGGTACAAACATTTTTGACATGCTTATTTATTTATTTTATTTATTTATTTTGTTGAACAGAGAAATTCATTTTTCCACAATAATGATAGACTGAAGCAAATGACAGTGAAATGAAATTAAATTTATGAGCTCAATAATGCATTTCTTCTTTTTTACATGTATAAATTGGTGTGATTTATTTTAGTGTGGAATGTAAAATAACCAGGATTGATTTTTTTTTTCATTTGTATTGCATAGACATATATTATATACACAGCCTAAATCAACGCTATTTATGTTAAGCATTTACACAATACCAAAATCAAAGAACATATTGACTCACTACTTTTTTTGTCAGCTAGTTCAACGCAATTGGAGAAGAATGTAACATTTCTACGTCCTTTCAAAGGCGGCTTTAGGTTAAGGCCGGGCTGAAATAAATGGGGTACTTCATATTTAATTCTTAACCAATTTAAAAAGCGTCAGAGGTTTTAGAGTTCTGGTGCACCATGAGGAAAAATAACAAAAATGTTCTTACTGCTTGGTGTATTCAACATTCAACAACTACACGCATAAACGTGACACTTTCTCCAGCAACAATCCTCCCCAGACCAGAAATTATTTGACTGACTTGTGAAAGACTGCCTGGTGCCAAAGGCCACACAGATTGCTAGGAAATAAATACTAAAAATAAGGATGAGTCATAGTAGAAGAAATAGAAGGTGCGAGACTATTAGCTTTACTAGTGACAACATTTCAATTACAAACTCTTCTCCTGGTCATTTTCCTTCTTGAATGGCTTGTGAGATATGTTTTACGCAAATGTTCAAGGAGTTGCTTTATTATTTCTTTATTCAATGCTCCCTCCATTCTCCTGAGCTCATCTCATTTGTGCAAATAACCGACAGCGCACCCAGAGCTCTAAGTCTCGATGTCATTGCTAGTGTTCTTCTGTAGTTTGCAATGAGCCATCATCATCTGATGTGAACCAGGCCAACCGAAAAGCCACACGACCAAACAAGCCCGGAAGGGATCCTATCGCCACAAGGCACTGGAGAAGTGTCAATCACCTATCATGAGTTGCTCCACTGTTGTGTGCATGTACATGGACTGATTGATTATTTATTTATTTTTTTACCTGAAAGGAGAATTCAACCCTCCAAAATATATTACCATTTTTATATAAATGTGTGTGTGTGTGTATAATATTACAACCCATATATTTACAATTACATGTTCTCTGGCATATTATTGGCTCTGCAGTTCCATGCATGACTCTCAGGAGGTGAGAGCGATGACTTGGCGAATCATTAAAGGTTTCTCCTCTGGCATCTTGTTGTGGGATATCAAAGACTTTTGATGGTAGACATCCAACTTCAGAGAGATCAAGTGTAAATAAAGAACATTTACCTCTCTCTATTCCTCTAATATTTAGTATTTGTTTGTAAGATGAACATCACAGCACACTGTAAAAACACTTAAATTTTGGGTTAAATTTGACCCAATTTCTGGGTTAAAAAAGGACCGACCCATACTTGGGTCAATTTGAGCTTCCCAAAAAATCTGATTTGCTTGTGTTTTTGCAGCATTTGAAATCACTCCGTTTGGGGCATTCTTGGTATAAGGCGCATTGCCACGGCAACAGTGTGCAATTAAGTAAAAAGCTTTCAGTCCCTTTCATAGACTCGGGAAAAGTCACACACACTGCAGTTGTTGTTGACTTTCAATCAAGGAGCTGGTGATTGCTGGTCAATGATGAGTCAACACACTTCAACCGTCTCTCAGTTGTATCAAAAAGTGTGAAAAGCTGCCCCCCCCCCCTGCAAACAAGTTTCTCTGGGCAGGATTGGAAGACGGTCTTACAGTTTAGATTTACATGCACACCTGACGTACCACTGTATAACTCAATTCATAAGTGAATATTACAGTTTTTGTATTTGGGCTAACGGGAATTGCCATTTTATCTTTAGTGTGATGTTACGACTGTCTCATGGGCGTCTGGGATTAAAATGAATGGCTTTGTTGCAGCGTCTTGAGACTACGAAGGATAACTAGATCTTTACCGTCTTTAATCTTTGTTTGAACGTGTTTAAAAAAGTAAGTCTCGAATGCACGTAATGTACATTTGTACAGGAATCTTTCATGCGAGACATGAAATATGATCAGCCATGTGAGCACAGTTGCCTCAGTTTAACCAAACAAGCACTGAAGCAGCATATGGTGTGCGTCTGTGCCCACTCCAGCTTCTTCCTGCCAGTTTTGTCCTGCCCACTCCTCAAAGACTTAAATGAGATTTTTTCCCTCTCTGAAGTAGTGGTCTCACCTGTGTATGGGCACAGTTACTGTCCATGTACCTGCGAGACACACAAGTGCACGTTCATAAATATAACCAAAATGTTGGACAATTTGAAGCACAGCTCCGAACTAACACGCATGCTCAGACATGACACCACTTTGTAATTGACCAAATGAAAACACATTTAAACACAATGCAGCCATTGTATTTGGCTGCCTGTTGTGGCTCAGAACGGCAGAAAACCTTTCTGATGATTGGAGGAGAGTCCAATTGGTATGAGCACCGATTGAGCACTTGTCAATTTGGAGAGACGAAAACCCGTTTCACATTGCACTCGATCAACGTGACAGGTCAGGATGGCAGGGCAGAAAGATTTGGTAAGCGCGGAGAATTTTGCTGCTAGTTTAGAGGAGAAGTCATGAAGATGTAGATTTGCAAAACAAAGCTCTGGCTACGCGCATCTTAAAGTGTACCTGTGGTGGTCAGAATGAAAATATGTTTTTTGGTTACACTGGTTGGAATAATACAATACAATACAATACAATACAATACAATACAATACATGCTGATTTATATAGCGCTTTCACAACAGCTGCAGCTGTAACTAAGCGCTTTACAAAACAGTTAAAGTAAAGTAAAATAACACAACTCATAACAAAACATTAAATCAATAGCTCGCGGAATTATTTATCGAGATGCCATGATAGCTAATGCGCGCTATCGTGGGAATCCAAACCTACTTTCTTTCAGCATGAAGAAAAGTGGTCTGGACACCTGCCCTCAACCGCCACTCTGCTCAGTTTAAAATGAACCGCGCAATCAAATTTGTTTACAGCATTTGATGTGACGTATTGTTCGTGAGCAGCGTCACTCTTCGGTGGCGGAAGTCCATCATCGTAACATTTAGAATGACGTGCAGGATTCAACTCAGGTTTCAATGACCACAAACACGATAGTCGTGAAGTCCTTCGCAGGTGACAGCACCTGAAGAAATTATTTCAAAAGGTGTGTCACGCCCGCTTTTCGCTGATTGGTTCATTCCGCTCAGGTTTGACCCAGAAATGTAGTGGGTCAAAGAATGTATCGCCCGCAAAAAGTGAGGGAACACTAGTGTAGAATATTATCTACTTTGAGGCACCTTGCCATCACGGCAGATGTCCCCTTGCGGCATTGCGCTACCCAGCAAACTTCCATTCTGTGGTCACCGCTCTGACCACGAGCACAATTGGTTTGATGACGCCTCGGTGCAATGTGAAAAGAGACAGAGAATCAGCATTTTAATAGAGGGGAGGTCATTCAGGGGGACCGTCCAGACTTTGGCTGGGCTACCAAATGAAGTTAAACACACACACACACACACACACACACAAAGGATTTCATCAGGACAGTTTGTTGTCGGCAATGATGTGGGTGGAGGACCAGGAGGTGTGAGGCAGCAATCAACACTTCATATTTTTGAATTATTGTTATAATTAGTTTGGATCACATCGTAGGGACTCATCAAAAACTCATCAAGAAAAAAAAAAAGAATCAGCCGTGAGACTTCTGAATCTGCAACAATAAGGCCATCCAGCCATCATCCTGTACATAATACGGTAAAAAGTTCATTTTGGATTTATTTCACTATTAAAGAGTAACATAAGATAATTACCAATGAAAATTGATTAACAGGTTTCTACATTGACGGTATTTCATTAATTGGATATATTTCGTTCGCTACTGTGTTTCACTATTTTCTTTTCCTCCAAAATATCATGCATCCATTCATTTGTATAGCGGTTGCTCTTCTCAAGATTATAGAGAGCTGCGGCCCCATTTTCATGCTCAGCGTGAGACTGGCTCAAAGTACAAGTGTGTGCATGAGTAAGGTTTTCTCTCTTTTTGGTATTTTCATAGATGTGCGCAGTTAGAAAGGGGCGTTTGCGCCATTGTGTGTGAACGCAGGCGACTTGATTCACAGCCAATCAAAGCGGAAGCATAATGGACTTGCTGGAGTCCGTGCGGGAGATTAGCGTTTGCAAAGAACGTTTCTGGGTGGTTTTAAAAAACATAATAGCCCAAAAATAAAGTTCAAAACCAGGTCAAAATTATCCATGCTTTAAATCAAATGTTCTGGAAGTGTGCTCTGAATAAATATGAAGCCCGTTGTTTGCAAGAGATTGTTGAATGTTGTGGTCAACTCCATTACGTTATATCGGAGCACTCGCTACCTGGGCACCAAGCACTGTAGACTCAAGTCCCAAAAAATATTTAAAAGTTAATTATTCTTACACATCAAGAGCTTCACTACATTCAAACAAATATCTAATTGAAATACTGGTACAATATTGAGATACTGGTATAAACGTCCAAATGTACGTAGGAAAGTGACGATAGAACAACGCCCCCAAATTTCATTTACATAGCCTAATACTGGAGGCACAGTCGTCAACAAATGATAAACGTTCGCTTCCAAAATACGGAATGCCTGCAACTGTGCGACTTTCAAATCCTGACTCAGGTGCAATAATACGCTCAAGAAATTGCGCGTGCAATAATTTAGCAATCTATTTTATTGAACAAAACTGGACCTCACGCTTGATATGTACCTTATGCTGTTGTTGCAGAATTAAAAAAAAAAACTAAATTAAAAAAATTTTGACATCACATCTTGCAGCAAATCCAGTGAATTTGCGGTTCAATTTACAAAAGTCGTTCCTGTAGAAGCATGCAGTACATTGCAGTAAAAGATCATCGGGGACACCATGTGCACACAGGAGGAAAGAAATCTGAACGGAAAAAAACATTATTGTGATGTATTATCACATTATGGACAGCGTGGGACTGGATTAAACGGTATTGTGTTGCATTGATAGTCTGCCGGTTTATTGGTAACAACTGTTTTTGATGCTTCTTAAGGGTATCAAGGGCTCTTATGCCTGTCGAAGAAAAAAGTGGTTTCAACGGCTACTTTTTATCCATCCATCCATCCACTACCTGAACTGCTATTACCTCATGAGCGTCGCGGGCTTGCTGTAGCCTATCCCAGCTGTCTTCGGGCAGTAGACACCCTGAACTGGTTGCCAGCCAATTGCCGGGCACACAAAGACGAACAACTATTCACACTCACAATCACACCTAGGGACAATTTAGAATGTTCAATTAACCTACTCTGCATGTTTTGGGAATGTATGAGGAAATGGTAGTCCCCGGAACCCAACACACACACACACAGACACGGGGAGAACATGCAACATCCATACAGGAAGGCTGAAGCCCCCCCGGATTTGAACCCTGAGCCTCTGTATTGTGAGGCAGACGTGCTAAGCAGCGGTCAGACATGCTAACCATTCCTTCACCGTGCCGCCCGGTTATTTTTCACCACTCCAAATACATTCGCACACAAACAACAGCACGAATCTCATTCATTGTTTATTTTATCTTTGTAGTATTTCTGCAATGTTCGAAGTAGAGAAATTTGACGACTGTTTGTAAAGGGAAGAAAATATTGACTCTTCAAGTGGGTCAGCGGTTGACCATCCAGGTGGACCACACTTTCTGAGAACGATCTTTATAAGGAACTACAAGAAGATCCCCACTTGTAGATGATGTCAGAGTGAATCAATTATTAATGTCATTAATTAGCATTTTTATGTCAAGGAAATTAATTCGATTGACTTTCTTCCCTTTTGCCATTGTCAGTTTAAATGCTTTGCTGCATGCGCATTTCGGAGTTGTTAAGTATGTCGACTCGCTGGGACATGACTGGCATTTAGGCTGAATATTCCCACAAGCTGATGTGTAATTAATTCGCCTGCTGTTCTCAGACGCAGCATCCTACCAGCCCTCATCCACCCCTGTCTCACCCCCAATCACATGAGCTAAAGTGGGCATAATTATTTCCACAGGGAACCTTTCATCCAGCCCACCACAAACTCACAAATTACTCACGCCCCAAACACACGTACGACTTCGCACACATATGGAAATTCAGAAACAACGTAATCATTGCCACGCTTTGCAGTTTACACCTTTAAAACTGCTAAATGACAGCGCATGCTACAACAGCTTCCACCACTCTCCTCTGTTCACATTAATGGTGTCCCCAACAACAACAACAACACCCAGATAATGTCTGACATTTTGGCCTTGGAACATCAAACACAGACGTATTGGTCCAGCTGAGAAACAGACACTTTTAAAGGCCATTATAGTTGAGATTTAACGAGTTCTTAGTTTAGCCTTGATGCTACCTCTGGAGAATCGAACTCTTGGTGGATGTCAGAGTGCTGCAGGGGCCCACCTTCCTCATTAACCTCATCATGTTCCTCAGTGCACGTTGGCCAGGGAGTTGGCTCATTTCTCTCCCCCCTTCTCTCTCAAGGTGATGTCAGAGTATTGCTGACTAGAAATCCCAGTTGTCAGAGAAGGTATTATTTCTGTTCTCCAAGGAAGGCGTTCTGACCCGGGTTTGTTCAGGAGGACAGATTAAAGCAAATGAGCAGTGAGACTCGAGGAGAAGAAAGGCCAAAGCCCCCCCACCCCAGCCCCCCTCAAGCTGACAGCTTTATGCTTAAGCACCACAGGGAGTCAAGTCAACTCAGCAACACTTCTGGTTCTCAGGGCATTTGTATTCCTGGTGTATTAATGTCTTTCATTCGATTGCTGATTTGGAAGCGCTGCAAGTAAAGTTTGCCAATGACATTGGAATAGTTTTGTGTGTGTGTGTGTGCGTGCGTGTGTGTACACGATATTAATTAGGGGGTTGACTAACCCTCTGGTCAGTAGGTTCAGAATAATACTGCATCACACTGTGGTGCAAAAGGTAAGAGGCTTTTGGCAAAGATCTTTCGGTAAAACAAAACAAAAACTAACAAAGACTACAACACGCAAGCCAATCCAAACATTTTGCTACAGTCACATGAACGAACTTCCCAAACCTGTTGTTGTTTTTTTTTTTTTAACAGAGAACCTGAAACAGTCCTAGCAGATAAAACGTGTTGCATTTTACATAGAACAGTTCTACCTACGGCGTACATAATGTGGCTTACATGAGTTAAAATGCGCAACAATGGTTACCTGCCCTTTAAAGAGCATAAAAATGATTCTAATACGTCGATATTAAATAACAAGAAATACAATAAACACTCACTTGTTTGCTGTGTTTGTTTTTCGGCTGTATTGAAGCTAGTGAAAGTCCCAACAAGCAGCATATTTATTTAGTTATGTATTTATTTATTCATTCACGTAATGTTCCCAAATTGTTATCCATGGAAGACGCGGGACATTTCAACTAGCAACGGGTATATCTGACATTGAAGGTTTTCTTCTGGCCTTACTTTAAAACGACCCGTTATAGGCAGGCTGTGTGTTTGCGGATGTTCTGCCTGCAATGGGAGACTCCTGTGAGAGGCTCATTAGAAACTCTCTCTGTTGCCAAGGTCATTTGATTACTACTACTATCTCGTGACTATAATATATGCTCCAGCGAGGTGCCCTCCGGCGATTCTACTATGTATTCTGAAAGCAAAGTAGATGTGAAGGAAAAGTTACATTTTGCATCGCTTGGCACACTTGGGAACTTCTGCAGATAGATCCATCATGCCCGACGTAGAAATAATTGCAATTTGGTGAAAGAGACATCTGCAAGTCAAATGCAAACACTAACAAAGTGGCAAAGACTTAGCTGTAGTTTCCCCCGAACCTTTTCAGCTCAAGAGCCAAATTACACCCTCGTCCGATAAAATACAAATGTTTTGCCATAACCTCAACATGCGATGTCCGCATCCGACTTCGATTTACTAATACAAATATTTAAAAGCCACCTTTGAAGAAACAATAGATTGACATCCAGAAGTTGAATGGACCCAATACAAATTGATGACTCATTTCAGGTCCATAATCCTAAATTGAAAAAAAATAACCCTGTCGGAGAATGTTAACTCTTTAGTTAGGAAAGTGATACAGTTGTTAAATTGGCAATACTGAACGCTGCTAAATCTTAAGGAATTATGGCAAACCTTTGGACCTTTTTACATTTTGGAGAATAGTGTGGGAGCAAGCAAAAAGCTTGCAAACTTGAATCGAACCCTTACGATCAAGTCCAAACATGTTCAGTAACAGAAATGTCAACTGTGAACGTCAATTATAACGATTTGCAGTATAGGGCAGCAAACTTTGTGTTTCTCGCAGAATCTGAACTCTTCTTGTATGCAACAAAGCTGGAGCAATTACTACAAAGATTATTAGTGGTGGGTGAGTGCCGAGTGGGAGAAACAGATAGCCTTGTCGGTTGGTTTTCACTTTTATTGAGTATCTTGCAAATAATACAACAGTACGAAAATATCAAATTAAACTTAACTTAACCACAGCACACACACACAAACGCAGGGAGCACGCTACAGCATTCTTGCAGTGTTTCTTTCTCACCTTTTTTAACGAAGGCAGTCATTTTACACAATGCACACACATGACTGCACTTTTTTCTCAAGTGGTTGACTAAGACCAAACACAGACACCCTTGTGCAGACATGGCAAATAAGCCCTTCCACTTCCCTGAGGCCCATTTCCTGTTGAACTCTACATTACCTGCCATGTCTGGCAGCACTTGTTTCACTTGGCCTCCATTTCACTTCAACCATATATCAAAAAGAGAGAGAGCCACTGTTCCATCGATGTTGATGCTGTTGCATGAAATATGTGTTGGACTGGATGGTGGCAATCACCAAGAAGATCTTAGGATTTCTATGGTCATATTACAATGAGAAATAAAACACTTTTGAGCTTTGAAGTGAAATGTTGACCATGGATTCAGCATATGAACTGCCAGGAATGATGTCTCTGTTCTGAGGGCTTGAGAAAAATGTGGCCAAGTAGAAAATAAACAGGTGTGCACAGAGAGTTTTCATTTGGCACTCAAAGACACACCTGAACATCTTTCTATTTCACTGGATGATCTTAAAGAGTTACAAATGGGACTGTGCGATCGCACAGCTTATTTGGCGCAGTTTCTCATCAGTCCCCAACCTTTTGTGCACCACGGACTGGTGTCACGTAAAGACCTCTTTTTGTGAACCGGCTTGGAAACAAGTAAAAGAAATGATACAATATACAGGTACAACTAACCATTACACTGAATTTAGTTCTTGTAATCAATGGGAGCCCAGCAGCGCGTTCCTCCTCGGCCTGCCACTGTGAAGGCGAGACCGAGATGCCCCCGAAGCCCCGTCCGCATCGTCAGTGGCCCATCTGCACTTGGCCATGTAAACAGAATAAGATATTTAAGAAAAATAATAAAGGATGTATAGATTCAAAAGTGCCACAAGGCACTGTCCATAAGGCCGTAATGCTTTCTTCACTTCCTCAGTTACAATTAGTATTGATTATTAACTATGACGACAACACAAAAAAGGAAGTACCGCCAGTGAGGGGAAGGAGTCTCAATTAGCATCATGGCTCGCATTCCTACTCATTTGTTGACCTAAGTCATGCAGTTGTCGTTACACCGCCATAAACACTCCAAATTGAAGGTTTAAAAAAGAACAACCCCCTGTGAGATATCCACAGGACACTGCAAGACTTGTGATTGTGTATTTATGTTTTGGGTTCTCATTGGTTCCCATCCCCCACTCGCAGATGTATCTACAATTTCAAATTCCAGAGGCCTTGTAAGAGCACATCTCCAGAAGGCAAGATAAAAGTAGTGATTTTTCTTCACCCCCTTCCCTCTATAATGGTAGCCTTTTTCGGCCACTACATGTCATTACAGGGACCTGCATCTAGTTATTTGTGTCTTGTGGCTGGATACATGCGCACAGAAGGAACTCATTTTTATGGGAGGCGTGTCGGGCCAAAACGAGCCACTGATTCGGGATCCGTGAGCTTGCCGGCATCTGAAGTGAATGCCCCATCACGCTGACTTGGTGGTGTACCGCAACATAGACAACAATATCTGGTGTCTGGTGGATTAAGGCGTAAAATGACAAAGCCTCGGTATTTCTGTTTGGCGGGAGCTACGAATCTCCAGCTACTGCTATATTTGACAACATCTGTCATTGCAAAGGCTTATGCATATCTACGTGTCTACTTTTGCCTGGAAAAAGTGGGATACGTTCTATTTAAGTTGTAAGGTTGGTGTGTGTGTGTTTAGCCAGAATTGTGAGTGTTCTAACTCCGCGCAAATTTGAGGCATAAGCAAGCTCAATGTTCACTGCTGCACAAGTTACATGGAAAAATGGTGCGTTTTTGGAATGGAACCTCTGACAAAGAAAGTCAAACGCACCTTGTGCAAGCGGAGCTAAGGCGAAGCTTTTTGTCACCCGGACACGCCACTCAAAAGCACTTCAACACGTGAATGTACCGTGTGCATGGACAGATAACAGTCTTGAGTCTCAACATGGGCCAAACATTGGAATCGTTCAATAAACCGTAAACATTTTCACGTTATTTTTCAAACATGACTTTAATCGTACACACACAGATAAGCCTTTTAGACTTTTACAAAGTCGAATTTGTGAACATGATCGTAACTCAAATCACTCGCATCTTAACCAACTTCCCCCTTTGAAACGAATGGGAATGCCATTTAATACAATCCATCCTCCGCAAAACACCCCGTGTTTTTAATAAGCAAAAATACGACTGTACTGTAAAATATCAACAAAAGAAATAAAACCATAGCACACACAGACACACATACACACACACACTGAACTCTCATTTCCCAAAGTCTTTCAATAGCTTACAGAATGTCAACTGTTAAACAAGCATTCAAATAAATGATGAACTTTTTTTTGGTTCTTAGGAATAAAATACACATTCAGTTCATGACAAATACGGCCACGCTTTTAAAACCCGGAAATTAAAGAGACAACTGAAGGAAAACCAAACAGCAACAAGAAATTGATATGCCAGAACAGATGCAGTCCGCTGGAATGTTTAGGGTGGGAGGAAGCGCGATCTATGGAGGACAGAAACTGAGAGCGCTTGGAAAGATGCCAGTCTTTATTCCGAGCACTGCTGAGGGTTTTGCGGCCACAATTTTCCCTGTATACAAGTTAAAATCCACGAATGCATTATATTTTATCAAGGCCAACCTGTATCAACACACTCGTCGTGCGTCATGACAAAATACATTTCAACTCACACTGAGCTATCTTCCAGACACACATAAGCAATCGACTTAACGTGGAAGAAATCTTGGACCCTATTCTGAAATTCTTGACCCCTAAGTAAGGAAAAAAAAAATGAAGACTCTATTTTTGATGGCACCAGAATAATGAAAGAATGCTTGCTGTATTTGGCATATTCAGATTCCTTCCCTTGTTGGCTTGACGTCTCTCTTGCCTCCGCTCCCTGAAGAGATAGTGGTGTGGGCTGTGACACCAGCATATCCAGACTGCGCAGCAAGAATGTAAACAGAGCCATATGTTATGTCTCAGCAATCAAAGGCTGATTTCATAATCGCTGCAATTTTATATATATAATATATATAATGCAGCTCTATGAATTCAACCAAGCGGGCTCAAATTTGGTGTGAAAATCTACGGTCGTGTTTACTTTGGAAATATTGACAGAACAATAACCATCAGGCAACACCGAGGTAGTGTGGTTCGCACAACTGCCTCACAGTTTTCAGGCTGGGGGTTTGTGGGAGGGGGTTGAATCCAGGTTCTGGCCTTCCTGTGTAAACGTAGCACAATTTCGCTGCGCTGGTTTTTTTATTTTTGGATTTTGAAAACCAATCTTTCTTTCTTTTGCTGAATAGACATACTGTATATGTAAACTTAAACAGCACATGGCAATCATAAAGATTTGCTTTCCATTGGGCTATCATTTCTTTGTCTTTTTCTTCGTTATTAATGGGTAGCAATTAATGCGTCCGAGCTCAAATAAGAATCAATGTCATGTTCTTGATTTCAGACAATACAGTCACACTACATTGATGGCAATGTTTTGTATTCTTCAGCTGCGTAAGGTCTCCATAATCCCTTTTATCTCTTTGCCCATAGAGGTAATAATGAGTGCAGTCACAGTATTGTGATTCATTAATCAAGCTTTCATCTCTGCAGTGGCGACGCCTATGCCAGTCTTACCAGCTTAATTAGCTCTTGCTTCCTTGGCTCACGTTAAGGCCCCTCAAGAAGTAAGAACGTGATCTGAAAGGAAGGAATATCAGCAGGGCAACTTTCAAAAGTCTTTTGATAGATCACTCCTTACGCTACGCTCATTCAAACAGACTTTCAATGCAAATACATTTTTTGTGGGTTAATGCAGTGGTTCTCAAATGGCGGTATACGTACCTCGGGGGGGGGGGGGGGGGGGGTGTGAGGGCACTTCAGTGGCAATGTGAGATGGTAAAGTAGCATTTTAAAAAGTAGCGTGGAGTTGAAAACAAAGGAGTTTGATTACAGAAATTGCCTTCCTGCCCCCCAAAATGACAAAGATCTGTGGTGAAGCACAAGCCCAAGTGTCCCATTGTCAGTCTTTTTTAATTATTATTGTGAAATAAATATTTTGATGCAGTATATTAGCAGTTTGTACAAAGTTGTCAACGATGTCATGCATTGCTCCAAGTGTAACAAGGGCATATTGGTGGCTTGGTAATGAAATGCTGCCTTAAACTGTGTGTATAGGTAAGACTGCTGGTTTAATTAGTGTAATAGCAGCTTTAAATTAAAAAAAAGCAACATTTACTTGATTGCTCTGTAAAGCAGGCAGCAGGGTGATGCGTCGGTGAGCCACAAAAACAGAAGCCGCTGAGAACACCCCCCGCCGAGCGAGACAGAAAATAAGAAGACCAAAAGCTAACAGAAGCGCACTGGCAACTTCTAGCGAAAAGTCAGCCTCGCAATTGGCTCAGGAGTATGTCGGGCCTGATGCCAAACGGTATAAGACATATCCGTCCCCAAAGAAGGTTGATTTTACCATGGCAAGCAACACGTTGGTAAAATATGTTTATATACAGTGCTTTAAGTGGAAAAAAAATAAGTGCCGGTCCTCCCCTCTTATTTGACTGCTGTCAGGTAAAGTAGGCTGTAGGTAACAGTACCGGTAGGTTACTTCATTAAGTACCGTATTTGGTATTTCGACCAGTAGTCTGGCCACTCTTGTTGAGCTAGCAACAAGTGAATCAGAAGCGCTAAAGTGCTAACATTACTGTTAGCTGGCTGGGCTTCGTTTGTGAGATGAACGTGTTGAACTGTGTCATTGTTCTCACTTGGGCCATGTTGGAGCCACGCCAACATTGATGACCTCAACTTCTTTCCAGCTTTTCTCCTGCCACACACTCGACCATGAGACCTCCCCACGAGTTACGGGCGTGTGGCGCAGACCAGTGAGTGGTGCAGCGGATCAAAAAAACTCACGGTTCGCATCGGATCACGGTTTGGCTCACAGATTGGATGAGAAAGAGGCAAGACAGCGGCAGGATTGAAGACCCCTTGTAATTGTAAACTGTAATTCTTTGGGTATTCTGATGAAGTCATGCCATGTTATGAAGACATTGTGTTCAAAGGTGATGAGTAAAGTATAGCTTATGTGGACCACACATCCTTCTTTTTGCAGCCATAGAATCTATGGCATAGATCAAGAGAAACATAAACATCTTCTAAAACCAAACCATGCCTAGCCAGCGGCAACACATTTACTGTAAGACTTTGCTCAATGGAAAATGAGTGTAAGAAATTAAAGTCAGCACTGTTAGGTCCGTGAAACATTGTTCTGAAGGACTCGTCAATTAACCGAACCTGCACATCGGACTGACTGTTATCCTTCATCAAACGTTCAACATTTTCTCTCCTGTATCGCACCCAAAAACCTCTTGCTGTTGGCATCAGGTCTAATGACAACAATGATTTCACAAGACGGCGAGGAAACCTTTGGCGATGAAACACTTTTGTTTTGAAGAGGGACTCAATGTGTCTGACTTGGCTGGTCATCATATGACAAGGAGTATAATCCTTGGCTTTGTCTTGCCGTGACCACAATTGTAAGAAACAAGCACAGCCATTAAGGGGAGTACTTCAGCATGTTGTTTTCATTTCCTGGTATGACTACAACAGTTGTTACTAGAGCACACATGGCAAGTAACTTGACTGCTCTCTACTAAAGATTCTTCACTCTCAGGCCCGTGTGCTTCTCATGATTCTACGATGCAGTGCTGACTGGGAGGGAGGTTCACATGCTTTTGCATGACTTACACTCACGCACACATGTACACAAACATACATATATTCGTGGGGACGTTTGCTGGAAGGGTAATGACGGACATACACACATATTAAATTGAATGTGGCTTTCTACTTTTGGTGAAGCAATGTTAATGGTTGAACAAACGTGTCGTTTTTGGGGTCTCCCAAAATGTGAGGTATAAGAATGGTGCCCGATGACTGCGTTATATTTTGTAGTCTGTTTCAAATGACTTTGCGTGAAAGAGAGTGACCTATCCAAAAACCAATGAACCAAATTATTCATGCAGACAGTAATGAATTTATTGACCTTGTCCGCCAACCGTTTGTTCAACACCTAATTCCAATGTAAATGGCAACTGCCCGACTAAGCGTTAAGTCCCAAACACGAATACTTCTCTATGCACAAACACACTTCGACATGATTGTAACATGGCTGCTCGGACCATGAATGTAAAATGCAGCTTCTAAGTGGCAGCAAATGCATCACGCATGAAAAATGTGAATGGCCAGACAATCATAAATAATAATGTAAAAATTGACTTTGAAGATATAATCACTTCAAAGTAATCATCATGAACAATGTTGAAATTTGTTGATTGTGCTTCATTGGAAGACAACAAAAACGCATATCTTCTGACAGTGACATGATTGCATGACCACTCTTTCAAATGTTCCTCTTTCTACATGAAATAATGACTGTCAAATAAAAGGAATAACAGTTGTTTGTGCTGGTTCATAAAATGGTTGTGAAACAGCTGATCACAGCTGCGGTTTCTCAGCCATACAGTTCAACGACAACATCTGCTAGCTACATTCATGTCTCCGTTGTATATCAATCAGCATGATGTGCCAATTTCTCCGCTTTTCCGTGCGTCTATTTCTTATCCACACCGACATGCATCTGCAACATCCATTTAATCTTTTAAATATATATATTTGTAGGTGCAGACCCCCCCCCCCCATCCCCACCCCTCCCGCAGCCAAGTCCCATCTGCACTCTAGACAACACAGCTGGATAAGGGAGCCCTCACACTAATCCCCAACACCTTCCTCCAGACCCCTATTAAACACCTCATCCCTTCATGAGACGGATTCTACATTTGTTCAAATCTGCCAGATGCTACGCGAAGGCAGACAAATGGTATGTAGGAGATGAAATCACTTGTTGTCTTTCTTTGAAAACAATGACACAAAACTTGCCCTGCGTTCCCAGTGTCTGTGTTTACATTTACTGTACACTTGAAACAAATAACATGCAGACAACTAAATGGGCGTCAACATCTGGCAGTGATGATTTAATGCTCTGCGCAGCATTGAAACAATGTTTTTAGGTCGTTTTTTGTGAATCTTGGCTGTACATAGAGTCATTAAATATGTTAATGAAGTACGATGATCAATTTTGCATCTTGAAAACAACACCTGAAAGGCAGGTGCAAACTGTACCTCTGTGGCTAACCCTGAGGAGGAAGGCAAATGGAGGGGTGATGGGGAGAAGGCGCAAGTGTAAACATTTTTGAAATGCCAGAACAAAAATTAGGGAGACATATCAAGTGTTCAGCAATGCAATTTTGGAGTTTCTCAATGATCTCAGGTATGATTTTGAGTCAGTCCCAAGAAGCCATGCTAGATATCACCAATGACAAAACTCCCTCCAACTCAACATATGTGTGCATCTAAAGCATTTCAGTGCACTTCAACAAGTGCTGGTCTCTCCCACATCAGTTTCTCAGGTGTGTTGTCCCAGATTTTAAATGCAAAGTTGCACAGGATTAGCAGATATATCCAGATGTCATGCGCTAAGCAAGTAAAATCATCCAAAACCTGATTTTTATGCAGTTGCTGGTTTCCTAAAGATTATTGGAGGGATTGATTATATCTCTATCTTTGTTTGCCGCTGTCACTCACAAATTTGATTCCATCACTTTGATCTTCATTTTGTATTTGTAGTGTCCTACACATGTTCCATGATCAAAACAAACAATTTAGTAGACCTTAGTAAAGAAACGCACTCTTTGCAGCTCACATACAACACGTCCACCAACAGCAAGTACAGTCTGTCAGGTTGCTGGGATCTTATTAAATCACACCCTTCATGTCTGAGGAATACATAGACCTGTACACAGGTGTTTGGACATATCTAGGCCCCCGGAACTAAAAAAAAAAATGCATTTGTCTGCTGATAGAATGCAGACGGTTCATGCAGACAAATAGCTGATATACTGTATTACTAAGTCCTGAATTTTAGCTTTTAATTTTAACCCTCATCAGGAAAGCTTTACACATTTCCCAATGAAACATACCTCATGTTCAGTCATCAGCACAGTCTCACCCAAAGTCCACCAACAAGCCTAAAACCATATAAAGCAGGCCTGAAACTTGGACATTCTTAAGTTTAAAAAACGAAAAACCATAATTCTAAAAGTAGAGCGGCATGTTGGTCGAAGCGGATCAGGTATTGCAATTCTAAAAGTGAGTTTCATACTTGCTGTCACAGGGGATTATGTGTAAATGACAGCTATGTCACTATCATTAGTTTCAATGGAGTCCAGGCATCAGCGAGAAGCTAATATGAGAATAGAGGCCTCGCGAGTATATCGGGGCCCCTGAGGGCCAAGGAATCATATACAGCAAGAGCTGCACATGGAAAAAAGTTTAGTTTCAGGTCTTCTCTCCGAGCCATGCACTCTGAGACTTCCTATTTTGTGCCTTCTTCCACTTGTTATCATTATTATTATTATTTTTTTTTTACTCCTCCTTCCGTTCCCTCCCGCCATTCCTGACTTCAAAGTGATATTTATGCTAACACGGGTGATATCCTGCCTCCGAGGGCACATGTTCATTTTAGGAATATATACATCTATAATTCTAAAAAAACTGAAATGATAGAAAATTAAAACATAATTGATTTTTTTTTTTACTGTAACATCATCCCTTCTCTCATTTGGGGCTTAATTCAGACAACCCATGTAGCCCAGGTTGAGAGCTAAATATTTGATATGAGGACATTAAAATTGACCACCGGTGTAATAAAATGTAAAACAATTAAAAGAAAACACAC